>NC_051847.1:166059064-166121446 GCF_002237135.1 Teleopsis dalmanni
ATGTTATTATTATAAGAATATTTCGCAAAATTAAGAACTATATCATATTTTTTTTTTATTAAGAAAATGCTATAATTTTCTTTCTAATTTCGTTATTAAATGTTAATTTTTTATATGTAAAGATACTATATAATATTTATAATTAGCCAGTATAATTATCTAGTCTCAGATTTTAATAATACATTCAACATATTTTTAGTTTATTATTTAAAAAAGACTCAATTTATGTTATATAAATATTATACTATTATGTACGCAAATACAATATATTGTTTCAAACAAATGCCTTTAATAAATATGTATGTTAAAAAGTTAAGCAAATGTTTTATTTTTAAATAAATTTGCATTAATAATGATGAATTATAAAACTGTAACATTGTGGGCCATTTCTACATACAGGGAAACTTTTTTAAAGGGCAAACCAGCATACATACAATTTAAGAGTCAATATTGTTTAACTTAAGTGATTTAAATTACGAACAACTTTTATAATTAATTCCCTTTATTTCGAGCACAGAAATTTTTTTACTTTGTTTAGTTCAAATTATTTTAAAAAAAAATTGACGTCAACTTATCTGCCAATACTGACTAAAAACTCACTGCAATCAATTATAAAACCCCTTTCACCACACTTCGTATTTCGATGTGCTAAATAAAATTAGTAGAAAATTTTTCGAAATATTTTTAATTAAAAAGTGTAAACAAAATTTTTTATTACATTTATTTATTCAAAAATTATTTGAAATGAAATTAAAAAAATATTTAACAAAACAGTAAACATATAAACATTTACTTTTTCTATATTAATTCTTTTTGTGAACGGTGATACTCTGTGCAAATTATTTAAATAATGGAATTATTTTACCAAATTTTATTTTATTCAATTTAATTTTTGTATATTTAGCAATTAAAACAGAACAATAACACAAAACTAAAGATGCATTATAATAAAATATATTATAAAATATAGTTATTGCCTCAAATGGTTTTTTTATTACTTATAAATTTACAAACTGCTTTTAATGTACTCGAATCTATTAAACATATTTTATTGTAAATTATAGATTTATATAATTTTGTGAACAGATTTAATTTATAGATAAACATAAGTTTTATTTTAACCAGTTTTCCTCATTAATATTACTAAACATATTTAATGTACTAAAATGAAAAATAGTAATAATCCTTTTGTGAAATGTATGCAATTTGACATAAGCTTGGTAAAATAACATGCATTGAATGTTATAAAAAATGAATTTTCTGAAAAATTTCTTACGTTATTCTCAGAGAGCAAAGAGTTTCTTTTCTTACACAGATATTCTTTGCTTGAAATAATACGTTCGAGTAAAGTCTGTGTAGTATTTTCAAATTTCGACAGGGATGTTACGCTCTCTCAGATGCTCTCATTTACTCGAAAATTTGCTGGTGGAACGCACTTGTGTATATACAGTGTTACTACGAGTAACTCGTGGAACAGACTTAATGTTCCAATGCTTTACAATTTCTTTATATTTTATGTCTCTTCTTAAATAATGTACATTTTTGCAATATGCTATTAAAAGATTGCGCCTAGTATATATTTAATAACTACAATCAACGTAATTCTATAATTATATATATCTGCAGTAAATACGTAAATATTTTGTAAAGAAATGTGTTAAATTTAGTAAGTCTGGTAGCACTAACGATAACATATTGTTTTGTTTTTAATTGGCTTGATTTTATCGCAAATTTTGTAAAAATATAACATTTGAAAAAGGAGTGAAATGGTACACCTAATATAAAAACAAACATTTAATATATGTAAATTTATTTGCATATATGTATCAGAGTTCAATAAGACTTTAAACAACAATCTATGTGATATTAATACAGTAATGTAGTATGAATAAAAAACGAGAGCGAAGACAAGCATTTTTAATAAATCTTCAATAATTGTTAATATGATTCCAGAAGAGCGGCAACTACAGAATATTACACCGATAAGCATAAATGTACGTGCTAATGATGATTTGCCACAAGTTAAAAATGGCGAAAGCATTGAAATAATTTCTTGCAATAGTTTCAAGCTCCTATCACCAGATATTACTTCAGGAAACAAAATGCAGCAAAGTTACAACAGTGCAAGTACAAATAATACAGACATCTGTATATTGGATACTAATGAGTCTCATTATGATAATAAACGTGATGCTACTCATCTTCAAACGATAGATACAAATGGTTTTACGGTTCTAAATGTCCCTACACGACATGGTTGTAGTTGTGCGTTTGATGAATCTACCGAGGTTTTATTTGAAAAATTTGAATACAATGAACCACCATGTTCAATATCTGGTACAGATTCGGATGTTGAAGTACTAAATGACTCTGATTGGTCTGCAGGTATCACACCTGTATTAGATGAATTAGAACATATTGATGTATCAGAAATATCTGAATCAATAAAGCAGCCTATAATAAATACAAGAAAATCATGCAGTTCTGCCTCTCTTAAATGTGAGGAATCCACAGATCATGATATTTCTATTGAAGAATTTAGTCGCAGCTCTATATCAGGATATGAACACTTGAATCGCTCACAGCTTTTGAATATAATACGTGATCAAGCTATACGAATACGACAATTGGAAATAAGTTTACAACGATATAATACAGTCCATCAAGATTTATATAAGCAAGTAGATGCACTGCGTCATATAGATATCGAAACAAGAGCCTCACCGGAAGTCAAAACATCAAAGACAATCAATTAAAATATTTTTTGCTGGAAAGGAGTTTATTCCTGCTTATTTTATTTAAAAGCAAAAATAAACAAAAATTATAATTTAATTATTGTTTTTATTTAAACTTTATTAATTTTCAAAATTCTAGTATACCGACAGTTATAGTATAATTCAAATATGAGTTTAACCAATCTGTACCATTTGCAGAACTATGTTTTCTTAAGCTGATGAAGAAATAATATCGGTGTACGTTTTAACCTTGGCAGCAATGCTCATGTCAACATACTTATCACCAATTGATACAATTAGCCCCCCAATAATAGCAGGGTCTACACGTGAAGTTATTTTTAAAGTTTGGTTTGGTTTCAAGAATGCCTAAAAACGAAGATTGAACGTTGTAAATTAAATTAAAAAAATCGTTATCTATCTTACTTTAAGGGCACCCTCCAATTGCTTGTTCTGTCCGGCATCAAGTGGTTTGGCAGAAACGACTTCACACACAACTTCTCCCCGATGTGCTGCCATTATTATTTTAAAGGCATTTGCAACTGTGTCTAACTTTTTAAGTCGTCTGTTGTCAGCCAAAAGACCGAGCAAGTTCCCAGTTGCTGGAGCCATACGCATTTTTTCAGCAGTTTGTTTTAGTGCTGTAGCCATTGCGTTTTTGTTAATAATAGGATTTGCCATTAGTTCACGAAAATTTTTATCACTCTTAAGTGTTACTTGAATGGCGCTCAAATCTTTTTCAACTTGCTCAAGCTGATTCAACTTAGTAGCGGCCGTATAGAGTGCGGTAGCATATCGACCCTCCAACCCAAATACTTGTACGGGAAGTTTGACCTTTTGAGTTGTGGAACTCAAACTACGAGTCTAAAATGAGAATGTATAATATATTTTTATCTATTATAATAGAAATTATTATAAATTTTCTTTTAACTGTTTCACAATTACATAACCCAAATGTTTCACACTTCGCAATAAACCACTTATCGGAAACGTAATTTAATTGGTGTCTCATATATTACATGAATTATATATATATATTAAATCAAATAAATATGAATATTCCTACCAAAACTGTTAATTTATTTATTGCTGCCATCGTACAATATCGTGGGCAAAAAAAATCGGTGCTGAAACTACGTAACGGCTTACGTGAATTTTAATGTTCACTGTTACGAGATATTTTAATTGACAAGAAACTGGGTTGCTATAAACAAACAAAAAGGGTACTATATAGCTACATATTCAAGCATACAAGAATTTATTGTGTTTTATATAGTAATATATTTCGTATATTAGAATATATCTTGAATTAAATTTTATTAAGTTTAAAGGTATAAGCAGGTACAAGCCTTAATGTATATTAGGCATGATAAGGATTTTAGAAAGGCCGTGATTTAATAACGGGTTTTGATATATTTCAACAAAAAATACTTTTTGAAGAAAAATTTATTTATTATAACATTTTAACATACATATTGAATACATGTGATCATACCACGATAATATTATATTACTCTCTTTTAGGGTTGGAGTATAAAAATTTGATACTACTTGCTAATCATATGTTTATAGCACATTCACACTGTCTCATTTAGGCACTTGCTCATTTATATTAATGAGAAACGTTCATATTATAGTGAGCTCATTTATGCAGTTGATAGAACTTTTATATGTCAAAAAAGCTATTAAAGAACTTTTGTTTTTTTACGAACGAACGTTTAGCTTTTATTTCCAACGTTATTTTTAGTATATTTCTATACGTATTGCGGCAAATCCGCTTTAACTTTTATTAGGAAAATTACTAATATGAAAAACATCTATGGAATTTAAAAGTTATTGCAACTTTATTTTGTTTATTAAATATCATTTAAAATTAACATTTCTTTTTTAGGAAAATGTGAAACTACTTTTTAGCATGTGGAAGTACTTTCAGTCGAATACCGTTCCTCCTGAAACTCCTATACACTGCTGGTCTTTCCTGATATAAAACAAAGAAACAATTAAATTAAAGTTAATTAATTAAATTAAATAAATAAAAAAAATTAGTAAAATTACAGTATTCAACCTCTTTTTATTGTATGAAATTAACATGTACGTATTAAAAAATAAACAGATTCAATGTATAAATGATCAAAAATCGAATCACAAATCTCATAAAAAATATGTGTGCTTAACCGGGCGACCCGTAATCGTCAAAGTCTTTCCTCCTATAATTCCTCTCGCGACTTTCCGACCAAGCGTTTCGGCATCTCTTCCTTTGCTGTGTCTGAAATTAAAAAAAAAGATTCAATTAAATCTCAAATCAATTTTTTAGATATCTATTGCATATTTAACTTATGGAAAAAAAAAACTTTATTAAATACTAGTACGTACTTCTTTTTGCCATCGACTTTTTGAATCTTTCTGAAATAAATCAACTTCACTTAAAAAAAGCTGCGTTTCAGCAAACAATGGTGTGGATTTTCTTTGCTGAAAATATACGGTCGACATGTGAAAGTGATCATGTGACATGATTGGCAACGCATTAATCATATCAGCTGTGTTTATTTGCAGAATTTTGTTTTGATTAATGTGAATAATTTTGGCATTAAAAGAAAAATTATAAAATCTGCTGAAATGATTGAAATATTAAATGTAGGTTTTTGTTTATTATTAACTTAAAACAATTAAAATTCTGTAGTAAACAATTGAAAATTGTAGATTTTTATAGAATCATTGAGCGATAGTGAAACTGACTTTACCATTCCCTTTTTAAACTCTAGTTCAAGTGTATTAAGCTAAGGGGATAAAGTGCATCAGCATGGAAATATTGGGACTTTCCCGATGAAGATTCTAGGAAAAAATTTTGACTTCAACAATATTCATATATATTTTTGTACCATATGGTAAATACAAACACCTTTTGCGAAATTTTGCGAGAATAATTGAAAGAGCTTGTGCTTATCTTATATCTATTGAACATTAATTTATAAGGTGGTCTAATACGGCAAAAATGGAAGCTATGAATATATTTCCATTCATAATTGGTTGCATAGACAGCACACTTATTTAAATAAGTGCCCCACGTTTTTTTGCTAATATTCGATCTTACTCATAAGTTGATTGCGTGAATTTCAACTTGGAAGATGCTCGGTTATGTGCCCATTGCCTCCGAAATTATGGTGTTGGACCCATATAGGTACACCAGCACCAGTGCGTGTCTCCATTCATTTTTGATCCATCTGTGTACCAAACCAAACGTTTTGGGTCAACCTGCGGACCTCCGTTTACTCACGTTGAGCGTGATAGTAGGTGTACCTACTATCAAATTTTCTACCAAACCAATGGAGTTTTGCTATATAGTTTCCAACGCACTGAGGTATTTAGTCAAGATAAACCTTGCTTATAAGGAATTTTAATTGGAGCGCATTAAGCGCAGCCGCAGATTAAATATATATGTGTAGAGTTGTCAACCCAATTATAGCCTCAAGTGCTACAGTTGGTCTAGTCCTTATAGCACCAGTCATTAAGAAACACGCAAGTCTTTGAAGCTTCGAGCAAACCGTAATGTTGTTGTTGTTGTAACCCGCCGGGACCTGAAAGCAGATAACATGAAAGGATTACAAGACGAATACATGAGATAAGGAATGGAAAAGGTGGGAGTAAGTGTTGGGATGAGGGAGGGGTGGAAATAATTTGAAACTAACCAGGATCCAGTCGAAGAAACCTAGCTACTTCAAGGGGACGAGTCCAAAGGTCGATTGGACTTAAATTTGTGTGTGCGTTGGGGCAAGAAAACAAATGGGCGACGTCGTGGGGCGTGGAGTTGCAGTTTGGGCACACATTAGGAATGGACGTGTTAATACGTGACAAGTAACTGCAAAGCACATGGCTATATCCTGATCTCAATTGAGATAGGACAGTTCTTGCCGTACGAGGAAGATTACGTTCATCCTGAGAAATATTAGGCGGAGGCCTATTGAAGACCTTGTTGGCGGTCAACCTAGGTCTCGAAGAAGATACTGCATCGGTGTGGAGTGCTATAAGTCCACGTTTGTATTCGACCTCACTGATGTAGGCTCCATTGCAATATTGTTCGATATGATTATTGAAGTTGGTAAGTGATCGACGGATGCAACGATCATCCGTCGAAAAGGACGGAAAGGAAAAGGATCGGTGAAAGAACGCTGCCGTGGGGAACACCTTGTTTTAATTTTCTGGCTTTCGACATCTTATCTCTAAAATCAACAAAAGATGATCTGCCTATGGGGTAATTGCAGAGCCATCGTTTGATGATGTCAGGGATAGATGTTTCAGCCAGATCATTTAGCATGGTGGAATGGGAGACTGTGTCAAATGCTCTCGCAAGATCTAGACCTAACAGCACCGTGCGTTCGCAAGGGCGACTTTGATTAAGTCCATTGGTAATTTGAGAAGTGATCTCACAAAGAGCAGAGGTGGTACTATGACGTTTTCTAAATCCATGCTGATGGGGAGCTAGGTGATTATAAGGCGAAATCTGTTTTAGGACTAACGACTTCAGAACTTTGGCTACTGGAGACAGGAGTGAGATTAGTCTATATGATTCAGCTAGGCCAGCCGGTTTGCCCCGTTTCAGCAATGGGATAATTCTACCAGTCTTCCATATATTAGGGATGATGTGAGAACAGATGGAGGTGTTCAAAATATGTGTCAGAACTGAAAGGCCAATGGGCCCGAGGTGCCTGAGCATGAGCATTGAAATGCCATCAGGCCCAAGCGCTTTTGAGGCTTTGGCGTGTCTGATCACGTTATTTACATCATCAGGGAAAAACAGCGTGGTGTCGCCGGAATGTGGTTTCCGAAAAGCGCGAGTCTGTCTGCGAATAGCATGGGAAGCAGAGGCATTGGGCACGAAAAGCTTACAAAATTGTTGTGCGCAATGCTTGGGATCTGGGAAGGTGATCCCATTAAAAGTTATCGCTTTATTATTAGGACGTGAAGGATTAGATAATGCTTTAATGGTAGTCCACAATTTACCATTTTGGGAGTCGCAGTTATCTAAATGTTCCTTCCATTTATTAAGGCGATGTTCGTCAACCAATTTACGGATGTTACTGTTCAGGATAGTCAACCGTAATAGATCCAGCCTGTGTAACATTTTGCCACCAGACTAGGCAACCATATGTCATGATAGGATGTACTACTGCCTGACAAAGTATTATTTTTGGATCGAGACTTTCAAGTTTTTACAGTACCGCGTTGCCCATAAAGCGTTTAGTGCTTGGTGTATAATTTATTTAAGTGCGTATTCCACGTGAGTTTACCATCAAGGATGACTCCTAGGTATTTTACTTTATTAGAAAGAGGAATATTACTGTTTTTTAAACATATAGAAAACAGTGTAAAAGGAATAACAACAGTTTTCTTTCGGGTTTATAAAGAGACACGCCAATATACGTCAAAGGTGTCCTACCATAATCTCAGATAGAGTGCTGCTATGTTTTCCAGACACTATGATTAGTAAGTTGTCTGCATACAAGATGGCGTCACAGATAATATTCTCCAGTAAGATTATGAGCTCATACACAAACATCAACCAGAGCAAAGGACACAACACTCCATTCTGTGAACAACTTTTTGCAGCCCCAACAGCTACAGCCGTCTTGCCTTAAGTTGATGTGATTCAAGGAAATATCGGAATCAATATTCCTGTTACTTAAAGCATTAATAATGGAATCATAACTTGTGTTGTCGAAAGCTCGCTCTATGTCTAGGCTTTTTCGATTTTGCAGGTTAAGTTATGCAAGTTATGCAAGGCCGATTTGGTAGATTACCCTTTAGAGTAAGTGAATTGAGTTTTGTGAAGAGGTTGACTTTTAGACAATTCTGTACGAATATAGAGATCTAAGAGTGTTTCCTTCTGTTTTCAGAAGGAAGAATAAGAGACTAATCGGTCTATACGATTTAGCATCACCGCTTGGTCTGTTACCATTTTTGGGTATAAATACCACGTTAACTTCTCTCCAAGATTTAGGTACGTACTTCTAGCATAGGTTTGCCCTAAAAAGTACCTTTATTGGATTGATGAAAACGTCTACGCCGTTCTGAATTAGTGACTGGAAGATACCATCACTTTCTGAGGACTTGAAAGTACTAAAAGAATTGACTGCCCATCTTAATTTATGTGTCAAATATAACACCAGATTGTGACTTCAATCGTTTGTGTGGTTGTTCATAGCTTAACGTGCGCCTATTTATGGATGCATCACATAAGATCGATCCAGGAAAGCTAGAAGGCCGACACAAAGTTTATCTGGATGAAATCTGAAATTGGAACACAATGAACACTTTTCTTTACAAGTATAGCAGTCTAAGTAATCCTATGTCATGTTTATATTATCAACTTACTCGATTAATGTGAAGGCCTCTTGCATGCCTACCGACTGTCAATGGCTCCTGGATGTGCGCTATGGCCAGCCCTTTTATGGCGAAGGTCCTGCACAAAGTAACCGATGCTCCCTTCGCATTGTACAGGTTTGTCTGTAGCACCCTTATGGTGCTCATTTTTATTGCATGTTTTTCAAAGATTCTTCGACTTCCTTCTGAAGCCGAGCTCATTCTTTTCAGCATTCCTCTAGCGTCGAGGATGCTGAATGGCGGCTCTACTGGTGGTTGAGACCTCACTTGGAATCACAGTAGACGACGATATTAACTGTGAGACCACTTGTTCCACGTTCTGTATCTTAGTGCTTATGTTTAGGTGTTTGCTTGGACCCCAATTTGACCTTTGTTGCAATCGCTGACACCACCATGAGCCATCCCATGCGAGGGAAGCAACTTTCAAACTCGGGTTTAACGTCATCCGAGACTAATCTAATCGCGGTCTCAATGATGGCTGTTCACTTTGTTCCCGGTTTAGGGGTACTTAGTTAAATCAAAAGCAACAAACCCAAAATTGATCTCCTTGGCCTGACTTGCTACTTGACTGAAAGTAGATCTGCTCGATCCCTGGGTCGAAGTATTTTGCTTGGGTTTCCTGCCAGCTGGTCTGGCCAGGTCCTCAGACAAAGCTCTTTTCGCTGCCGCTCGGAGTGAAAGCTTAGACACCATGTCTAGGGCCACATCCCCAGAATGTCCCTGGCTCATATAGGTCTTAAATCTCCTCTTCTGTAATGAGGTCAGTTTTATAAAACCCTTCTGGTCATGTAAGCTGCTCCCTTTCATGATGACATTGACAATGGTAGTCCCCGACTAGTCAAAAAACAGAAACAAACTCCATCAATATCAATTGAGGCAGCATCAGATATGTTATATAAGTTTCTATACTGCTAGCATCAGTATACTGTGGAAAAACATTTGCCACAGCGTGAAAGTCTTTGCAGATGAGTCCAACAGCGCCATCTACATTAAGATCCTGTTCGGCAACAGTAATATTTGATGCGATAAGGGTAGCATCATCCCCTTTTATCAAATTTTTGGATTTATCCATAAGATATCCCACGAATGTTAGGAGAGTATATGGTCACCGTCGGCAGAACCCATTTGCCGAAGGAAGAATAATTAGAAGCGTAGGTCTCCTGGTATCCGCACTTCGCTATTAAGGTCGTCACTAACCCTCCAACAAAGTTTTTACAGTCATAGCTGCTCCACCGTAGAATAGGGAAATTGTTTGGGTCTCATTCACACATGCATACATGTAATATATTTTAACAGTATTAAATGTTTATTAACATGTAATGTTCAACAAAATATAAAGCTTAATAATATATAATGCTTGACAATATTTGTTCGCACATGTGGCGATGAGCAGCCTGAAACTTTACTGAAACTAAACTGCTTCACTCCTTTTACCTGTTGCCCTGTCGCCTAAATACTATACTTATTTACCTAAATACCGCATCATAAATCTTTACTTAAGAATTAAACTAGTATAAAAACAAGACGAAAACTTTTCATACTTTTAGTCAAACTCCCTCTCCTACTAGTTGCCGGCGACTTCATAGCAGCAGAAGTATGACCTTACTATTCTGAGACCATCGATCCTACGAACAACTGCACTTCTATTAAAGGCTGATCGATTCACTGATGTACTTAATGAGCAGCACTAAAATGCAAAAACCCATCTACTCTACGAGACGCTTAAGTGTTAAAATAGGTATTCGAACTACGTCAATCAGCCCACACACAAAACCACACAAAAAATAAACTACCACAGAAACAATAACAAACAATACTACGCAAAAACATAGACTACATGGACAACACAAAACTATCTTAATCCTAAAGGTTGATCTTGGTTGTACACTTTGTTCTAGAATGTATAGTTTCAAATTTATAAATTTTAAGTCACTACCTACACTTAGCAGAAAAACTCTGCGTACAGAAAGTAAATTTTGTTTTAACAATAAAAAAATTATTAAATAAATAGATTTTTTAATCAATTTTATTTTTTATTTGTACTTTAATTCGTTATCTTCATTTTAAGCTAAAACTTATTTCTAACAGATTAGTAGAAAAATTATAATAATTAAAAATGTAAACAATCAGCGCTATCGGTGACAAAGTCTGCGTACAAGAGTTTAAAAAACGTCGAAATATATTATTTTTTAAAAGATTTTACGTTTTTAGTAACTTGTTGGATAAGCTTTCTTTTTTATGACCTCCATAAGTCGTTTTGGTATCGAATTGACCAGCTTTCATCGTTGCTTATTTTGCCCTATTCCGCGTCTCTTACGTTCTTTAGCATTTCTTTGAGGGTTATATTGTATTCACGTACACAACGCTCCAGTAAATCCTACAAATTTTCTATAGAATTCAAATATGACGATTATGTGACGTTTTGATTTACTTGGGCACATTTTAAAGCAACCAAAGCTTTACAACTTCTGCAGTGTGCTTTGGGTCGTTATCTTGTTGAAGTAAGTAATTATTCTGTAACCCCAACTTCTCGGCACTGCTCCTTAAATTGCATTTCAAAACATTTAAATAATCAACTTTATTCATTATCGACTCAATAAATTTCATTTTTCCCACTCCATTACTCTCCATACACCCCCGCACTATTACTCCTCCACTACCTTGTTTAATTGTTAAATACAAATCTTCATTATTAAAGGCAGTACCCGGGTTTCGCCATATAATCGTTCGACCTTCAATGCTAAAGAGACAAAATTTGCTTTCGTCTGAAAAAATTATGCGTTTCCAAAATTCTGGAGACTTATTTAAATACTCCCTTGCGAATGCTAAACGCTTCATTCTAATAGCTTTGGAGATAAGCGACTTGCTTCGTGCAAACCGGCCATTGTAGTGGTATTTTTTTAATATTTCGTGTACAGTATCCACGTGAATTTGCCTCTGGAATGTCTGGTCAATATATTTATATAACAAAATTCCAGTTAGACGAGGATTATCTTTCTCTGAATTAATAATGCTGCGGGTTTCTCTTGTTGACAGCGTGGATGGACGCCCAAATCTCACCTTCGAGGTCAATAACTCTGTTTAGCTATAGTTGTTCACTACTCTTTGGATAGAAGAATGTGACCGCTTAACGATTTGACCAATTTCGCGATACATTTTCCTTTTTTTCCATAGATCAATAATAATACTGCTCTCACTGATAATAATTTCTTTTCCTTTATTGGTCATTATAAATTTAATTACTTTTTTATCATTAAATTATAAAATAAGTGCGTGGGATTGTGTATAATGATATACTGGTTCAGTAAACATAAAGCACGCCAAAGTACCACTGTTAAAACTTCGGGAATTCCCCTTTATATGTTTTGTACACAGACTTTTTCTGCCGCCGATAGTGCTGATTTTTTACATTTTTAATTATTATAATTTTTCTACTAATGTGTTAGAAATAAGTTTTAGCTTAAAATAAAGTCAACGAATTAAAGTACAAACAAAAAATAAAATTGATTTAAAAAATTTATTTATTTAATAATTTTTTATATGTTGAAACAAAATTTACTTTTTGTACGCAGAGTTTTTCTGCTAAGTGTATAGTCTACAGCTTCCATAAGTACTACAGTGTACCAACCCTTGTAGTTGTAATAGTCAATTAATCCTGACTTCTGAGGATGCACTTTAATGTGACAACCATCTGAAACAAAAAAATGTACATAATTATTTCTATATCACTGATACATTATGGGAACCCCAATATATTAAAACCACTGATACAATCACAAATTGTTGTTTCATTTAAATGGCACTGGTTTAAATAAATTGACTAAATTAATTCCCAGACTTCAGTGCAATATTCTTTTAGAATTACGCATACATCTGATTTCGACACTTTGAAAAGATTGCCCACAGTTCTGCACTCCACGGATGAGCCACTGCAATGGAATTGGTTTGCGAATGTTAGAATTTTTTTTTTTTAAATTTTTGACCAAATCGCACAACTCATAAAAAGTGTCCATTGTTATTTTAAAATTTTCCTTGAAAAGTAATGCACCTTTTTGGAACTTCTACTTCTCAAAAAGTAGTTAATCGAAGCTGAAAACAAGTTTTCAGTTTATATCGTGTTAATATCGTTATATATTTTATCTACGTCCAACCTTTTTATTTCTTTTCAAATAAAATATATGTTGACAAATCAGCTGCTTGAAATGAGAAATATGAAATAAATAACAACGAATGTAAACGATTTCAAATCACTGATTTGAAATGAATCATTTAGGGCCAGCGTAAACGTACTATTACTGTCTCAATGCGTCTCAATGCGTCTCAATGTCTCAATGAATATAGCTCTTTTATTTATTTACATTTTACTTATAAAACATATGAAATATATATGAAATTTTTGCCGTTTCCCTTGTGGGAAATTTATTTTTAAGGGTTGCCTTCGGCATTTTTCGTCTTAAGGCTCAGTTAGTTGGTACGTGTCGTAAGAACTTAAGTCAAAGCGAAATGCACAACCAACTGAAATCTGCCAAATGTGATTTTTGATAGGAACAAAATAAACAAAAGCGGCTAACTTTATTTGTTTCGGTCCTACAAAAATCTATCACCCCGTTTACAGGAGCCGTAAAAGTTATTTTAAGACTTTAAAATCAATTTTAAGGTCGTATAAACACCCTAAACTGAATTTTGCTTAAAAGCACTTTAGCTTACTAAAAGGAGTTTAACATCACTATTCGTAAGAAACATCACTTTTAAACACCTTAAAAGCAGTTCAAGGTTTGAA
Organism: Teleopsis dalmanni; assembly: GCF_002237135.1. Lineage (NCBI taxonomy): Eukaryota > Metazoa > Arthropoda > Insecta > Diptera > Diopsidae > Teleopsis > Teleopsis dalmanni. The sequence goes on from NC_051847.1 coordinate 166,072,955, forward strand.
TTGTCAGCTATTAACAGTCAATAGGTACAAATAATTTGAATTTTATTACAAATAACACTTTGTCAACAGTATAATAACCAAAGAACTAAAAATATGGAGAAAAAGAGAAATAAAAAGAAAAAATTGGATAAAATAGGAAGAAAAATATTTAATTGAAATATTTACTGATAAAGAAATAATTAAATTGTTGGACGGAAAGAAATATAGAAAGGACACAATATATGAAATAGTGAGAAAGCGGAAAAACAGCGTGAATGGAAAACCAAGAAGCGTAAGCATAATGAAAATATGGTGCATAGTAGCAAAGAGGCGATTGAAACTGCATTTAAAAGCATAGTTGCACCCCACAATCTAAATTAATGAAAAACATTCTTTTTCTATTCTCTATTTTAAGGGGTATGGGATCGAATCAGCATAATACAAAGCAACTGAGCAGCAAAGGGCTAAGTTGGGGGCCTATTCCACGACTCAAAAATTACAATTTCAATGCTGAAGACAGCAGCCCTGTCACCAACCTAGGCTACTTAAGGCCACTCACTTACTGTAGCTGAATATTTAACTTATTAACAGCTCAAATAGAATAATAAACAGAACTGATCTTTTGTTGACCACACCTGCATGCCCACGGCTTTCGGGGGTGCCTAAAATCTCTAGAGCGCGCGTTACAGGTAGCGGATAAGGAATGCTTCCCAGATATGGGTGGTAGGAGGGAAATGAAATACCTCCCGCAGACCAAACAGACCGGAGATGGGAAACTTCGTTATCAAATTCCAGACATAATATACCCCTTAGTCCCAGGTTATGATCGGCGTTGCATACTTGGTGGACAGGAGGATACAGAAGAGAAGGCGGCGGAGAAATCAAACAAATCAACGACTTCTCTCAGACTTCAAAAGCAAGTTACTGTACGATAAAAACAATCCTTGAGCTCATCTCTCTTAAAACCACTGTTCTTTTTTGAAACCTAAATGTTTAATGACATAAAATCAAACATTAACGGAATATCTAATCCAAGTGGTAGCTACAATTATATACTAAATCTCCCTGCCATGGCAGCAAGTACAACGGTTTTGGAGGTGCAAAGTTCAAGTCACGAAACATTGATGAATGAAACCGAAACGATTCGAAGAAACCAAAACTAGACAGGTTTAGGAATAAAAGAAGACTTATATTTCGGAATATGGAATGTGCGAACATTAAATGTATGTGGAAAGCTGGAACAACTACGAAAAATACGTAAACAGTTTAAAGTTGATAGGTTGTCAATACAAGAATATTAATACAATACAATTCTGACAATGAAAGCCTCTTTTATACTCAGACAAAGAAGAAGGAGATATCCACCAAAGGGAGATTGGTATTCTTATGTCCTCAAGTATAGCTAAGTGCATACAGGAATGGCATCCTATCAGTGACAGATTGATAATACCAAAACTGAAAACTTGAACTCGTCGAATGGTTATTATTAATTGTTATACACCAACTGAAAAGGAAACAGATGACGTTAAAGATGAATTTTATAGTCAACTCGATGGAACCATAAATAAACAAATAACAAATAAAAATATGCATTCTTTCGGAAAGCTAAGTATCTCTAAAATCTTTAGCCAAACTCAAATTTGGTCTGGGAATGCTTTCAACTTCTCAATACCCTAGCATCGAGAAACTATGTTACTCTTATGTGGGTACCGGGAGATGAAGAGCTTGAGGGCAATGATATAGCAGACCTCCTAGCAAAAAAGGGTGCCTGTACTGCTTTCATTAGCTCAGAGCCCCTTTGCGGGGTAACAAATAGCTTCAGAAATAACTTATTATGTGAACGGGAGAAACAACAACTACTTGAACACTTGAGAGCCCAAACAGGCATGCTACAGTCAAGAAGATTCATTGATCCTGAACACATCAAAGTTGATGCTATCCTTGGCCTTAACAGAAACGATATTTAAATCCACACTGAACTTCTTATAGGACACTGTAGACTTAATTACTACATGAAAATTAAAGGTGGAAGCGGAATCTTAGTTCCAAATCAAGATTTATAAATAGTCTAGAATTGTTTTAGTTGGGCCTTATAGCACAATAGATCTATTGTTCATAGCCTATTGTTTAATAATAAAAATGGTACTGGTACTGCTACCTAAAATGACAATTGGCAGAGACTTCTCGAGCTATGGTCTTACATAAGCTTGATTGTAGACGGAACATTATTCATTCATAACCCACTTTATAAGATAAATTGGAAATCTCCAAATAGATCTGTGAAAAACCAAATAGACCACATCCTAATTAACAAAAAGTGGAAGTCACCGCTCCTAGATGTAAGAACCAAAAGGGGAGCAGATAATGGAAGCTACCATTACCTCGTACGAACAAACTTTAGAATAAAATTGACAGCCATTAAGAAAAAAAAAAACAAAAGACAAAATAAAAAACAAAAGACAAAAAAAACAACATAAACAAACTAAAAGACCTCCAGCATGCATGCCTAAGAGCCGCCTACGAAGCTATGAGAAGTACAAATAACAGCAATCAAAACGACATGGGAAAGTTGTTTTTGGCTATAACTCTTAATTTATCTTATGTCGCTTATAGTAACAAATAGAACAAATTAATAAGAATCTAATATAATATTTACTAAAATATATCCAAATAATTGTTTTTTTTTCTATTAATTAGTTATATGAGCGAATATGAATTTGCGGTTTTTACGGTGTACTCGGTATTGAGAGAATTTAAATTTGGAGGGTATTGGAGGTTAATTGACGATTAATTTCCTAATAATTGACTAGCAAATGTTAAAAGTGTAATATGATAGCGTAAGAAAACATATGTTTAGTTCCTCTTTCAATAATTTTTCTTTACTAAAAACTAGTGATGAAATTAAAATTTATTTATAATATGGATAATGATAATGGCCTTGATTTTGTACCAAATAAAGACGATGAGTTTGATATTGAAATGAAATGATTGTTGGAATAAACAAAACTTTCGACAGTGAAGACGTCAATGGCGAAGCGCCTGTAATAGAACTACAAAGTGCTGCTTAAGATGATTTTTATGGTAAAGATAGCACAGAATGGTATATTGAATGAAATGTTGGTGCTCTCGTACGCCAAAACAATGATATACGTTATAGTGGTCAAAGAAAATATTCTATTCCAATTCAGATGTTTAAAAAATTACTCACACCAAACACATTATACACATACACATTATCTCTAAAACGAACCGTTACAAAAAAGATTTAGTTTATAAATGGAATTTGGCTTGTTCTAATAAAAAACAAAAGGTTTAGAAAGTTGCTATTGAAACTAAATTAGATATTAGAATAAATACCATATTCAGAGCAGCTGTTTTTTAAACCAATCTGTACATAAATATAATTTATCTGGTTTGATAATAGATGAAACCTTCCGTTCGCAAAGTGATAAAGCTGCACAAAATTTATATCCCATATTCACACAATATCCTTTACAGAAGAATTATATACACAAATAGAGAAAAAGTCAGCTATACCACGTGAAGTGAATCAAATTAAAAATACTGTTATGATATATACATCATCGTAGAGTTCTGCTTGAAGGGAGCCAAACCACTGGCTATAATTGGGCTAACATTAGTTGCTATTGTTCAGTAGAAATCTATTTCATGTAACACATATTTAATCAAATATATTAATAAAGACAAAATATAAAAAGCCAGCATGCAAATGTTATTTTTCTACATTCCATACAATATTTTATCGATAGTTTTATTAGCAAAGTTAGACCAATGTATGAAAACCAATAGAACCGAAAGTAAAAAAAATTTTTTTAATGTATCGTATATAAATACATTAACTCCAAGTAAGTAATATTTACAATACATATGTAAAACGAAATATATGTATGCCAAGACTCATGAGGTACAAATGTAACTATCCGGACCACGTGCCCTATGTAGAGTTAAACAATTTTTAGTAGTGCAGATTATTCTTCGCCATAAAAGAATAGAATTATACGTGATGGGGCTCTAATTTTTATATTAAAAAAACATCCTTAAATTGTGTTTACAACAAAAAAAAAAATTATAATACACATGTTAGCTTCTTCAATGACAGTCTAAATAAATTTATAAAGCAGAATAGATTTCTAGAACTGAACAGTGGATTTTCGGTATTTTAAATTTCTTTTAGCATAAATAAAAATAATGCAAATCAATTATTAACAACCAACTTATAATTAGATTCTTCTAAATATATCTGATTCTCATATTCTACATCAATATATAGATCTGATACCCACATTTTATCCGCCAATATTATAACATTGAATTCTTAACAGATTTGAGTACTATTTAAATTTATTAAAAGTACAATTACAATATATTGTATTAATATCAGATTATTAAGTATACAGAAATCTATACGGACAAGTTGTTTCGCAACAGTTGTTAAAATATTGAAAAAAGTGTAATATACTATAAACTGTTTATTTTTGAAAAATATTTCCTAAAGTTAAAAGGTTTTTTTTAACATACATTTTCAATCTTAATTGTGTTTATAACTAAAGGAAAGTTATGTCGCAATTTATAAATTAAAAGCTGTGGTAAAAGAAAAGGATTGTGTGATTTAATATAAAGTAAATGGTCCTATTTACTTTTCATCTGAAAATAAAAAATTTTATATGAATATTTGTACTACACTTTACAATAATAAAGATCCTACCCTCATCTTCATCATCATCCCCTTCACCATCTTCATCGTCAAACATTTCTTCCTCATTATCATCATTATCCTCATCATCTTCCTCTTCTTGTTCAACCTATAATTAAGATTTATATACAATTGTTTAGGACGTATATAATTAGAATTTACCTCTACATCAGGTACCAAATAATATTGTAGGGGATTTGGCCAGAGGTCGTCTTTTATTAATTCTGCAATTTCATCATTAACAGGATCACTATTATCGGTAAACCAGTCAAAGAAAGTTTTATATTCGGAATTCCTCTTCTTTTTATTGTTAAATGGTTTTGATAATAGGTGTTTTAATAGATTCTTTCCTTCCTTCCAAGTGATAGTAGTACTTGTTGAAGAGGGACATTCGTTATTGTCCGCTGTATATATAAATTTATCATTTCTTAATAGTAATTATATAGTGACTGGCATATTTCACTTACAACCAGATCCAAGATGAAATTCTTTAGAAAGAACTTTATTTTCAAAATAAGGATTTTCTTCAAAATAAAAATGTATGCGATAACCAGATTTAATATCTTCAAACTCTTCAACCTCTAATTTGTTAAGAGCATGCAGGCATTCTTCTTCTTCTTCATCGAGAATACCAGAAATTTGTGGATGATTTATAAACTATAATCCAAAAGAATAATATATTTGTTTTAGCTACTAAATAGTGTATTTCTATCGTAAATTCGAAACACGTATATCACCCCGAAAAAAACAAAAAAATAAAATAAAACAAAACCGGCATAATAAAAAAAGATGGCAATGTAGCAGCAGAAATGCCATCTTTTGTGTGTGTACACAAAGCGCCACGCCGAGTACACACACAAACACATTTACATTGTAATAAAAGAAAAAACGTGCAGAATTATGTATATACAAGAAATAGAGAAAATTTGCAAATAAAATTTAAATTGAAATTAACAAAATTTTACTTGTAATATTATCTACTTATAGCACCTTTGTAGTTGGTACTTATAGTAAATAGTATGGGATAGAAAAATAATTTCATAATTGAGTAACGAACAACTTACCGCTGTTACCCAAAAATTAGGGATTCTTTTAACCAAGTCACTGCGTTTTTCGTAGCATGGCTTGCGAAGTTTGTTGTATTTTTGTTCAACTTTAAGGATTTCTTCACTAGCCTGCTCGTTTAACTCATCAATCTCATTCTGGCAAGCATCAATTTGTTCTAGTGCTTCTGCTTCCTCTTCATTATTTGTTACTGCATCGGCATCATTGGACAACTTGGGGCGCTTGCTAGGTACGCTCGACATATTTTATGAGGATTTTAATAAAATTTTAGATAATTTATAAATATTTGCGTAAAAACACAATTTTCACTATAAGTGTTGGTACAGTTGATTCTCTATAACTTAAACGAATAAAGCGCAATTTGCAATTTTCTCAATCTTTCCTTTTCCTAGAAAGAACCTCCGTCCTCGCACGACTGTTGCAAAGTGCTATCGAGAATGAATGCAAAGTACGATGTAAACCGGCAAATAAAAAGATTAATCATAATGCCAAAATGGCAGCAACAGCAGCTAGTGTTTTTCACACTATATTTATCTCTTACTAACATTAGCTAGCAACTTATTTTCTTTTTGTGTCTAAACGCAACACCAGGCGCCATTTTAAAATTTTCGTGTTTGGCGTTTGTTATTTTTTAACATCATTTTTATTTCGTAGAACTTAAGGTTTCATTATTTTAACAAATAATATGAAAACATATTAATTCTTATAAAAATATTTTATTTTTCCTATTAATCATATATTTAATACAGTTTAATGCTTTACTTGAAGAGAAACAAAAAGCCTACGTATATATATTCGTACACATATTCATTAGCAATTCAACTAAATTACCTGATTATCAAAACAAGTACGTAATATTTTGTTTTATATACTTTATTTTTTATTTTGAACGCAACAAGTTCATTTACAAGTTCAATAACAGTAAAGTATGTAGTTTGTTATATTCTAATAAATTTAATTTGTTAAATAATAAAATAATTAATAATATCCGCTGCTAAAATTCCATCAGTTTAAAATGCATTTAAAACTTTTCGTGAATACCTCTTTTTATAATAGGTTAATTCGTACACGTACATACAGTACAACTTAAGTAAACCATTATTTGAATTTCATAAGCTCGGTATCCCGTATTCATGAAATAGTAAGAAATGAAAATTTGAGAGAACAATGTGTCATTTTGTAATATCACGAATTGATTAAACTTTATTTTTTAAATTTTTTCAATTATATTTATTTTTACTTTTGTTAAACAGGTGATTTATTTTAATCCTTCACATAAAATATACCGCAAAATATTTTGCTCATACTTTTGTAACATATACAGTTTGTAAACATTGTGTTTGCAAAACGAAAAAATGTGATAAATGTTTATTAAATGCACAATAAAAACGATCTCATTTTGAAATACAAAAAATTAATTTTTTTCACCATAGTGAAAATTTTATAAAACGTTTAATAAATTAATAAATATAGTTAAAAACTTTTAACCACAAATAATAAATAAGTGCAATAAATAAATAAATAAATATAAATTTATATACATAATTTTTAATAGCTGGCAGTGCCGCGTTATTAAACTGACAGTTCAAACGCACGTCATCTCACTTTCTCTATACTATATTTTTCTCGTTCATACTACAAACACCATCACCATTGAGGTTGCAATCTTTTACTTTGGCCGCAAATTTTGATGTTATAGCGTAAACGTAGAATAGTGGAATTTTTAGTTAATCTTGTGTGAAACAAACGTCTATATATAATAAAAATGTCTACAGCAGATCATAAAATTGGTGTAAATACAAATTTACAAAAGCAAGATCTTGAAAATTTGGTAAGATACAAACTGAAAATATTGGAAAATAGTAATTCATGGTAGTAAAAGCAATGATTGATAAAAAATTTGTGAAAGTGGTGAGGGGAATGACGCTAAAACTAATGCCAGAATATAATTACGTTAATACAAAATTTCTTATAATATGTTATGTTTAATAAAAGTTTATAAAAAACGGATTTTGTGAATTAGTATATATTTAAATGTTTGATGATAAAAATAGGATATAAACCACATAAAAGGGCAGCACGTGGCCACTACAGCGTAGGGCTACGGCATATACTTTTCTTTCTACTACAAAAATCTGTTAATATATTTGGTGTAAATACCGTTTGTGAAGATCTATTAATCAACTTTTTTGACCACAAATATACAAACAACGAAGCAACGTTTTATATACGCTCCATCTGATGCAATACAAAAAACTAACCTCATTTCAACTTGTTTAATTGTTTCTACATGCAAAACATACAGTTTTACATTCTTTAGAAAATATAAACATTTAATCCATATATCTAAAAATGAATAAAATTTGTTCGGTCAAGTTTTCTTTCTTTGGTTTATGAAACAAAACTAGTAATTAATATAGTTAAAGGAAATAGGGTGCTGATTTATCTGTTGCATGTGCGGACGTGGCTTGTTTATAAGTTATAAATGTGTCTTAACACAACTACCATTTTATTTTAACAAAACTGTTTCTTGCTAAATTATTACCATTTATCTAATATTATAGGACGTTACCAGTCTAACACCATTGTCTCCGGAAGTCATTTCCAGGCAGGCTACCATAAATATTGGTACAATTGGGCATGTCGCGCATGGTAAATCAACTGTAGTAAAGGCTATTTCTGGTGTTCAAACTGTTCGTTTTAAGAATGAACTAGAGAGAAATATAACAATTAAGCTTGGTAAGTTAGAAATTATTTAGTTTTATTTCTTATGAACAAATGAAATGTTTGGTTATTTACTAAATATTATGACTGTTTTTATATTTATATTTATAATTATATTTGCATGCTTATAGAAATATATGTGATAAAGAATTTTTATATCAGTATATATTGGAAATGTTATATTTGCTGTTTTAGGTTAACATTAAATAGGTCTACTCATTGAATAATTATTGTTCATTATACATCAGTTCTTTTCGTTGGTTCGAAAGTCTGGCAAAAAAAACAACAAGTTACTGGCCTATACTGGCCGAAATGCACGCAAAACAACAACACTATTTCCTCTACCTCGGCCAGTATAGGTATACTGGCCAAACACATCGGCCAGTAAAAAATAGATGTTTTCAACGAATAAACGAACTATTGTAAATCTTTATTGAAAATTCCAACGAATATTGCAATCATATGTCAAATATCATTTCTACACAAAAATTCAAACAAAATTGAAAAATTTCATAAATTGAAAAATTTGGAAAAAAGAAAAAAAATTTTTTTTTTTTTTTTTTTTTTTTTTTTTTTTTTTTTTAAATTTTCATCATTTTTACCATTTCTTTAGTTCTGTATTCATAAAAGTAATATAATTCAATTTATATGAATTATTTTTATACAAAATGTAATTTGCTTTTTGCGAAAACATAACACTTGACAGATTGCAACAGTGATACCAATGTCTCGCGTAACCAATATAGGTCAGCATGCATTTTTTGCCATACTTGCGAACCAACGAAAAGGCCTATTTTTGCTTTTCTTTGTTCAACTAACTTATTTTCTAAATATATATTATATGTTGATATAATATATCCTTCTCTATAAGCATATTTTATTAATTATTAAATAACAGGCCAGTATATTATATTTAAATTTGAATTTTTTTATATCATTAAATTAATAACCTATCTCATATTCCAATAAATTTTTGCTATTCGTATGCACCACTTTACTTATTTGGTCATTATTAATATATATAAGCATTCAGGTATAATATTAAAGTTAATAAATAAACTATATTAACAGTTCGTACAGATTATAATTGATTTAATATAATTGAAGTGGGATCTCTTAGATAGATGTATTATTAATATAGAACAGTGAAATCCAAGAGTATGCTGTAGTGCGACCTATACTTATAATAGCGTTTTACCACTGAAACAACTGAATCTCGTTTTAAAATAATATTAAGTTGTAAATTTGTAACAGTAACTGGAGTCTAAAACAGAGTCGTTCATACAAACTAAATTTTTGAATTATGTTTGGGGCCCCTTATCAATCTCTTAATATTATTAATATTAATATACATAATTTTCTTAAAACATAGATATAATATCGGGAATCTATATCACTGAATAATTTTTGATAATGAAGAAAATGATATTCATTAACAATTTTTTTTTTTTAAGTTTATTAAGTTTGGCTTAGATGAAGCTTACTTATGTTTTAAAAATTAGTTATTTACGTTTTTCTTACTGATTTATTTCATTAAATATATTATATGTTTCTAAGAATAAATACACATTTTACATAGAAGGGAAACATTTCCAGAACTTATGTAGTCAGTTAATAGAGATTAAGCATTTATTGTCTTGATCTCAAATAGCTCATGTATAATGTTTTTTGTTCAGATTAAAAACTTTAATTATCAGATAGCATTCTTACAGACTGAAGAACATCGCTGTATCGATATGTTTTCGTGAAAATGATCATTAATATGTATACTTATATGGTCTTCGATAACTTCTTCATCGCATTACAATATGTTAATAAACTTCAGATAAGCTGTATTCAAAATAGTGTGAAGGGTGTGAAACTATTTTTTCAGGGCTTTAATGATGATTAAAAAAGATAATTATTAATATTAATTGGCATATAAGATTGGAAATAAAATTGAAATTATAACAAGTTAGTCAAAAAGGAATAACAATTATATATGAATACAATTAAATTGAATAAACTCTTGCACAAATTAGCTATTTTGTATATAAAAAAAAATGAAATCATTTAGAATTATATATGTTAAAAAAAAAAAAGTTTAATTTGAATTTATTACGACGGATAAGTATTTGGTGCTATACGTTCTGCAATTTCTTCATTCTCTCAAATGTCTTCAATAATTGCTGGTTTTTAGATGCATAATATAGATTGAAATTAATACAAGTCAAATGTAAAATTTCTTATTACGATGTTAGTATCTTTATATATCTTAATTAATTAGAATTCTTTTCCTATTTTTGTATACTCCAGCAATTAACGAATTTTTTATATTTTCCTCTTTATTTTTATTTATCAAAACGATACTAAAACGTGTCCACCACTGTGCGAAATTTGCAGAACGTATAGGCCAGAAAAATCTTGAAGCTTTATTAAAGTCGAGAGAATCACTGCGCGAATATGAAAAACGCGTGGAAGTCAAACTGCAGAAATTGCGAATGGAGAGAAATAGAAGTAGAAGCTTAAGTGTTGATATATCAAATTATGGCGATAATCCTAACCGAATTCATTCAACTAGCCCTAGCAGTGGGTATGAAAGTTTAAATGATACCATATCAAATTATAGTAATGATACTTACCAAGCAAAACCAATAACACGTGCTGGAAGAGATATGCGTGCAGTAAGATTAAGAAAAATACAGACTGAAAATGAAGAAAAAAATAAGCAAAAGTTAATTAACGTTTTCGAAATTAAAAAGGGCCAGAAACGACGATTGTCTGAATTATCTACTTGCAGTGGCGTTGACACAGATACTAGTTCTCCAATTAGTAAGCGTCATAAGATCGAAATCGCCATAAAGAAGGGAGAATATATTATTGAACGTATTCTGTCATTAGAATCAATCAATACTGAACCTGTATTTTTTGTAAAATGGTTAAACTATCCTCATAGCAAAAATACTTGGGAAACGTTCAAGAATCTTAGTGAATGTACATTATTGGAAAGTTTTATTGATGAACAATATAAATATTTTGAAATTGTAATTTCGAATTTATCGAAGGAAATTAAAGTAGAAATTGAGAGTAATGCACTTCGATTTGATATATCCGAAATAAATATTAATGAATTAGATGAGTATGAACCAATATTCATAAAAATTGATTTCATACTACTATCACAATTTCGACAAGCAGGTTCCAAATCTGTGAGAGAACAGGAAAAAATTCGAAAACGTCTTATTCACAACATGCTCTTAGAAAAATATTATATACGACGTAAACAGCAATTACTCAAATTGAAGGCATTTGAAGAGAATGTTAATTTAATAGAACCAAATGCTCCTATTACAGTTGAAAATAATGTGGATTTAGATGTTATTGATCCAGAATTTCATTATATAAAAGAAAGTTTTGCTGGCGAAGGTGTTAATGTGTCAACAGATCCTCCTATTAGCTGTAATTGTGACGGTGCTTGCATACCTGCAAATAAGTGCTGTGCACGTTTAGCTGGTAGTCTATTTGCATACGAAAAGAACGGTCGTCTACGTTTACCTCAAGGTCAGGCTATATACGAATGCAATAGCAAATGCGCATGCGATGAATTTTGTACAAATCGCGTCATTCAGCGTGGACGCCAAAATAAACTTTGCATATTCAAAACATCTAATGGTACAGGTTGGGGTGTTCGCACCGAACGTAAAATACTTAAAGGCGAATTTGTCTGTGAATATTTTGGGGAAATAATTACTACCGAGGAGGCTAATATACGCGGTAAAAATTACGATGCTATTGGGCGCACTTATTTGTTTGATTTAGATTACAATACCGCTGCAGAAAGTGTCTATACAATTGATGCGGCCACATACGGAAATATCTCGCATTTTATAAATCATTCCTGTGATCCAAATATAGGAGTATTTCCATTTTGGGCCAATAATTTGGATGTGAATATGCCACGTTTAGCATTTTTCGCTTTAAGACCGATTGCAGCCGGAGAGGAATTAAATTTTGATTACATTAGTGCAAATATAAGCGAAAATGAATATGAAAATTTATCAAGTGCAGAAAAAGTTTCATGCTGCTGTGGATCGCAGAAGTGTAGATTGTTATTATTCTAATAAATTTATTACAATTTAATGTTAAAACGTTCACTGCCTACAAAATAATGTTTTATTACTTAATGTTTAAGTCTATGTAAAGTCTATAAAATATTTTTTCTCTATAATGTACAAACTATATTGAAGTGATTATAAGACACAATGTAATATATTATTACATACAATTAATAGAGCTTGAATTATTGTTTGAAAACGATTTGTTTGTATTCGTTAATTTTAATAAACTTATAACACTTAAAATAAATAAGGGTAAAAATTGAAGTTATAAATGTACATGAACTTTATTTAAATGTTTTGTGAAATTTAAGAGAAATAATTTTTTTTCTCTTAATAATAAGGGACTTATTCATTAATTTTTTTATATTGTTCAAACTATTGCCAATATTAAGTTAGTCAATATGTTTGTAACCCAGTCAAGGAGATATCAAAGACAGCAGAACTATGCATATCTAGTCTTGAGCATCGTGGTGAGATGAATCAGTTCAGCTTAATTGAATAAAAATTAGTATTGAAACTTTAGAGGCATTCAAACAGATGAAATTTAAATATGAATGAATTGGTTGAGTATCATGTAGCGCGCATACCAAAATAAACTGGTGAATATGCTTATATTTTATTAAATATTAAAATATATTTCCATTTGGTTATACTTTTAAAAGTTTATTAAAGCTATTGCATTGAAGTGTATTGCATCTAGATAAATTAAGATTTTACGTTATATAGGTTCACCAACATTAATAAGTAATTTTATAAGCGTTGAATTTATCAGCTCCAAACAATCAAATTTTATAAAATTTATAGTTTATGCTTAAAATTAGATTTTAACATCTAGGATTTATAAGAATTATTAAACATAAACTAGACAGTCAGCTATATATAATTTATAACAAATATAATAGACTAATACCTTAATATCTGCATAAATTAAATTTTTTTTACCACAATCGTTATGTTAAATATATATTTTTGATTATGTATCATTTATTTTAAAGAAATTATAAAAATTCTTAAATATTTTTGTTTAAGGTTACGCAAATGCCAAAATTTATAAATGTGATAATCCAAAATGTCCACGACCTGCTTGCTTCGTTTCTGATGGCTCTAGTAAAGATGACAGCTTCCCTTGTGCGCGTCCAACCTGTTCTGGACGTTTTAAGCTTGTGCGTCATGTAAGTTTTGTTGATTGCCCTGGTCACGATATTCTCATGGCTACTATGTTGAACGGAGCTGCAGTTATGGATGCTGCTTTGTTACTTATTGCTGGTAAAACTTTCCATTAAGGGTCTATTAACTTTCATATAATAAATAAATATTATAGGTAATGAATCCTGCCCTCAACCACAAACGTCAGAGCATTTAGCTGCCATAGAGATTATGAAACTTAAACAAATTCTTATACTTCAAAATAAAATTGATTTAGTAAAAGAGAGTCAGGCTAAAGAGCAATATGATGAAATAACTAAATTTGTGCAAGGGACAGTGGCAGAAGGCGCACCAATTATACCTATTTCAGCTCAATTGAAATATAATATCGATGTAATTTAACTATAAATATGATTTTTGATGTAATTTATTATGTTTTTGTTAACTAGGTGCTATGCGAGTACATCGTTAATAAAATACCAGTCCCCGTTCGAGATTTTAATGCACCACCAAGATTAATTGTTATTCGTTCATTTGACGTAAATAAGCCTGGCTGCGAAGTAAATGATTTAAAAGGTGGTGTAGCTGGCGGTTCTATACTTTCAGGTGTGTTAAAAGTTGGTCAAGAGATTGAGGTACGACCTGGTGTTGTTACCAAGGATGGTGAAGGAAATATTACCTGCCGGCCTATATTCTCGCGCATTGTATCATTATATGCTGAACAAAATGAGTTACAGTACGCCGTACCTGGTGGACTTATCGGTGTTGGTACTAAAATAGACCCAACATTATGTCGCGCGGATCGTTTAGTTGGTCAAGTGTTGGGAGCTGTTGGGCATTTACCAGAAATTTACATTGAGCTGGAAATTTCTTATTATTTATTGCGAAGATTATTAGGTGTGCGTACTGAGGGCGATAGAAAAGGAGCACGTGTAGAAAAATTACAAAGGAATGAAATTCTTTTGGTAAACATCGGTTCCCTGAGTACAGGCGGTCGTATATCGGCAACAAAAGGAGATTTAGCAAAAATTGTTTTAACAACGCCTGTTTGCACAGAGAAGGGTGAAAAAATTGCATTAAGTCGTCGTGTAGAAAAGCATTGGCGGTAAGTTATAATTTGTAATGTAAATTATATCATTAAACTTATATATTTTTATTTGTTTAGTTTGATTGGTTGGGGACAAATCTTCGGAGGAAAAACAATACAACCTGTACTAGATAGTCAACCGACGAAAAAAAAAATCACAAATTCTGACTAACTTATTTTATTAACTATATATGTTTAATGAATTGTTTAAAAGAAGTACTGTTACTTCACCTAAAGTATATAGATTATATATGTAATTTTTGTACCAAAATATCCAATAGTGAATATACAATTTGGGAACAGAAAGTTTTGTTTTTAGTTTATAATTACATTATTTGAATTCAGATTTTATTAAAATATAACATTTCTATTCTCAAATAATTATGCAGTTGCGTTGTTATTACTTTCGTTGTTTTACATAATTAAAAAAAATAATTAACAGAAATAACAGTAAGATAGTTATCGGTTAATAAAAATGCTTCGAAAAATAACTAATGCAAATATTTGATATATTTTTTGATTGACATATATTATTCTTACAAATCTCAAAATATATTTATAAGGAAATTGGTATTAATACAACTAGTAGCATTATACTAATAAAATTTTATTTTACTAAATTAATCATTTAAAGACCAGTATTTCTATGTTTCCCTCTTTAACTAGCTAGTGAGGTCTAAGTGATTAGTGCTCTTTATTCTGCGTATTGAATCAAATAAGGTGACCAATTGTAAAACTTCTTTATTTATATGTTGAGTTTGTTTAAAAGCATAAACTGCAGCAATCGCTTTTATGACGTCTTGAAATTCTTTAAACGTTTCGCGTACGCTTAATTATAATGACATTACTTTAAGTGTTGCTTTCTCGCAACTGTGTCGTGTGTCCATACAGGTTTTAAAACTTAATTGTGAAAAATAATTTAATTTGTATTGATAAAACTAAGTACATGCCAATTAGTATAGTTCTTGTTTTTTTTTCTACCTACTCTTTTCTTCGTAGTTTGACATCTAGAGTCATGACTAAGTATTTTGTTGTATTAAGGTACAGTATTTGATACTACATGAAAATCTCTATCATTTATTTAAATGTGTTTTTAACCGGGCCCTGCGACTAAAGCTCACTTTAGCTCTAATATTTACCCGTTGTGATACCACGAGTTAGCGCTATTCAGATACAGACTAAAGGCCAGCGTAAGAACAATGCCAAAAACATGACTCTGCCATTCAAGTGAAAGTGGACCAACCAGATTAGTTTATGAACATGATCAAGTGTTTAATTTTACAGGATGACAGCTTTGGTGAGATCTTCTGCTAGCCAATGATGATGAAGTGTTTTGTCAACATTGATATCATAATGTTGAGCACGTTTTGCCTTGCCAGGGAGCATATCAGTACTCATAGTTGTCTTATTATTAATTGACTTTTTAAAATACAACTTGAAAAATAATAATTGAATACTTGTCCACGAACTCATAACTTGTACAATACATTCTGCCTTCTATCGTAAAACGCCAAAATAACTTATTTTGCTTTTTGAAACGAAAACTTCAAAAATAACTTATTTTTTAAGGCAAAAATGACACACACTATGTGCAACTTATGTCTACAAAGCAAATATTAGTAAAGATCTTATACATTGTGAATATGAAAAACGAATTTTATTTTAAATAGTTTTATATTATATTATAAATAATATGATTTCTAAAATCAAATATACAATATCAGTTTGGTGTGACGAAGTTTTAGTACCTAAAATATTACTTCATTCTTGTGTATATATAAAGAGACAACACTCATTTAAACACTATATTTGGTAAGAAATTAATATTAAAAGTAATAATATTCAGTTTGAACTCATGTCTGAGCTGAGCACAAATACATAATTAGGTATTCGACTAGAATAGGTTTGATAGATATATTAATTGTTATTTTTAAATAATAATACACTTAACTCACATTATAACAACTATTTAGAAAATATTTAGAAAATACTTATAAAAAATTACTTATTTACAATATTTATCGGCAGTAGCAGTATTTACGTAATTCGGGATCTCTTTCATAAATACAACGCGCCTGGTCACCATATTTATTGACGCGCGATATTTCTGAGAGTTTTGTGTAGGCATTAAAAGTTTGCAAGTCGTGCGACACACTGGCTTCAAATAAAGAATTTCCTGGACTTACAAGAATTTGTAACTGATAAAGTTCCTCACGCATGTGTGTGTCAGCACTCATATCTGCAACATAACCATCCTTATCTTTGCTACCTTTGTAATTCAGTACATCTTTATTAGGTTTTATATGCATAGCCCAGTTGATTTTAACTAGTTCAAGTGATGCACAAATATTCCGATATTTCATAGTTGCATTATTGATTGCGTTAACGATACTGTCTGCCATTTTCAGCAATTTGCCATTATTTCGTGTATTATTCATTAATATTGGAGTCCATTGTAGACAAGCGCACCAATGTGGTTCAATGTATGCATCAGCACATGAACGATTTTCTGGTATTATATCGAATAGAGATATAGCACGTTTACTTGCCAACTCAGAAATATGAATAGCAGGAGTATTTTTGATTTCCTCTTCATAACTTTTCAAAATTGGGTTTTGGATTTCATCATTATATACTAAACTACCAGGAACTGATTCAAATTTCGTTTGCTGTGCATATAATTTTTGCATTTCTAGAAAACGATTGAATTTTATATATTATATACTGTTGTATTCTTTAAAATATCTATAGGTAAATACTTACTGAGCAGATGTTTTAACGTGGCATGAACATCAAATGGTGTGGTTAATTTGTCAGCATTTTTAACAAAATTTTCATACGGTTTTGGATAACGTTGCTTAAACGACTCTGGAAAAGCAAAGCTAAAATATGGTAGTCTCTCCTCTTGCTTGCCTTGTAAAGTAGCGCGTACAGAATCGAATCTATATATTAATTAATGATTTAATTAATTGAACAAGTTTATTAATTTAATATATATTTTAACAAGACTGTTTTTGTGTACAATATTTTTATAAAACCTAAAAGGCAACTTTAATGGTAAAGCACTATTAATGTTTTAAAGCTATTACTCTACTAAAACGATAAGTATCTGGTGGCTATTCTGGATCTAAAGTTGAATTTGGAGGCAAATGTGCCAGAGATGTTTGAAAAGTTTCTGTTTTTGTACATTTTTGTACTATTATGAAATAGATTTTATAAAGATAGATCTGCTTTCATACACGGTTGTTGCGTTTGGTGTGGATTAAGCTGATGTTATGACTGGATAAAACTTGCTATTTAGTTGTGGCGTGAAAGCCCAAGAAATTTCATTTTAAAGCAGCTGCAATAATTGATTGATTGAAAATATATATATTGATACAAATATTCATTGTAAAAAAAATAAATATGTATATATATATATATATATATATATATAATAAAATGATAAATAAATAAATATATAGTATATTAATTATCCATAACAGATAGGTATAATAGTTGTTTAAATTTGAATATGCAATTGCGCGCCAATTACCTAAATATCATATTCAGTTATTTGGGTATTAAATATTTTATTATTTTTCCAGAAATGAAATAATTTCTTTAACAACGGTTTTTCCAGGCCTTAAAATATTTGTTTAACAAGGTCCTTTTAGACATTAAAATATAATATTTATTTATTTTAAAACAAAAGGATCAGTTAAAAATAGAATGTAAACTAAAGGAAAAGGAAGTTATAGATAATTAAGGTAGCGAAGGATAAGGTTAAAGTTATACAAAATGGAAGTGTATACCTAAGAGAAAAACCCAAACTAATTAAGAATAATTTTTAAACTATTTAGTATGTAAGATTTAGCATTTAAGAACCAAAATTATAGAAAATAAATGAGTTGCACATTTGTTGCAGAAGCGAAAAGACGTGTATTTTATTGCAGAGTTCAACATTTGTTGTATAATCGAATAGTCGTAGTTTTAATCAATAGAATAAAATAGTATTTTGAATGGTTGGAGATTAAGAGATAAGGTTATCATAAATGGATTTCCGATTTAATAGTAATTCTATATATTACTATGCGAATATTCAATTTAAATAATTGATATTTATCTTTTGAACCAAAATAACAAAATACGTTAACTTTAATCGACAAAGTTGACAAACAAATATATATTTTTTTAATTCTGGTAAAGATATTGGTTAAAAGTTTAATAAAGTTGAAATATCAGGATTATAAATTAACAGTGGACATGAATATCGAACTTAATTATTATGGATTTGTAAATCGTGATTGGAACTGCAGGTTCAATCACTGGAGAAACTGGTTTTTTTAACGAACCAATAATACATGGTATCAAGTCACTTTCACATAATTGAAAAATTTATCCGATTTATACCACTAAAGAATTCTATTTCTTTTTAATAGAAAATTTACCTATTGCCATGATCAGCCATAAAAATTAATATGGTATTCTTGAGTAAATACTTTTCACGTAAGTTATGTAACCAATTGACAACGTCATCATCAGCAGCTCCAATCAAATTAATTGAGTCATGTGACAATCCACCATGAAAACTAAATACAAATCTTGGAGAGTCTGTATATTTAGACATAAACTAAAACAAAAAACTTTATAACGCATGCATTAATTATGAAAAAAAAAAAATTCACATGTTTGGTATAATTCAACATCACAACATGATCTTGTTGATATCCAATACAATGCTCCTTACTAGAACTCAAAATGTTACTTGATTCTAAGTAATATGTGCGTAAATAGTGATCAACTGGCTGTTCATTGAAGCCTTTCATGCGATATGTAAATGTTCCAATATTGGGAACATCTTCATTGAAAGAGGTAACATATCCGTTATTAGCATAGTCCTATCAATTACAAAATAAGGGTACATGTTTTTTCATATTTCCAAGTTACTTAAAAAATTTATAGTTACCTTCCAAATCATTGGATAAATATTAACATAATTAGAATTATACATGCGCTTACGAGTTTCAGGCAATTCAAGTTCATTGTAACCAGTAAGTAAAGGTATTAAAGCTTGTGGAGTACCATCCCCAACAATATTGTACCCATTAAGAACTATAGATTGCAATTGATGCTTTAGAAAATCATACGTTTTTGGGAGCTTGCGGATAAATGCATTTCGACTTAGAGAATCAAAACCGTATATAAGCACATTGTAATAGATAGACGAGTCATCTGATGAAAGTGGCAAATTGCGCCGTATTACTGTATCTCGTATGCCAAAAGCCATTCCGTACCAACTGGGAGTGGATAAATATATATTAATTTCAAAACAATGAATAAAAACCTATAAAAACCTTTGTCCATTGTCTGCTTTACACGCGACCTTAACAAAATCAGAATTGTGTAACACATAAGGTTCCTTAGTTTTAGTTGTTTCCCCATATTTATTTCTGTAGTCATCTTTGCGTATAATATCACTATAACTGCATACCACCTCACCATGTGTAGCTAAAATTTCAGGTTTTACAAAACAGATTGACTTCTATATAAGAGAAAAAATATTTAAAAAAAATTATTTTTTGAAATATCGAATGAATACCTCACACATAACCCAATCATCCAATGGATTGCCACAGTTAATATGCTCCACGTCATGATAAAATTTTATTATATCTGGATTATCTATTGGTAAGTGCGGATGGCGACATACTACTTGGTTTATAAGCGAGCCGACAGATCGTTCAATGATCAATCTTTAAAATAAAATAAACTTACAGTATATTGTACATAAATATGGTATTATATATTTTAATAAAAAATTACCTTTTGGTATTGTTATTTAAATCATTACGTTCACGGAATATGAGTAGAAGTAATATTGTTGATATAAATGTTAAAGCCAAGATTTTTAAACGATAACGATAGATTTGACGTACTTTACCATACATTTTCATTACTTTATTTACCTGTTTTAGAGATATACAGAATAAATTTATTTATTTTGAAATAAAATTGATAAATACATTATTTGAATATTTTATATATTGAAAATGTAATTTTTGTCAACGAATACTTAAAAATAAAATTTTCCAATTCTGTTAATATACCTAATAATATTTTCAATTCACTTAAAATAATTGTTATTATAAAATCATAACGTGTTTCGATGTTAATCATTTAAAATTTTCAACAAATTGTGTTAATTAAAAAAGAGATGGTTATTGGAAATTTTATAAAATTGACACAAAAAAAGAATCGAATCATTTAGCGGCGAAGTTCCATATCGAATTTAAAAAGAAATTAGTTATACTCGCAATACTGATACTGATATCTTTATTTACTGAGAAAACATTCTGTTTGATGAGACATCGATATGCGAATAGTTCAAGAGTTAACCTACTGCCTGCCTGTCTATATATACTGCCAATAAAAATAAAATTTAAATGAATAGAAGTAAAACGTTTTCTAAATATTGTAATATGGTATATATGTTAATGATTTATTGTTTATAGTACCACATACAACCACATTCAGTTATCCTATTTTCGGTAGTTTTAGCTTAGAAAATTGATATTGACGAATCGATGAGTATTATAATAATTCACAGGCTTTCAGATTTAGCATAGGCAGATAGTAATGTGGATTTAATGATCTTTTTAATTTTTTGAACTATTGTTATACATGTAAATATGTATATAAATGTATATGTCATATAAATATATAGTGCATATATGGTTTATTTCATGTAGAAGCTAATATATTCCTATCTTTCGCCTTTAAAATTCTTTGTTAATTATTGAATCTGGATGTGTCGAACGTACAACCGTACTTTCGTTTATTGGATCGCTTGTACAGCTTTATAATAACGTTTACTACTATACATATATATCCTGTTAGTATACTCCAATAATTTTTTTGAAAGGAACTAGTAAATGTATAATAATAAGCTATTATATTAGTTTATTTAAGATTCTGATTTTGTTACAATTCCGGACTTAAAAAAATTTCAGAGTACTTTTTTTTATATAAATGTTAATTACGTTTCAAAAATTCAGAAAATTTAGAGATAAATAATTTTATGGTAAGGTGCAAGTCATTTGTTTAATGCAAATTATTTGTTGTTATTTGTCATACATTTGACTTCTTTACTGCATTGATATAGACAGCACAGACATTATTCATAGGTGTCGTACCTATAGACAAATATGTGTTATTACTTGAGTTTTCTTATGCGTTAATGTGTTAATATTAAGATACAATTACATGGTTTTTAAGATGCTGTTGTACTATTTTAGGTGGTATATTGATCTAAAACATCGTATTTGTAGTCCCTAAATTTACTGAGCAATCTTTATTTTACGTTCAGATGCTGTATAAAAGTGCTCAAGTGCACTTACTCAACTAGCCTCAACATAATAATAATAGTTTTAAATTAATAAATAAATGTAGCTACTAATAGTAGTAGATATAGAGAGCACCATGTTAGAAAGATAGGAGTGGGCTGCTGTGTACATTGCAAATCATACATATGAACATAGTAATTAATTCTAAAGAATTTGTCGAACTAAAACAATTTATATACAGAAATAATTATTTCTGCAGACCAACTTTTCCTAAATATAGTCACACATAGATCAATTAAAAAGTAGATTATCATAAATTAATTATCATGTAGAACATCTAAAACATATATGTGGAAAATAAGCTTAGAGCGGTAGTACTTCGTGAAGCCAATTCAAATGTTTTGTAAGTTATTAGATTAGGTTAATAAGAATAAAACTTAAAGCGTTACAATACGTGTTTAATTTTTGTTTGAGATTTTGCGCTCATAAAATGTGCGCTAAGATAGTTCTAGCACTTACCCAAAAAGATATTGAGGTTTACGTGACAAATCGTATCCCACTCTCGTACACAAACCGCTCGATAAATAGCGAAATACGTATTTATAAGCATCTAAATCTATAGAAAAGCTTGTCGTACCATAATGCGAGCAATCACATCATATCATTTCCCGGGTAAAGAAGACATGAGGTTATCTTTTGTGGTTAAAGGGTAATCCTTATCATCAAAGCAACGATAAGTTAGAGGAAATATATGAAGAATAATCGTTATTTTGTCGGTATATCTCCAGCACATATGGACTTCAGATGTAGACACTTAGGAAGAAAAGTACTTTATTTATACTTTATAAATAAAGTACTAAAATAAGGAAAAAATTATAATGGGTCAAATATGGCTCATTTTATAGACAGAGCAAATGTGATTAAATAGAAAATGATCGAATTAAGATAATCTATATAAATGTATAAATGTTAATATATTTTAAATAAAAATATTAGCAGTAAGTAACATAATACATATACTTTATAAACTAAATATTTGAAATACTATATACAGGCACACGCAAAATGGACTGGAAACAAATATTAAGGACGTCCATTACAAAGACAGTAAAATATTGATTATTCGATAATATATATCTATGATAAAAATTGTAATGTGAAAAAAAATTAATAATTAAATGTAGCACGGCATTGTGTGTTAACTTGCGAGTTCATAGTTCAAATCTGACAAGGTTCAATGAATGGCATTCCAAAAATCCAAAAATAATATGCGATTTGTTAAATCAAAGACCACTGATGATGGTAATTTGATGGGATCCACAACAGCTACATGGTTTGAAAAAATTTACATGGTTTGACTAGAAATTAAAAAAATTGTTGGATTTAAAGATTTTCTTACTATTACCCCCTTTTCTTTTCAAAATGATTTCTTTTCATAGGATAAAAGTAATTTTTAATAAGAAATTTCTTATTTATTAAATTCGTTTGATGCACACAGGCTATCCTATATGTCACATATACTCTGCAAAAAATTAGTGTCTGTGAATTTTGGAACTTTGCCGGTGGCGCGGTGACGACGTTAATGTAAATATTAGATTTAAATTATTTTATTTTATATAATATACTACTTGATTTTGAATGTAAATACTAGCTAAGGTTTATTAAAATTACAAGTTGACTATTTTAATTAAATTATACTTGTACAAAAATGGGACGATAAAACGAACAACTCTCCAACATATCATTTGCTTTTTAAAACTTCTTGCAGGAAATTATAACATTTTTAGTCATTTTAAAATAAATAAATATATTTATATTTTATGTGACTTGATTAATTAAATAATCAAGTCACATAAATTAAACTTTAATAAAAAACTCTGTAAAATCAAAAATCAAGTAGTTTGGGACTTACAAATAATAAAGCCGAATTTTGGCCATGTGCGATTTCCAAAGTAAATGGTATACACTTTTTCTGACGCGAAATATACACAAATATAACCAACTATAGAACTGTGTATCTATATTATTTTATCACAAATTTAAAAAATTCTAAATTTGAATTTATGTGTATATATAAAATTTTTAATTGTAATCATTTCAGTTTGCGTGAATTCGAGTTCAATACGGAATGCAACAACCAAAACAAATCAAAATGTTACGTTTGAAGAGAGCGAGTGTACAGACGGAGGCATCTTTTTGATTACGTATGTTGTATAGATGTTACACTTTCAAATCACAGCAATAATTTTCACCATCCCCTTACTTTAAATGTATCGATACACCAAAATATATATAATATTCATATAGTGGGAGCTATTTAAAATTTTCCTTCTGAACTAGGCAAAAAATAAGTTATAATAACGTAATTGTACAATTTTAGAGCGATTCCGATTTCCTGTACAAGCGAATTTAAGAATTAGTTTTAGTAGAATCGAGTATTCGGAGTACATTTTTCCTATAAGTTATCTATCGATATAGTTTTCTTCTGGAGATAACGAGATTTAAAGTTAAGAAATCTAAAGAATCAAAACGAAATGCTTTAAATAAGTAATTTTGAAAGTTACATGAATTTCTTTCAAAATAACTCAACGATATTAAAGTACTTTTCTTCCAAAGTGAGAATTCCAAAAGCGGTATCAATTGTTCTTAGACATTACGAAAAAAAGTGACTACTTCTGGTTAACTCTATTATTAAAATAAATATCAAGAATAGTTTAGCTGAGAAAATCAAGGCATAGATTGAAATATTTCAAAAATTCCAAATCGTCGGTTAACTAACGTACTCTCAGAAACCGACAAAGAAAACCTGCTGCCCGAATATAATTGTTTGAACGGAGTAATTCGACTTTTACAATTTAAATCGATACTGTATAAAATAAGACAGTCTCAAAAGAGTTCAACTCATATGAACGGGTGCTACTATATGATATAAGAATGCTCTCATCTGCAGCTCCAAATCCAAATTTGATTAATGTTAGGCTTTCGAAAGGAGAGAAAATATCTATAATGTATCAAATATATGTATGTTTTCTAACAGTTACAATTGATATTCAAAAACCTAAAGTACTGATCCAATGTTATAATTTACCACTATTTAGTTACGCAGCGGTCAACTGCAAGGCTTGAACCAGATGAGTAGACTGATTTGGTCAGCATCATTTTATCAACAACAAAAAGCTAAAGGCATAGAACTCAATATGTGTGACGTGCAAAGCAGAGCATCCAGCTAGTTCTTATGGCTCCTTTTACAACTACAATAACACAAAAAATAGATTTAGACAGATTTTAAAGACTAATAGAATAAATTTTAGCAGAACTACTTTAAAAATGCCTTTTACACAAATAACAAAACAGCTTTAGCTAATACTTCATTATTCCAACGTTATTAGTGTTGTCAACAGAATGTTTTGCTGATTTAACAAACTTATTTAAGCAACAATTACAACAAACTTGCAATGATGCAGTCAATAATTAATACAAAGGTGTATACATGGAAATGAAATCCCTTAATGTAAACAAAGGGTCAACTTCGTTATTGTCTTCTTGTATTTCCGCTAAATATTCTGCTATTGCAAGAAACCTTAATAATATCAACAATGGACTGGAGTGCGCTTAACTGTGGTATGTATAGAAATAAGAAAATTCCTCATTATCATATCTTTGTAGACATTAACAACAATAGATTTTGTAGATGTTAAATCACTACTATAAGACGAAGGTTCTATATTAATTGCTGGCGACGTAAACGCGTTCAATTGAAGATGAATTAAACAATGCTCGAACACGCATCATTGACATAAGCATCACAATGAACTTGAAACATAATACACATCTTCGGGTGATGCACAACCTCCCCTCTGATCACTATCTAGTGTTACAAAGTTCAGCAATGCCAATAATATAGTTACGAACTGGAATCAATACAAAGAAATATTTTGTATTGAATTTTCCAACCCAAATAAATAATTTACAAGAATAGTACAATGTATTAAGGAATTCTATACAAAACGCAAAAAGCTTGTCTTTAGTTACGCAAAATATAAATGTACTTCGGATATTAAAATCATCATCAGGAAGAAACAACATCAACAAATTCAAATTAAAAAAAATGCAATTTAGAACCAGTAGCCGTGGACAAATATACAAATGAAAGCAAAAGGGCTAAACAATCAGCAAATTCAAACTGAACTCTAGATCGTTAATCTATAAACTGAACTTTTTAGTTAATCTATAAACTGGTAACAAGACGATCTAGATGCTAAGCAAACACTTTTGGCTGAATTTAAAAACTATAATTTCTGCAATTCAAGGCTCACTGAGGCAGTAAGTTAGTGAGTTGCTATACAAAACAAGATAAAGCAGAGGGTTTTGGAGATTATCTAGAATATAATTTAATATGATGTTACTAATGTATCTGCATTGGAGATATTACAAGGGTCCCACTTACCTTTAATTATATTAATTATAATTAATTATAATATATATATAAACAATTGACCTAACAATTAAAAAAATATAGACATTATCTTTGTTTGATGATGTTACTCGTACTTGCATTTTCCATCACGATGAAAGCGCTAAGTTCATCACAAACAATTTACAAACACACAGACGAAATGTCAAATTTGAACAAGTGGAAAATCAAAGTGTATATAGAAAAACCCAAAGCCACATATTATCACCAGGAAACGAAGTCTATGTCCAAGAAAACAAGCCTTTTATGCTAAATCTTGTCAAATGCTTGGAATAATATTATGTAAAGCTTTTCTATCAATTTTGTCGACTGTATGAATTTGTTACATGATCCTATGTTTGGCCTGTAACTTAAATTGTTGTTTAGGAATTTGGCAATTTATTTCTATAGTTTTTTTTAACAAGTCTAATAAGACTATTTAAAACACTAAAGTCGGGAACAGATTAATTAGTCTTTATGATGAATTGTATTCTAGTGGATTTTTAGGTTTCCGAATCATTACAAAGGTGGATAATTGTGTTAAACAGTGAAAAACTTTTTTCTTTATTCGATATTTGCGGGATTATCAGTTGGAACATTTATTGCATGCCTCGAAAAATTTTGTATGTATATAGCTTGGAATATGAAATGGATGAGTTTGTTTTTATGTGTTTACTATAATTGCTTCACATCCGTAGACATCTTGAAGTTTGTTGATTCAATTATTAATTGGTTTTCACAAGAAATGTTCCACACTTTTAGTAGCTGTTAATTACAAGCAGGGAAGCTCTTTAAAATCACGAGATGTGCTGTTGTTTTACATATAATTTAAGGATACTGGTAGCTGTATCCAACAAAATCTTTTTGTTTCTCGGGTACCTGTTTGTCTATTAAATTTTTTGCATTTTTTGCAAAATTTTCAGTTAGGTCCTGCTGTCAAACAGCATATAAGACTATGTCGAATCGTATCACAAGATACAGGCCAACCAATATAGTACGCCAACCATAGTATAGTGTGACTTTGGTTTCAAGAGATTGTTGATTCTAAGGACGTATATCGGAGTTTTTTATGTCATTTTAATTACTGTCTCACAATAGTAATAATACATAGCATCCTACTTAGTAAAATTGTTAAAGTATATATATTTATAGGATTATTAGGATATTAATGATATATAAATGATATATAAAATTGTAATTCTTTAGTTTCTTATTTATTTTCTACACTACACTATATTTATTATATACTAAGTACATATTAATAATTATTTTGTTGTGCATTTTCTAAATGTCATAAAAGTTCGTTATCACTCTTTTGTTTATTTATGCTTAAACCAAATTCAACTATAACAGATACAAAATATATAATGCCAACAGTTATAAAATATGTACCATAAACAGTGTATTGACCTTTAGCGCTAAGTGCGAATCCAGATTCAGATACTACTACTATTGTTAGAATAGTTTGTAGTAACAAAGCTATAAATGTATTTATTCCGAATACCAATCCATAACTATCTTCTTCCAAATAGCGAGCAACTTCAGCACTGAAAAATATACAAAATTGCTGTTATGATTTTTTTAAAATTTAAATTCAATTTTTCCAAACATTACTAATCATTTTTTAATATATAAGTATAATTAAGAGATCAAAATTTATTAAACTCATTTAACATTTACCTTGCTACAGTAATAGTAAACGCGTACAATACTCCAAATATAATAAAACCCACGTAAGATATATAGATATTTTGCGTTAAACAGCACATTAATATGGCGCCACCTTCCAATGCAGATAATAACGCTAGCAGCAGAAGACTTGCACGGGGCTTAAAACGGCCGGCATGTATATATCCTGCAGCTAAAGCTGTTAGTGCTGCGAATGCTGTTAAAACTGCATCTACCGCACCATTCCAAGCAATCTGTAATATGTTTTTAGCACGATTTTTCTTATTCAATTTTAAGTTAAACTAACCGAAGGTTCAGGTTCTATATCTTTCCACAAAACCTGTACGTAGGATATAACTTGAAAATAACCGCAAAATCCCATCGCGTACCACAAACTCCACTGCAAAACTTTTATATTTGTATAGGCATTATAAAAATGCTGCCACAGTAACCGTGTTGGTGATATTAAACTCTGCCTTTCGCTGATATTGCTTCCTTGCGATTTCGTGTCCTCCAATTCCCTGCTATCGATGCTGTTACTGTAATTATCATAATTGTCTGTAACAGATTTAATTTTGTCTTCAATTTTCTCTTCCTTACGGTGAAAGTATAAACTTCTTTCCACTTTCGGCAACCCGAAAGCCCAAACTGTAGCAATTATTTGAGCTAAAAGATATTAAATTATATATGTTAAATAATATATAATTAAATCAAATTTACTTGCAAGTGTTATGTAGTTAAGTTCTTTGTAGTTCATTAATTCGAAGTTAATTAAAAGTTGTGCAGATATACCAGCTACCAACTTTCCCGCAAACATTGCAGCTCTTGTATGGGAGGTTACGCGTGGATAGTACTTTTTGTCTACTTTTGCATATATATAAGTGTAATAAGCTACTTCCGATGCCATATAAGTACCGTAGAAAAATTCTAATATTTGTAGTGCCTCCAATGAGGTTGTCCAAATAAGCATACTCCATATTATAATACCGGTGACGCCAATTGTTATAATTAGTGGTTTATATCTGTAGTCATATGTTTAATGCGTTTGGTTAATAACATTATCAACATAACATTTGCTTTTAATTTATTTAAGGCTATCGTATCTTGTTGGAATCAAAATATCGCACTTAAGATTATTTTAGGAAAATGTTTGGTCAGTTTTATATAGAATGTAATATTCTTAGACATTAGGCATATCCACAGGAAATACATATCGATAAAGTATAGAAATGATATACCATACAATTAAGAATGTGATTTAAAATTAGACACAAAAAGATTTCGATAAGGTATAGTTCACTTAAATATATTGGAGTGGTTTTAATTATTAGCTGATTAAAATGTTTAATTACTACTGTTAGAAATACGAATATGTAATT
Source organism: Teleopsis dalmanni (assembly GCF_002237135.1). Taxonomy (NCBI): domain Eukaryota; kingdom Metazoa; phylum Arthropoda; class Insecta; order Diptera; family Diopsidae; genus Teleopsis; species Teleopsis dalmanni. The sequence continues at coordinate 166,102,592 of NC_051847.1, forward strand.
TATACTACTGTACAAGATAATTATATAAAATAGAATACAGATAATAAAATCTGTTTTGAATTTAATTAATAAAATAATTTTTATTAACAACAAATTTATCAGTCATTTATCATTCGGTATAAATTCAGCGATCAAAAAATTTTTAAATGTCAACAATTAATAGAACGTACATATAGCATTTATTTTGTTTAAGTAAAATACAATATATCCTTAATTTTAAAAAATCCATTATTAATTATAGTTCAAGACAATGTACAACAACTAAAACAATTAACTTTTTTTTTATCTTCACTATCTACAGTATTTATTTTTACTTACCTCAAAAAATCAGTAATAAGAAACACAATAACCTGTTGTGCTAGATAGGAATAAGTACCCACAGGATAAACTTCACGGTTTACCTAAAATTGTTTTAAATAATATAATTTCCTAAAAGTAAAAATTTGTGTTCAAAATGTTCAGAAATTTCATTCAAGTAGAGTTTCATTTTTAAAACAATTTTTTATATCGTTTATATCAATTTACCTGATCTTGTGTTACGTTACGCCATTCTCCCAATAAAAATTCTGTTATGTATGGCTCGGACGGACGCAATTCTCTTATAAACCCAAAAACACACAGTAAACAAGAAATTTTTAGCCATTCTTTCATAACTTAAACTTGATACGATTGCAAAAAGCACAATCCAACCGATCTACTCAAATTATTGCTAAAAACTAAAATCCTATTGAGAACCAAATTTAATAGAACTAAAAACAAATTTGAAATATATATTTATCGTGGTGAAATAATTTTAATTTAAGAGCTTTCGTTCTCTAAAATTTTTGAGCAATTAACCCATAGTAAACTAGTACAAAAGATACTTCAATGCTTAACCAGCAAATATCAGTAACAAGAAGTTTCTTCCAATATGAAATTTGCAAAATGTTATCAATTCCAAAAGTTCCAGAAATGGTTCTGGAGGGGATCAAGAAATAAAAATAATAGTATGGGATGATATATTTTTAAAATAAATCATCGTACATGGTGCCTAAAAAATAACGACCAAAGAGATACTATTATAAATCAATTTTTTAATTTGAATTTTAAAGTGCCGTCTTTCCAAACTTAGAAGGTTTGGTATGGTACTCGAAATATATTAATTTAATATTTAATATTATAAATTTAATATTAAATATTAAATTTAATATTAAATATTAAATTTAATATTAAATATTAATATTAAATATTAAATATTAATATTAATATTTAATATTAAATTTAGTATCTCAAAAAACGAGAAAGGAAATAAACCTGTAAGGCACAATATAAGAAGTAACATTGTTTGTATGAACATTCCAAAGGAACGGTTGTTCTGCGAATGTAACAAGCGGGAGAACAAATCTTTAACCAAACTGTAGAATTTAGCATTCTTCACTGCTTGGCGACGACCGGTACATTTTGTTTCAAAACGTTTGTGAACTAATATATACATGTACTTTTGTTTGTTTCTAAAAATGAAAAATAATGGTATAACGATAACACATGTACCATTTTAATATCATTGTTACACATGGGTTAATATCGAATGAAAGGCATGTGCATGTTACAATTCTTTGCTGAACGCATATGTATGCAATATTGCATGTCTATCTAAGAACAGATATAGTATTTATTTACATGGAAAATGACTCTCACTTATTTTTACTAGTATTCAGATGTATTCATTTATTATAAACTATAAAAATATATTGTTTTATTATCCACAAATGATTTAAACTCGTTATCATCATTTAATATGGAGCACGGTTGTAAAATGTAAGCATGTTGTTAAATTTTACTATTGATAAACTTTATATTTTTTAACTGCAAACGTTAGATAATTCTTGGATGCGCCTTAGACACACTTGACTGATACTCGATTCATATGTTTTTAATATTTGACAGTTGTATTGTGTGTGTTTTATGGTTTATTTTCGTTTTCAGTTTGAGTGAAGCTTTTTAAAGCTTTCTTTAAAAAGCTCGAGGCAAAATTCGTTATTGGAGTAAAGCAGGTCCGATATTAAATATTCAACTAAACAATTAAAGTTCTCGTTTTTTGATTTTCTCCTTCATTTTGTACGTTATTAAATTAATTTAAATTGTTTTTCATTGCATTCATTAATTTCCTTAAGGAATACGTAACAATATACACAATTTAATTATTAAAAAAATTTAATTATTTAATTGTTTAAAACCGATATTTTAATATAAGAATTATTGACTGAAGACATATGTAATTATTAATTAATTGTATTTAAGACAAGCAAAAAAAACTGAAGATAATATAACTTAAAAATCCATTAAACACTAAAATGGTAATCACTAGCGTTCAACGACTATGCAAAAGAAACGACTGTTTTCTGAGTTATAAATCTACTTGCCCAATACTTTTTGCCTAACTTAATATTTGTGTCTTAAACCTAATAAAAAAAAAAGAATATTGGAATATTATTTTCAAATGTATGCCACAGTTAATGACAATAAAAAAGCACTTTTCTTTCTTTTAAAAAAAACGCACAATAACGCGTACTTAACAATTTTGTATATAAAGTTTCAGTGGATTAAGTAAAAAGTATGAAGTATTAAAAAACAATAAAACATCGACTAAAATTTATACTAAAACTTAATTTTGTCTCTGTTACTTGTGTTATTAATTTGTTATATACTCGGGCAAATCCAATGACAACGATCCGCATATACACGGCGTTGGAGTTTTTATAAGCTCATTTTACTTATTTAGTCGGCTATATCGAAGCGCATAATCACAGCTCGATATAATGCAAACGTTAGGAAAAATTATCTTAGTTCCATGCTATGCCCCACCGAATTAAGCGAATATGACAAGAAGGAAAATTTCTATGGTAAAATTAACAACACTTTAAGAAGAGTTAATAAAAATGATATATGATTTCTGATGGGCGATTTTAACGCCTGCGTCGGTGACGATAATATTGGCTTTGAAAACATTATGGGTACAGCTCTGAAATACTGAATGAAAATGGGGAAATGTTTTTAGAAACTTTTGCTCAACACAATTTAGTGGTTCTAGGCTCACATTTTCTATATAAATTACATCATAAAATCACGTGACATTCTAGAGATAAACAAAGTAAAACAAAGTGCAAAACACAGCTCTTTAGTAAAAAAAGTTAAACAGCGAATCAGAAATAATAAACGTACCTTTTTCAACAACTTGGCAACAGAAACCGAATGCGTAACTTGAATACGAAGCATGAAAACCGTTTTTTAGCATATACGGGTAAAAAATCAATCGAAACCAACCTATAAAAATAAAAACGACAAAATATTCACCACATCTGAAGAAGAGCTAGCCACATGGAAAAAGAATTTACTCGCCGTCCAACCATTGCGCGCTCTTCGAGATCTATTTCCACCGAAACACTTAGTTTAGACGAACTTTAAAAAGCCGTACACCAACTAAAAAATGGGAAGATAGCCGGAATGGACGAACTATACCTAAACTATACCGCAACGCTGAAAAGAAACTGTAACAGTCAATATCCCTAAGAAGCGTTATTTGAAAGTTTGCAACTGGAGATGAATGGCTCTTACACCTGCAGTTAATAAAATTTTCAACAAGATTATACTTAACCGCATACAAGTATTCAATGAATCGTTTACTAAGAAAGGAGTAAGCAGGTCATCTATGCACTGAACATGTTAACAACCTACGACTTATTATCAATTGAATACAAAAGAGTTCTCATGAAAATTATAAACTTTAATACGATGTAATACGATGATTCAAAAGCAAAAGTTTCACATGCAGGAAAAATAAGCGAACCTGTTTCTACGTTAACGGGAGTAAACCTCTTATCACCATTATTGTTTGCAGTAACAATAGACGCAACGCTCAAAGTTTCCACTACAGCTAATCGCCGAATTTCATGGCGAATTAGCAAACACCTAGAAAATTTAGACTATGCCGACAACATATGCTAACCAAAATGGACGTCATAATGAATCCAGGAGTATTTATCGAACTACGTATCAACATTAACAAAACAAAAGTTTTGACAATAAAACTCAATAATTCACCAACTTTCTACGTTCATGGCAACCAAATTCAAAACGTAAGCGAATTCTGCTATCTTGGGAGCATAATCTCAGAGGAAGGTGGTTAATCCGAGAATGTAGCATACCATACCCATAAAATCAGAGTTGCGTTTGTTTCATTATGTAACGCATATCGGTCTAATTCATTGCCTTCCAAAACAAAAGTACACATTTTTTAATGCATGTATAAAATCGATTCTGGTATGTATGGGTGCGAGACATGGCTTGTAAACTCAAGCACTAAGCAAAGACTGTGACCTTTACTAACAGGTGTTTGCGAAACATCTTGAGAATCTGGTGACCAAGGATGATAAGAAATAAAGATCTATTATAAATATATAATAACTGAACAAGAAAATATAAATAATGAAATAAAACGACGAAAGTATAGTTGACTTGGATACATTTTGAGGAAACTTTATGATGAAAAATGTCACACAGCGCTTGAATCGAATCCACGGGTAAGACATAAAAGACGAGGGAGACCGAAGATTACATGGTAGTGTACTGTTTTCAATGAAACTGTAAAAATATTTAGCGATTTACGACATAAAGCATCTGACATACAACGATGGAGATTCTATGTTAACAATGTTCCTAATGAAATTCAACTAATAATAAATTAATTTTAAATAAAACAATCAAAATGTAATTTTTCAGAAATGTGATTTTTGCATTAGTCAAACGAGTAAAATCCCTTGCTAAATCCGAACAAAATTAGTTGTCAGGTGAAATATCTAGTTTACCAAATACGACATGTTTACGACATATGTCTAAGTGTTATGAAATTTCAACAGAACATCAGCAATGGATTTTTCTTACTAAGGCATGTAAAGTTTAAAAACTTGTGCTGTATTTCGAAATATATCATTTACTAATTCTTATATTCTGGAACGATTATTTTGTTAACATCATTTATTTTACTATTACTATTCATTTTACTATTCATTTACTGTTGAAAAGTAAATGAATTTGGAGTATTCAATATTTTTGTAGTATTACTTACTCTAACGATCTGTTGAGGAATCTAAAAGTTTTTGCTTAATAAATATGTTCTATTATTAGATACACCCTTTATACAACTAATCGCTATCATTGAAGTTAATCTATTTATGTTATAATATTTCGAATTTGTAATTTAGTTTACTAAATTAGAACTATTCTAATCATTACAACTAAACTAATCGCTATCATTGAAATTAATCTTTTATGTGTTATAATATTTCGAATTTGAAATTTGGTTTACTAAAAATGTTCTATTAAAAACCACAATAATTTTATTTATATTTATATTTATTTATATAACTATAACAAGGGATATTTGTGATCATTATGATATTTAATAAATAAAAAACTTTTTATTTGTATTTTCTAAAATGCATTTATTTTTTTACAAATTTAAACAAAATTACTATATACAAATTTATTAGTGTAAAAACGAATCATTTAATATTAATGCATTAATAAATGAATTGACATTTGATATTTTTTCCGACTTAGTTTGTTGCACAATCACTCAGGCAAATGTAACAGTTTCATTCTAACAAATTATTACAATAATTTAATTTATTGCGTTTTTTATTTTTTTTAATATACAAAATAAATAAATTATATTACTACATTGTTTATTATTTTTGGTAAATTGTTCTTTGCTATTTCATATTAAATAGTATTAATAAATATAAAAATTGGCCGCATATCGTTTAAGTGAATTTCATACGTATGTGAAGAAACTAACATTTCCACAACCTTTAAATTTATCCAGCCGTTTTTAAGATTTTGTTATTGTTGTACTCCATTCAATTCATTGCCGGATAAAAACTCAATTGCTGCTGAATTTATGCAGTAACGCTTCCGCGTAGGCTTCGGGCCATCTTCAAACACATGCCCCATATGTGCATTACAACGAGAGCAACGTACCTCTGTGCGTATGCGTTCTGGATGTTTAATTAGTAGTAAAATATTACCCCCTTTTAGTTTTATTTTTTGCACAAGTGATTTATATATATAGTATATATTGTTTTTTTTTTTATAATGTTAATATAATTAAATAAATTGATGTATTTTTGGCGTTGTTTATAACAAATTGTGATAGTTGAATTGGTTTTTAATTTAATTATTACGAGTTATTACGAGTAATAAAGATTTTAATAAAAGTAATTTCAAAAAAATTATGATAGTTTTTGAGAACAAAACATATAGTACAAAATAATAGTAAAACGAAAAAAAAATATATATAATTATAAAGAAGAAGTGAAAACAAGTAAAACACAAATTAATATAGAATAAAAAGTTTAAAGTGAAGTTTAAATCGATTATAATGAAATGATTTTAAAGATTATAAGCGAAATGAAGGAGTTCAACCCAAGCGAATAATGTAAAAGCGAAATGAACATAAGAGCGAAAGAGTGAAAGAGTGAAAGAGCGAAAGAGATAAAAAATAATCAGTTAAATAACAGTGAAAATTATAAAATGAAATGAATTGAACGTAGTCGAGTATAAAAAGGTGGCATCAGCAACATTTTAAAATATATTATTATATATAATGTTACATACCGGTTAAGTTAATTTTATTTGTAAATATGTAAATAATGAATGAAGCATTGCGATATTTTTAAAGCGAATTGCATTGCATGTTGGTTATATTACGTATGAAATAATTTCAGTCATAATTTAGTTTTTAATATGAATAAATATGTTCATAATTATCAAATATTTTTAAATAAGTTGTTTTTCATATATGTTTACAATTGAAATAACATACAAATTTGTATATAAATAATGTAATTAAATGTGATTTTGTGTGTATATGTAAGTTAGACCCCCGTACAGGCACATATAAGAAGCGAAAAAGAGAAATAGAAAAAAATATATAAAAAATTTTATTATTGATATTGTAGAATATTTATAACCTTAATAAGTTTTAAGTAGATTTAGCATAATTTTAGCTTAAATAGCTTTCAGATTAATTTCAATTTACACAAAGTACAAGTCTTTATCTAGAACAGTAAAAAAACATTCAATGCATTTAAAATAAAGGAAGCAAAAAAAATCGCAGCATCATGTCTTTAGCAAAAGGCATTTACACAGGGGAATTAAATGTTTACTACAAAAAAAAATCTCATTCTCATTTATTTAGTAAGCAACTCATGTGAAATTTGAATACAACATTAGTTTATATATTATATAGCTGCAATGGGAAAAAATATTTCACAAGATTTGAATATGTATTCGCCTAGTCGGGTTCCTTTAAGGTAAAATTGTTTTGAAAGGTTTGAGTCAATTACTTTCATTAGAAAAACATTTGATCTTGCTTTTGGTAGTTTTAAAATATTAATAATGATTAACAAGATATTGTGTCAAGAATAACGGAATCAATTCTTGAAGTTCGTACATCAATTTTGATTAAAATTTTACAAAATCAACACCAAAGAGGTAAACCTTAACACTAGCTATGCGAAAAGCAAAAAATATATATTCAAAACTCCAGAATGTTGTAGTTCTCTTTCTATTATACTGGTATTTTATTAAAACTTCTATAAGGGAGACAGACTTCTGGATTTGTGGAGAGAAAAAAGGGAATAATATATCTCATTATTTTTGTTAATATTTCAATACAAAGCATGAGTTACTAACAAAAATGTATGAATTGTTTATTAGTGTACGTAAATAGATTTTATTATTGCTTTGTAAACATATAGTAAATCAAAACTAATTTAAGAATCAAGCATTGGACAGGGAAACACACCCATGTCACGGCATAAAATTTTAGAAAAGTAATAATTTTGTTTGGGTTAGGTTTGATTAAAACGGTGGTGTTAAAATTAAACTTATATCTATTAACCGCATTACATTATCTTTTAAACACTCGAAGGATGTAAAACAATTCGAATTTTAGTCATTAGGCTTTAATAAAGCCTAAGAAGCTTTTTGGCTGCATATAGGTCTGTAGCTGATTAGGATTTTTTACAAAGTAAGGTACTAGCAGTTTTTGTCTAGTAGACGTTAAGGGAAGATTCCTAGCATGGTTTTCTAACTGGCAATGCTTCATCAGTTGAGTATACAGACCGATATATGAGAAAATAGGACTGATATATTTACTAGACATCTTTATGAGATTGCCTGATGTTTTTCTTATTCAATAATAAGTGTCAAGTTTCGTATATGTCTGTATTTTGTTGTATTAAATTGCGCAATACAAAATAAATTGGAACAACTTGCCTTTTGATGACGCTAGTGGTATGTCTCAATCTTTCAGATGTTTCAAACGTGCTCCTGGAGCATCCTATTGAACTATATCGATATCTCGTTCTGAGACGTTAATAGTTTCGACTGAACTCTCGCACTTAACTGTCTAATAGTATAAATATATTATAAGTTGATAATTTATATGTAAATTCACAACTATAATATAAACTTGACTAAAAAATTCGATAAACAGTAGCTATGAATTATTCAAAATATTATAAAATTAAGTATAAGACAAACAATTATAATCGTGGACTAAAGAAAACGAAAATAAATGTTGTTGTATAAAATAACTTCAGTATAATAACTAAGTGAAATTTGAGTATAAATTATTCCACAATAAGGCAAGCTTTTAGTTTTTGGTATTATTTTGGTATTCTTAATAATTATTCTACAATATACTAAGATGAAATAAAATTTTATAATTGTCGATATATTTACCACCTGTTAGTATATGATATATATTTTATTTGAGAAATCTATATAAAAAAATCTCTTACACAATTTCGTTTTTATTGTGTTAGTGAAAAATTTATCCACAAGTTTTGGTATTTATATTTTAATAAAAAAATGTATGTCTAGTAGTTTAGGTATTTATTCAATAAAGCGTTCCAACCACATTTTAAATGTTATGTATGAGATGAGAATTTTTGCATCTTTGATGGGAAAAAAATAGAATTAAAAAGTAAAACTGTAAATATCAAAATTCAAAATAAAAAAGTAGTTTATATTGAACTATTTCTAAATCTTTAATTTATATTGAGCAATTTAAAATTTATACCAACATATTATTATTTTTTTTTTAATATAAAATTCTATAAATTTATAAGCCTTTACCTCATATTCGATAAAAAGCAAAATACGTTTATAACGTATTTAAAAAATCAAAGCGTATACTTATTATGTAATCATTCGGTTCAGCGTATATATTTAATTTATTTTAAAAAATTTTATATTTTAGATTTTTAAAATTTTTATTATTTGTAGAATAATATTATTAATTATAATTGCATTCAAAAAAGGAAATCTGGCCATAATAACTTAAATTGGAAACACGTTTATAACAAAGCTCTTAGCACCAAATATATTTTAGACCTTTTTTTAAACTATTGTATATTTAGTATAAACAAATTAAAATTAATTGAATAAAATTTTAAATAAATACATATCAAGATGTAGGTTATGAAATGTTTTTTAAAATGTAACTTTGAAACAATTCCACCGAATGTTTACACAATTATTTCGCAATTAAATAAAAGTTATACTATATTATATTATTTGATCATTTTATTTTATTATAACAACTTAACTCATTTAAATAGTACACAAAAATCAAATGTTAAAAACGGATTCGATATTCTTTGATTATTTATACAATAACAAAATACATATATATATTTTTAATAAAATTTAAATTCAAATAAATTTACTAAAACCAAACTTATTTTTTTGTTTGCACTGCGGACGGTTTCATTGGTATGAAATCGATTGAAGCCGAATTGATACAATATCGCAGATGCTTTGGCGGTGGACCGTCATCGAATACGTGACCCATATGTGCTGAACACTTTGAACATCGCACTTCAGTGCGTACCATGCCTAACATTTTTGAAATAACTACTATTGTTTATTATAATAAATATAACAATTTAAGGTTGTTTGTTTTTGTTTTCAAGATTTCGTTTAAAATTGAAATTTTTCGATTTCGATTTTATTATGCAATTTTGAATTTATTAGGTTTGTGGTTAAAGAGCAATAATTTATATGTAAAAAAAATAAGAAAAAGAGGATTTATTAGTAGCAAATTCAGTATTTACAATAAAACACAAATTAACGTTCTAACAGCATTTTACTACAAATATTGAAAATTCTGAGATTTATTATAGCAAAGATATAACAATTAACATTAAAAAAGACTACATATAAAGTCGACTAATTATTCCGCTCTACAAAATGCATTCAAATTAGTATTTTTATTTCATTTTCGTTCATTATTTAATATAATATATAAATATATCATACAACAAAAAAGCAAATTTAAAGATTATATCAGGTCTTTCAAAAATTACTTCAGATGTAAGTAGATTTATTTTTAATAAGCTGAAGAAAATAGAATTTTCCACTTAAAAGGATACTGTTGTAGTTCTAGCCAATTTAGCTAAGCAAAGTATTTTTGAAAAGGTGGAATATTCAAAATTTCACACTTACCATATTTAAAGAAATATACAATATACTGCATTTTTTATAAAATATTTAATTATTTAGTGATTTAAACGCAATCATATATCATATATATATATATATGTTAAGAATAGAAATATACAATTGCATTCAATATATTATATATTTATTGTAATTTTGCATAAAACTACAAATCAATATAAGTGTATTATTATATGTATTATAAAATGTACTATTATAAATAGTTTTGATTTTTTATGAAAATAAGCATATAAGACCTTTCATATGATCCCAATGTGGTAGCATTTTGTTGTATAATACTATAATAATACGAATAGTTTGTATAAAAACGAACTATGTAATCATTTCGCACTCTAACATTTTTGCAAAAACTAAATTATCTTGCAGAGATGATTACACTTAATTGAACAGTATTATTTTTAATGAACAAATCCATGTAGCTTTCTATTTTTATTATTACAGTACAGTATTAGTATTACAGTACCACCTTGATTATCTACTTTTATTTATTGATTATTTCATGTAATGGATATAAAATAATTTAACATATTAAAATTTAAAGATATTATTTTAAATTAAAAAGTTGCAATTGTCATTTCCCTAAATATTAACTAAATATCAATCAATCAGAAATATAAGTTTCTGTGGCGTTCTATTACCTATTATTGTAATGTTCAGATATCAAATCTTTCCACTTCTTAATAAAAACACTACTACTGAAGGTCTTCTAAAAATGGAATACATCAGTCGATATGTTTGAAAGACCATTGTTAATATGCATTACAATTATCCCTTAATTAAACATTTTTTAAAAAGCAACAAACAAAGCAAAATAAGATATTGGACAAAAGTGACATAAATGCAAATAATAAAGGACATCAACTTCAGTGTCACACAATGCATCTACTATACCAAAAATATTTTAAGTTTTTATTATTTCTCCAGCCACATACGAGTGTTTATCAAAAAACATAAGCTTAATTTTTTTGTTTTGTTAAATTTCAATTAAAAACTATTTTTCATATAAATAATTTTTGCACGAGTAAAATTGGATTTGCGCTTTCAGATTTTAAAGCATATACTGCTTAAAATAAATAACTACAATCAAAGAGATTTTTACGTACATTTAACATACTTTCAATACACTGAAAAATAAACTGAGGTAAAATTTAGTTTAAAAATGTGTGAAAGTGTATGATGTAAATCAGTGCTGTTCAAGGCAAGGTCCACGGGCCACAACTACGTAAATTTTCTCTTGATAAATTTGGTAAAATTACAATTATTTTATTGGGACCATGTCCCAAAGAAATTCAAATTAATTAATTTATTCATTTAACATTATCACTGTATCTCCAAAACAAACCATGGCCGTATGTACTTGTTTCTGCGGCCCTCAAATCTGAACAGTAACTTGAATTGGCCCGCGAAAGTACAGTCCTGATCTAAATTATGCCAATTCTATTCAGTGTAAGATTAACAGTTCATTTCAAAAACTTTCGTTTTGGTTAAAATAGTCGAAAAGAAAAAGTCATTCATTCAATACTGAATGATTTTCGATTTTAATATTAAAAGTTTATTTCTTTACAAATCTATCTTTATTTAAAAAGATTTTAAAAAATTCAAAATTGTAATAAATTATAAATTATTTTATGTAATAAAATTTTCTGAACAAAGAGCAATTATGGTTACTAGTTTCAAACTATTGTATATATGTTGTTTAATAAAATGCAATCTCTACACATCTATTATATTCGAATACAGAAAAAGGAGAACAACTATGCTTACTAGCATTAAAAGCATTAAAAAATACTCTTTTCATAAACACTTTTAGGTATTTAAGAATTTTTTTTCTATATTAGAAAAATGTAAGGATTTTTAAAGGCACTTTTATAAAAACCTTTAAGTTTTTTTCAGTTTCACTTTGACTTTTTTTTAAATTCGAATTTTAATTAATTTTTATTCTCAAGTGCTAAGCAAATCCAATTTTAAGCCAGTATACACTGTATATTTATGTATCATAAAACGAGAAGATACTGTGGTGGACAAAAAGTCCAAAGTCAAAAAGATTATCAAACTTCTCATAACATTTATAAAAAACTAAAAGCAATTTTAAACAGTATACAAAAGCAGCAAATATATTTGCTATTTAAACATGAGTTTACCTGGTATACTTGCATCGCGGTGTAATGATATTTTGCCTTTATCTAGAACATCGTTGAACGCAGGCCAGCCACAGCCGGAATCGTATTTGGTATCAGAACTGAACAGGTCCTGATGGCAAACTATACATTGATAGACTCCTTTTTCGTTGTGTTTATTATAGCAACCTAAATAAATAAAAAAATTATATGAAAATCGAAAGATATATATTTTTTTCAGTTACCGGTAAAAGGTCTTTCAGTGGCTGCTTCCTGGGTAACTTGATATTGTAAAGGTGTTAGACGCTTTTTAAGCTCCTCCTTGTTGATTGCTACTTTTTCACTTTTATTTTCCATATTTTCTAAATTGTTTATTTTTTTGGCTGTTTTGATTAGAGAGTTATCTGCGTTGCTAGTTGTGTTTGCTGGTTTGAATTTTCCTGAGTCTAAAATATAAAATTTTAAAGTTTTGGATTAACACAAACCACAAACATTTTTTATAAAATACTAGTATATAGATTACAATTTTTAGAGATTACTAGTATTTTTTAAAATATAAAACTTGATGTTCTATATCGTTGAGGGCACATAATCAGTAACCTTATCTATAGACGTAGATAATAGAAGAAAAAAAAGTATATTGTGATAAATCTCATAACATTTATAGCGGTTTTTATTGTGACTATAAATAATGTGCTTTTATTGCAACATTTTAAACATAAAGAACATGTATTTCTTCTTTTATTAGGAGAAAAATTGCGAACTAAATGACATGCATATATTTTACTATACTACAATATATACTACTATATAAACTATTCGAATAATGCAATACAATCATACAAATCTTTAGTATTATTAATTGCAATATTTTAGTATCAATATACTAAAATACTTGTTTATATTAACAAAAAAATGCTAATGGTACTTGGTAAAATCTTGCATTGTAGTTAAATAATTTATTAACACTTATAGCTAAAACAAGATAAGTTCACAACTCTACAGTGCCCTATTATTTGCCTCTGCGCTATAAACCGTTCCAATCTCTGTAACTTTTCATTCATTATAATTCATTATTTTTTTATTTAATTTTTTGCTTAAAGTTGCCTAAAATGTGTACACAAAACAATATGTACGGCAATAATATCTTGCTAAAAAGTGAACTCAAAGTTAAAAAATAAGTTAAAAAAAATCTAAGATCATATACAATTTACCAAACTATATAAACTGGTAATTATGCCATTAATTCGATATGGCATTGAACTTAGGAGTACTGTCTCCAAATCCAACACTCAAATTATTCAAAGGCAACAATCAAAAATATTAAACATTATAGTCCATGTTGGTTGGTATATACCAAACAACAAAATTCATAAAAACTTAGGCGTTGATCTAATAGCAGAGGTGATAAAGACGGCTAGTGCAAAGCACATAACTCGAGAACTTGAGAAGACTCAAACGCTCATTTCCAACAGAGTTGCTAAATAATATGTTCTAGTGTGAAAATTGTTACATATGTTTTTAACTTACTCATTGAAAAAAATTGTATTTGTTAAATATGGTATTGATTCAATATTACGTATAATCTTTGTATACTAAAACATTCTTCCAATTACTTATTGTCATTTTCTGTAAGACAGATGTAATTATACCAAACTGAGATGATTATTATACATATATATTATAGTTTCGAATTTATAACTCCTGCATATATAAAAACAAATAAAAAATTAAATAAAAAGTTAAAAGCTATTAATCATTATTTGATATTTTATTTTTGGTGTTTAAGTTCGTAATAGACTTATAATTTTATTAAAATATAAATAAAATATGAAATAATTATATTCAGTTTAATTGTAACTTCTGGGAGGATTACGTTGCAACAGAACTTTACAGTTTTCAATTGTGTTGATTCAAAGAAAATTCATGCAAAATGATAAATCTGACATTTTTGGGAATCTATGAATTTTTAAAATTTATAAAGAATATAAATAGCTAAATGAAATGGGTATTTTAAATAAATCCATTAATATTAAAAAAATTTTTTTCTTTTGAGAATATCGGCAGAATTTGCTAAATGAACATTTTGCCTACCTTGAAATATAATACATAAAAAACCCCAATTTATGGGTTTCGTCTCTGACAGCAAAAACCCTAACAAAGACTTTAAAAATCATTATGAATTTGAAAAATATTTCTAAAAATATTTCAAAAAAAGTACTTTCTTTTCGATTTTCTTTTCGATTTACGAACGTGCAGTTACAATTACTAAAGTCGCGAACTTTTGCTTTAAAAAAAATTCTGTTGCTTAAACAAAATAATTCTGAGTTTAAAATTAATAACTGAGTTTATGTTATAATGTTAATTATAATCGGGAGCATAAAGAACCGACTAAATATGAGTCAATTCCTATCTTATAAATAATATTAAACTAACATTTTTAAAAAATTTTTATCAAAATCTAATTGAAATTACAAACAAAATTATAAAAGAGATATACAAATTTTAGTGCAATATATAAATTTTTCCAAAACTTAAATATTGCTGTGCAAAATGAATTTGTGGTATATAAACATATGTATACACATATTTATTATATACATGTATACAAACATGTGCAGCAACATATACGGCAACTGAAGTGTGTCGACGCATGCAATTAGAAAATCCGTTACTGAAAATATAAATCAATGTTTAATTTGAAAAAGTTTGCGGAACATTAAAAAGAAATTAATTAATAACAAAAGCTTCTCGTTTTGTATGGAGTGCAACCTAATCGCAAACGAAACTGCGTGTATACATTTTTTATGCTCTCTTAGGATTAATGATATCAATGTAAAACCTTTTGTCACAATTTAAATTTACTGCCAAGAAATTAGGAATTCTTAAAAAGTAGATAGTTTTAATATAGACACATTCTCGCCAGTAAAGTTATGCCATTGTGTATATTTCTTGCTAAATTTTCTGAAGAAGAATCCTTCCTTTGTCGGAAAGATTCAGACAGAATCATTTCTAACTACATATTTTTATACCTATTCAGTTGTTGATTTGTATTGTTACGAATTTCATCAGAGTAGCAATGAAATGTTTAAATATTATTTAAACATTATGTCAATGGATATTTTTTTTAGAAAGAAGTTAGTGTGTTGGAATTTGTTTTGAGTAAAGAAATTGGCTCCTAGGAAATCTAGTTCTTTTCAATACAATTAATAAAATTACTAAAGTTTCTCCAATTTTTAAAGTTCGTTTTATTTTTATAAAATCCTGAGATACGAATAAACACGCAGGCGAAAACGTAACATTTGGTGTCAGAAGTGGGATTTTATAAAAATGGTGAAATTGGAAGAATTAACTGTGGTTCAACTAAAAAAACAGTTAGAGAAAGTGGGACTGGGCACAGGTGGTGCGAAAACAGAACTGCAATTGAGACTTCGTGAGGCGTTGGAGGCTAATGGCATTAATGTAGAAGAACACGAGTTCCTCGAAGAAAAACCTGACAAGAATAGTGAAATTATGGCAATCATGAACTTAATGATGCAGAAGCTGGAACAAAATTCTGAAGAACAGGCGCACAGTTTACGTAAGTTGGAAGAAAAGCTGGAAAAAAATTCAGAGGAACAGGCGCACAGTTTACGTAAGTTGGAAGAAAAGTTGGAACAAAAGTCTGATGAAATCACGCAGAAATTAGAACAAAATTCTGCTGAATTAAAGATTGAGTTGCAACAAGTTCAGGAAAGATGCTCGAAGAGAATAGACCAGACTGATCTGAATGTCCAGACCTTAAAAGATGAGATAGCTCAGTTGAAAAGCCAAGTTGAAAATATGCAACTAAGTGGGTCGACTTCAGCCATTGTTCGTGAAATTGGTGGCGTTAAACTAAAACCACCGACGTTTGATGGAACCGTAACCTTTGAAGTCTTCAAATTACAATTTGAAACAACAGCTGCAACAAATCATTGGACTGTTGATGAGAAAACAGCGGCTCTAATTGTGGCATTAAAAGGTAATGCGGCAGATGTTTTACAGCAAATTCCACCCGAGGAACGTAAAAACTATCAAGTGGTAATGGACACATTGAAGCGTAAATATGGTAACGATTTTATGACTCCATTGCATAGAGTAGAACTGAAAGCTAGAGTCCAGCGTGTTGGGGAGAGTCTTCAAGAATACTCTGCTGATGTTGAACGATTGTGTAATTTGGCATACGTTGGTAACTCTAGTGATTTTATGGAGAAGAGTAAAATTGACAGTTTCATAGACGGAATACGTGATCCAGAAACCAAGCGACAGGTAGTAATGTTCCCGAAGAAGACATACTCTGAAACAGTCAGCTGCGCATTGACGTACGAAGCTGCCGGTATTATGTGTCGTCCTACAGCAAAAATACGGAAAATAGAAACTGATGCGGATGACCTGGTAGAAGTAATTCGTCAGATGAAAGTTGCCGTAGTTAGAAATGGCAACAAGTTTAATGGAAGATGTTTTGTCTGCGATAGATTTGGACATATGGCGCGAGACTGTCGTCAACATCGGAAACGGTCACGATCAAGCTCTCCATCGGAAAAGAAACATCACGATAGCAATTCTAACGGGGCTAATAAGCCTTCGTTAAACTAGCGAGAGTCAGTTCGAAGGGGCATGAACTGACTTCAGTAAATGATTGCTCCATCATCCTCGTTTCACAGTTAAAGCGGGTACCCAATAGCCTAACCATCGATGGAAAAATTAACAATATGCCGTTTATTTTGACTTTGGACACAGGTGCTTCACATTCGATAATAAAAGGAGGCCTACAAAAGAATTGTACATCATTGGCTGGTCTAAAACTTCGAACAGCAATGGGGGAAGAGGCGCCAATACTAGGAAAGGTCATGAAACGAATCACTTTAGGTGGCTATGAATTTCAACATGAATTCATGGTCGCCGATATCACCGATGACGTGATTATTGGTATAGATTTTATGATCACGCATGGAATTACACTGGACTTAAGTAGAAAAATGTTACGATACATGGATATCGAATGTCCACTAAATACTGGATATCAGCGTAGTAGCAGTGTAAGACAGATCCGGTTGTGTCAAAATCAGAAAATACCAGCGAATTCAGAGGCGATTGTATGGGCAAAAATAAATGGAGGGGAAAGGACAAGTAAGTTGTGGGTCGTTGAAGCCGTAAGAAAAATCCGAATGAACGACATCTTACTGGGGAAAACATTAGTAGAGCCAAAAGTAGATGGTAGCATACCTGTCCGACTCTTGAATTTATCTGGTACATCAAAGTTTATAAAAAAAGGGGCAATAATTGGTGAATGTCAAGAGGTTTCAGCTGTGGTTAATTGTAGTGAAAATTCCGAAATAATGAAAAAAGAAACCATTGCAGAAAAGGAGGATACAATGGTGCAAGTGCTAAGTTGGACTAAGGAACTCAATGCACGTCAGAAAAGAAGTGCGATGCAGGTCATACGGAATAATTGGCCAATTTTTGCGCTCAAGGGAAGAACTTCTATTGTAAAACACGAAATTAACACTGGTGATTCTAAACCAATTCGTCAGGCGCCTCGAAGAGTTCCACTGGCAAAAAGAGATGAGGTAACCAGTCTAGTTGCGGGTATGCAAAAAGAAGGTGTTATTGAGTCATCGGCAAGTCCATGGAGTTCGCCGGTGGTACTTGTAAAGAAGAAAGATGGAAGTACACGGTTCTGCGTAGATTATCGTAAGCTGAATGATGTTACAAAGAAGGACAGCTATCCACTACCAAGAATCGACGATACTCTCGACACTTTATCTGGTGCACAATGGTTCTCAACTCTTGATCTACGAAGCGGCTATTGGCAGGTAGAACTTAAAGAAGAAGACAAAGAGAAGACTGCATTTAGTGTCGGTGATGGTTTGTGGCAATTCACGGTTATGCCGTTTGGACTCTGCAATGCTCCGGCCACGTTTGAACGTCTCATGGAGCGCGTCTTAAAAGGACTAACCTGGAAATCTTGTTTAGTCTACCTTGACGATATAATTGTAATGGGTAAAGACTTCGACGATCATCTCGAAAAGTTGAAGGAAGTATTCGAGCGAATACAAGCTGCTGGTTTGAAGCTGAATTCAAAGAAGTGCTCACTTTTCAAACGTGAAGTCAAATATCTTGGTCACAAAGTAACCCCAGAAGGCGT
>NC_051847.1:166121546-166131378 GCF_002237135.1 Teleopsis dalmanni
TGTGTAATTACACAATAAAAATTGAGCCAACAAGTGTCAAATCATTCTTTATTTCATATATAATTTTGATTTCTTATTGCTTCTAACTTTTCTATCTTGACATTTACATTTAGTTTTATTGTCTCGTTTGTTGTGAGAAGTTGTTGTTTAATATATTTGTGAATGATTTTGTTGCAAAGAGGCCAAAGAATTTATAGTATAGTTTTGCCTTTAATTGGTAAAAATACAGGTGGAGTGCAAAAATACTTTCAAAAATAGAATAACATTGAGCATACAAATCAGAACAGTGGGACGGTCTGTATATTTATAATTTTATTATTATTAGTATTTATATACTATTAAAATGCATGCATTTTGAAGAAAATGTGAATGAAATATTAACATAATTTTTGAAAAGAATTTTTAAAGGGAAGGAAAATTAAATGAAAACAAAAAATACCACTTTCTGTTGACGAATCAACGCATACTTTTATACCAGAAATCAGCGCAGTGGCAATCATTTGCACCGACATTTTTCTTCGTTTGATTAAATAACAGTACTTGTGTGGGTGCATTAATAAAGATGTTTGCTATTAATCGTGTTGCACAACTGCAACGCATTCAATACATATATTTTAGTAAAAATTTCAATTCATCGAAATATAAAACAAATTTTATTGCTTTCAAAAATTTGAAAAAATTTATTACGCCAAGTTGCTTCGCAGTTGCATACATAAATAGTAATAGAAATTTCGCAGCGGGTAAGCTAAGTGCATCACTAAAATAATAAAACTTTAGAAAAGTATTTGGGTTTTTCATTTTTTTTTGTGTTTATACAAAAATTATACAGTGAAAGTTTTTAACTTATATTTTGCTATTTTGATAAAAAAAAATTTACAATTTAGTAATAAATAATTTGTGTAACACTTAAAGTGAGTGTTGAGTGGCATAAAATTTAAACAAATTCAATTTTAACATTCGTGAATACATCCACAAATTTGGAATTTGATATAGCGCACCGTATAGTGAATTGATATACATATTTAGGAATAATGAAAACAATCAAAAATAAAAAATCATTTTGCTAGTTAAATATTTTATATTGTGATGATGTAATTTGCGCTTCTATTCAGCACAAAATATTCAGCTTGTATTTTCCAAGCCTTTGTGATCCGATCAACAACGTTAAATATTATTTTAGGTTGGTCGTGTTCTGTGCACTAATTTATCATTCATTACTCATGTATGTTACAAGACAAGTTTTCGTCCGCTTTATAGCCTATTATCCGCTCTAACAAGGCCGGCATATATTTTTTTTGTGATTATGTAGTTATCGCCAAAATTTTAGCGAAGCATCTTTCACTCAAGTTATAACGCTTAATTTATTTCTATTACTGAAAGTCAGATATCGCTTAATTTTAGAATCTGACTAATAGCTGTGTCTTAATTTTGAGTCCATTCTATGCATGTGTTTATTTTTGGGTTTTCTAATACTTCAACTCTGCAACTTGTGCGGTCGTATTCAGGTACTTAATGGTCTTAATCTTCATAAGGCACTCGTTTTGTCAGACCTGTGATATATAATAAACAATAGAAAGCATATAATATATAATAACAATAGATATAATAACAATATTAGCTGCATTCGTCAGTTTTTAAGTGTAGCAAAAAACAGCAAGTAACTCGCTTAAAGTTTCTAAAATGTACGCAAGACAACATCACTACGTTCTCTATCTAAGCGCCAGTTGTGAAATGGCCAAACATTTTAGCGACTGCAGAAAAAAATGTTACCAAACTAATAGTGATCTATTGTAAACCTTTATTGGAAATTTTAACGAATATTTAACGAATATCTGTCAAAATTTGTTAACAAAAATTCAAACAAAATTAGTGTTTCAGAAATTTGAAATTTGTGAAAATGAAATATTTTAAAAATATGCAAAATTGTGGAATATAAATATTTCAAAAATGTACACATAATTATATACAAAAATTTATAAGAGCACATGAAGTAGTATTGAAAAGTATGATTGAAAAGTTGCTAACAAGTTAATCCTTATAAAGGCATAAATATTCTAACATTGCTCTTAATTCATTATTCATTTTAATTTTCAATTTTATATTAATTATTTATTTCTTCTCAAAATGCTGTTTGCTTGTATTAAATGTAATGCCTTGTTTTCACTATGTCATTTTAAATGTCAATTATAATTGACTGGTGTGTCAAATGCGTTTTCATTACATGACAAGAATGCGAATATGACATCATATGACTATCCGTTTTCATTATACTGACAACATTTGACATTGAAAATGACATAGTGAAAACGAGGCATAAGTTCTGCTCTTTGCGAAAACAAAACATTTGACAGATTCCTTGTTAAGCGCCCGTGTTAAATGCTAACAAATGCACCTATTATTATGGCGTTTTTGATTAGTAAATCTGAATTCAATCTAGATTTACTCTCGGTCTGTCAATTTTTGTTGTCCAATAGAACACTTTAAGGATAATCTAACATTTATGTAGTATGTTTACTAAGTCATTTATATTTTTTAAAAATTCATATATCGAATCAGAGCACACTTTATCTGTTAAATCATATAACATAAAACTGCTCTTAATTTTAGCGTAATTCTGCTACTCAAACAAAATATCTAGAGTGTTATAAATTATTCTCGAGTTTTATACATTTTATCCCAGATTTACCAATTGAAATTAAAATCGTACTAAAAGTGGGTTAAAACAGCATCTCAACTTAAATTTTTGCCTCAGATTTACCAATCGAAAACGCCATTAGTTTTTATTTCATTTTGTACAAATAATTATTTTGTAGATGGAATTAATCAAGACTTTAGCGTTTCTTTTTGTCTTTTTCATGAAACAGTTGTATTATATAAAATAAAAATTAATTTATATATTTTTGATTTAGAGATATTCGCATGAAAAATTATTACATATGTTTAAAATAGTGAGACGATTATCGTTTAATGTCGAACCATAAAATTTGTGTAAAAAATAAATGTATAAGTATGTTTTAATTTAATAATATGTAATAATATTTGTTACCATTAATCTTTCATATAAAAAGTATATAAAAAATTATTATTTCATATTTTAGCCAATATATATATAAAATATTATAATAATTTATTATTATTAATGCAGCAACAGTAGCAGGTAGTTATGTTAAAGATATTTACTATCCTTGTATGCCTGTAGCAAATTCATCTATTATTCCTCGTGAAGTATTTGAAAAGAAAAAGTATGTGTAGTAATCACAAAAATTATGTTTTCAATACCTTTTCACTCAGAAATGTTCATTTAGTTAAACTGACTGTAAGAATCCACTATTTTACGAAAGAATACTGAAAAAATATGTTTATTAATTTGAATCGAGACAAAATATTAGCCTTAAAGCTAAATATGACAAAAGGTCTAATCAAGCTAATTACATATATGAAAATATATGAAATTAAATTTAAAATAAAGATTAACATTTAAATTGTATATCAAAAATTAGAGATCTGTTAGAGAAATCAGGATATATATTATATGTGGGATATGGGAAGCAAAAATTATGATTGCTGCAAGGAATAATGATCATGTTCATGACACATAAGTTTTCTTTACATAAGTATTCTCGAAAGTGTTTTGAAGATCTTATAAAAAGATCTTTTTTTAAAAAAAATCACTAATTAATAATGTAGAAACAATACAAATCAATAATTGAATAGGTATAAAAATATGTAGTTAGAAATGATTCTGTGTGTGTGTCTGAATCTTTCCGACAAAGGAAGGATTCTTCTTCAGAAAATTTAGCAAGAAATATACAGAATGGCATAACTTTACTGGCGAGAATGTGTCTATATTAAAACTATCTACTTTTTAAGAATTCCTAATTTCTTGGCAGTAAATTTAAATTGTGACAAAAGGTTTTACATTGATATCATTAATCCTAAGAGAGCATAAAAAATGTATACACGCAGTTTCGTTTGCGATTAGGTTGCACTCCATAAAAAACGAGAAGCTTTTGTTATTAATTAATTTCTTTTTAATGTTCCGCAAACTTTTTCAAATTAAACATTGATTTATATTTTCAGTAACGGATTTTCTAATTGCATGCGTCGACACACTTCAGTTGCCGTATATGTTGCTGCACATGTTTGTATACATGTATATAATAAATATGTGTATACATATGTTTATATACCACAAATTCATTTTGCACAGCAATATTTAAGTTTTGGAAAAATTTGTATATCTCTTTTATAATTTTGTTTGTAATTTCAATTAGATTTTGATAAAAATTTTTTAAAAATGTTAGTTTAATATTATTTATAAGATAGGAATTGACTAATATTTAGTCGGTTCTTTATGCTCCCGATTATGAAGAGACCTAACAATTAACATTATAACATAAACTCAGTTATTAATTTTAAACTCAGAATTATTTTGTTTAAGCAACAGAATTTTTTTTAAAGCAAAAGTTCGCGACTTTAAATCGAAAAGAAAATCGAAAAGAAAGTAATTTTTGAAATAGTTTTAGAAATATTTTTCAAATTCATAATGATTTTTAAAGTCTTTGTTAGGGTTTTTGCTGTCAGAGACGAAACCCATAAATTGGGGTTTTTTATGTATTATATTTTAAGGTAGGCAAAATGTTCATTTAGCAAATTCTGCCGATATTCTCAAAAGAAAAAAAATATTAATGGATTTATTTAAAATACCCATTTCATTTAGCTATTTATATTCTTTATAAATTTTAAAAATTCATAGATTCCCAAAATTGTCAGATTTATCATTTTGCATGAATTTTCTTTGAATCAACACAATTGAAAACTGTAAAGTTCTGTTGCAACGTAATCCTCCCAGAAGTTACAATTAAACTGAATATAATTATTTCATATTTTATTTATATTTTAATAAAATTATAAGTCCATTACGAACTTAAACACCAAAAATAAAATATCAAATAATGATTAATAGCTTTTAACTTTTTATTTAATTTTTTATTTGTTTTTATATATGCAGGAGTTATAAATTCGAAACTATAATATATATGTATAATAATCATCTCAGTTTGGTATAATTACATCTGTCTTACAGAAAATGACAATAAGTAATTGGAAGAATGTTTTAGTATACAAAGATTATACGTAATATTGAATCAATACCATATTTAACAAATACAATTTTTTTCAATGAGTAAGTTAAAAACATATGTAACAATATTCACACTAGAACATATTATTTAGCAACTCTGTTGGAAATGAGCGTTTGAGTCTTCTGGTATGAGCTGATTCTTTCGTCGGTAATATCTGGAGTTCCAAGTTTTCATGAGTAAGTAGTCGAGTTATGTGCTTTGCACTAGCCGTCTTTATCACCTCTGCTATTAGATCAACGCCTAAGTTTTTATGAATTTTGTTGTTTGGTATATACCAACCAACATGGACTATAATGTTTAATATTTTTGATTGTTGCCTTTGAATAATTTGAGTGTTGGATTTGGAGACAGTACTCCCAAGTTCAATGCCATATCGAATTAATGGCATAATTACCAGTTTATATAGTTTGGTAAATTGTATATGATCTTAGATTTTTTTTAACTTATTTTTTAACTTTGAGTTCACTTTTTAGCAAGATATTATTGCCGTACATATTGTTTTGTGTACACATTTTAGGCAACTTTAAGCAAAAAATTAAATCAAAAAATAATGAATTATAATGAATGAAAAGTTACAGAGATTGGAACGGTTTATAGCGCAGAGGGAAATAATAGGGCACTGTAGAGTTGTGAACTTATCTTGTTTTAGCTATAAGTGTTAATAAATTATTTAACTACAATGCAAGATTTTACCAAGTACCATTAGCATTTTTTTGTTAATATAAACAAGTATTTTAGTATATTAATACTAAAATATTGCAATTAATAATACTAAAGATTTGTATGATTGTATTGCATTATTCGAATAGTTTATATAGTAGTATATATTGTAGTATAGTAAAATATATGCATGTCATTTAGTTCGCAATTTTTCTCCTAATAAAAGAAGAAATACATGTTCTTACAATCACGTCTTTATGTTTAAAATGTTACAATAAAAGCACATTATTTATAGTCACAATAAAAACCGCTATAAATGTTATGAGATTTATCACAATATACTTTTTTTTCTTCTATTATCTACGTCTATAGATAAGGTTACTGATTATGTTCCCTCAACGATATAGAACATCAAGTTTTATATTTTAAAAAATACTAGTAATCTCTAAAAATTGTAATCTATATACTAGTATTTTATAAAAAATGTTTGTGGTTTGTGTTAATCCAAAACTTTAAAATTTTATATTTTAGACTCAGGAAAATTCAAACCAGCAAACACAACTAGCAACGCAGATAACTCTCTAATCAAAACAGCCAAAAAAATAAACAATTTAGAAAATATGGAAAATAAAAGTGAAAAAGTAGCAATCAACAAGGAGGAGCTTAAAAAGCGTCTAACACCTTTACAATATCAAGTTACCCAGGAAGCAGCCACTGAAAGACCTTTTACCGGTAACTGAAAAAAATATATATCTTTCGATTTTCATATAATTTTTTTATTTATTTAGGTTGCTATAATAAACACAACGAAAAAGGAGTCTATCAATGTATAGTTTGCCATCAGGACCTGTTCAGTTCTGATACCAAATACGATTCCGGCTGTGGCTGGCCTGCGTTCAACGATGTTCTAGATAAAGGCAAAATATCATTACACCGCGATGCAAGTATACCAGGTAAACTCATGTTTAAATAGCAAATATATTTGCTGCTTTTGTATACTGTTTAAAATTGCTTTTAGTTTTTTATAAATGTTATGAGAAGTTTGATAATCTTTTTGACTTTGGACTTTTTGTCCACCACAGTATCTTCTCGTTTTATGATACATAAATATACAGTGTATACTGGCTTAAAATTGGATTTGCTTAGCACTTGAGAATAAAAATTAATTAAAATTCGAATTTAAAAAAAAGTCAAAGTGAAACTGAAAAAAACTTAAAGGTTTTTATAAAAGTGCCTTTAAAAATCCTTACATTTTTCTAATATAGAAAAAAAATTCTTAAATACCTAAAAGTGTTTATGAAAAGAGTATTTTTTAATGCTTTTAATGCTAGTAAGCATAGTTGTTCTCCTTTTTCTGTATTCGAATATAATAGATGTGTAGAGATTGCATTTTATTAAACAACATATATACAATAGTTTGAAACTAGTAACCATAATTGCTCTTTGTTCAGAAAATTTTATTACATAAAATAATTTATAATTTATTACAATTTTGAATTTTTTAAAATCTTTTTAAATAAAGATAGATTTGTAAAGAAATAAACTTTTAATATTAAAATCGAAAATCATTCAGTATTGAATGAATGACTTTTTCTTTTCGACTATTTTAACCAAAACGAAAGTTTTTGAAATGAACTGTTAATCTTACACTGAATAGAATTGGCATAATTTAGATCAGGACTGTACTTTCGCGGGCCAATTCAAGTTACTGTTCAGATTTGAGGGCCGCAGAAACAAGTACATACGGCCATGGTTTGTTTTGGAGATACAGTGATAATGTTAAATGAATAAATTAATTAATTTGAATTTCTTTGGGACATGGTCCCAATAAAATAATTGTAATTTTACCAAATTTATCAAGAGAAAATTTACGTAGTTGTGGCCCGTGGACCTTGCCTTGAACAGCACTGATTTACATCATACACTTTCACACATTTTTAAACTAAATTTTACCTCAGTTTATTTTTCAGTGTATTGAAAGTATGTTAAATGTACGTAAAAATCTCTTTGATTGTAGTTATTTATTTTAAGCAGTATATGCTTTAAAATCTGAAAGCGCAAATCCAATTTTACTCGTGCAAAAATTATTTATATGAAAAATAGTTTTTAATTGAAATTTAACAAAACAAAAAAATTAAGCTTATGTTTTTTGATAAACACTCGTATGTGGCTGGAGAAATAATAAAAACTTAAAATATTTTTGGTATAGTAGATGCATTGTGTGACACTGAAGTTGATGTCCTTTATTATTTGCATTTATGTCACTTTTGTCCAATATCTTATTTTGCTTTGTTTGTTGCTTTTTAAAAAATGTTTAATTAAGGGATAATTGTAATGCATATTAACAATGGTCTTTCAAACATATCGACTGATGTATTCCATTTTTAGAAGACCTTCAGTAGTAGTGTTTTTATTAAGAAGTGGAAAGATTTGATATCTGAACATTACAATAATAGGTAATAGAACGCCACAGAAACTTATATTTCTGATTGATTGATATTTAGTTAATATTTAGGGAAATGACAATTGCAACTTTTTAATTTAAAATAATATCTTTAAATTTTAATATGTTAAATTATTTTATATCCATTACATGAAATAATCAATAAATAAAAGTAGATAATCAAGGTGGTACTGTAATACTAATACTGTACTGTAATAATAAAAATAGAAAGCTACATGGATTTGTTCATTAAAAATAATACTGTTCAATTAAGTGTAATCATCTCTGCAAGATAATTTAGTTTTTGCAAAAATGTTAGAGTGCGAAATGATTACATAGTTCGTTTTTATACAAACTATTCGTATTATTATAGTATTATACAACAAAATGCTACCACATTGGGATCATATGAAAGGTCTTATATGCTTATTTTCATAAAAAATCAAAACTATTTATAATAGTACATTTTATAATACATATAATAATACACTTATATTGATTTGTAGTTTTATGCAAAATTACAATAAATATATAATATATTGAATGCAATTGTATATTTCTATTCTTAACATATATATATATATATGATATATGATTGCGTTTAAATCACTAAATAATTAAATATTTTATAAAAAATGCAGTATATTGTATATTTCTTTAAATATGGTAAGTGTGAAATTTTGAATATTCCACCTTTTCAAAAATACTTTGCTTAGCTAAATTGGCTAGAACTACAACAGTATCCTTTTAAGTGGAAAATTCTATTTTCTTCAGCTTATTAAAAATAAATCTACTTACATCTGAAGTAATTTTTGAAAGACCTGATATAATCTTTAAATTTGCTTTTTTGTTGTATGATATATTTATATATTATATTAAATAATGAACGAAAATGAAATAAAAATACTAATTTGAATGCATTTTGTAGAGCGGAATAATTAGTCGACTTTATATGTAGTCTTTTTTAATGTTAATTGTTATATCTTTGCTATAATAAATCTCAGAATTTTCAATATTTGTAGTAAAATGCTGTTAGAACGTTAATTTGTGTTTTATTGTAAATACTGAATTTGCTACTAATAAATCCTCTTTTTCTTATTTTTTTTACATATAAATTATTGCTCTTTAACCACAAACCTAATAAATTCAAAATTGCATAATAAAATCGAAATCGAAAAATTTCAATTTTAAACGAAATCTTGAAAACAAAAACAAACAACCTTAAATTGTTATATTTATTATAATAAACAATAGTAGTTATTTCAAAAATGTTAGGCATGGTACGCACTGAAGTGCGATGTTCAAAGTGTTCAGCACATATGGGTCACGTATTCGATGACGGTCCACCGCCAAAGCATCTGCGATATTGTATCAATTCGGCTTCAATCGATTTCATACCAATGAAACCGTCCGCAGTGCAAACAAAAAAATAAGTTTGGTTATAGTAAATTTATTTGAATTTAAATTTTATTAAAAATATATATATGTATTTTGTTATTGTATAAATAATCAAAGAATATCGAATCCGTTTTTAACATTTGATTTTTGTGTACTATTTAAATGAGTTAAGTTGTTATAATAAAAT
>NC_051847.1:166131478-166144515 GCF_002237135.1 Teleopsis dalmanni
CAAGTAACACGACACGGAGAATTCTTGATTACGTATTGGTGAGCATAGAGATAGAAGCAGCATCGTCGCTATAACATGCTGACTACAGCATGGGAACGACAATATATAGCAGCTGAATCAAGCGCGACGACAGTTTTGTCCATGCTTGATAAGAGTCAACAGTTTCACAATTTTGAAATAATGTAGAGCTTCGACGGTTCCGCTATTATCTAGTATTTTGGCAAACTCGCAGAAGCTTAAAATATCTCATTACTGCGAATATGATATGTTAACACATTAGCCCGGTACTATCACAATTATAGTCTTATACGTAACATGCACCAGCTCCGCCTAATCGACTTCAGTTGCTCTAAGAAACACTGGTAGTTAGCAATCAAAAATGACGCATCTCGTCACTGTAAGCTACACATAGCACAAACCATGTCCATCAGTAAACGACACATAATCATCTTTTTGTGTTAATCCTCTGACCTTCTTATTAAGAAGGAAGTATTGTGGCAGTTACACAGTATATATAAACACCGACGCTGGACAGACAAGGATAAATGGTTGAGTTCTTACTGAGCTCTTGTGAAGGTAACATCACCTCTACAAATCTTATATTAACACAGTTTTTTTTGGTTTATTTCGTAGTGAGCTCTTATAAGGGTAACATCGCCTCTACATATCTTATATTAACATGCTTTTTTTGAGCTAACTAAAGATAAATACAAATTGACTAACTATATATATAACTAATCAATCAGGTAGAGGTACAAATCTTCGGTGTAAGATTTCTTGATATAACATTGTATTAAAATAATAAGCCCATTAGTGTTATCACAGAATAAGAAACACGTAACTTGTTTAATTTTTAGATTCCCAACATTTTCTTAATATTACTAAAAAATTTTTGGTTGTATGATAAGTTTTATTTCAACAATAAAATATTTCAGTTATTTTTCAAACACTTAAATTGATTTGTTTTCTCAAAAATAAATTTTCACAGCTAGATGGCGCATGTATCTACCTCGCTGAAGGGTTGCATTTATCAACTTTATATTGTTTTTTCTTATGTTGAACTAAAAATTT
Source organism: Teleopsis dalmanni (assembly GCF_002237135.1). Taxonomy (NCBI): domain Eukaryota; kingdom Metazoa; phylum Arthropoda; class Insecta; order Diptera; family Diopsidae; genus Teleopsis; species Teleopsis dalmanni. The sequence continues at coordinate 166,132,550 of NC_051847.1, forward strand.
CTGAAAATGATTGAAATGTTGCCTGAATTTTTACCAATTATTATCTTAAATAATATTCTATTTTTAAACTAGATATTTTTTCAACAAAGTAATAAAAAATACTTAAAAAAACTCTGTATTAAATTCATTACAATAATTAAGTACTTTGAGAAACGTTCGTATGTTTTTTATATTAGTAACTCTGTTTGCGTCGTGCTGTTCGCTCTCATTCAATCGCACACTCATTCTTGTTTTTACTTTAGATGACGTTTGTTGCGAAAACGGCAATACGTTTTTTGTTTTAAGGAAGAAAATATATTTTCTACATTTAAAATGCAATAGTTATTATTTAGTTACCAATTACCAAAAAAATAAAAATATATTTTGTGCGAAAATGTTAACAAATAGAAAATTTTTGGGTGAAATAATTTAAAAATATAGCAACAGCAAAAATAGTCAAATGTTAAAAAGTGAAACAAAAATGACGTAAATATTACAAATTTGCAAATAAATGAAAATAAAAGTGCAAAATTAAGAAAAAAATAAATTTAATAAAAATCAAAAAAATAAAAGTTAAGTTTAATATATTTTTTACGACACGTAATAATGAAAAATGAAACGGATTCGGAGGACAGCTCAGACGAGTTTTTTGACGCCGAGGATACGACACCAAATCGATTGTCCACGCTTAGGTGCGAGTGAAATAAATACAAAAAATTGTAAATGGATTTGCAGTAATTCATTAATTTAATTGCAGTCGCAGATCGGTAATTGATGCAACACAATTGCCCCAAGAATTCCTATATCCCGATCCAGCTGTGCGCATCAATGCTTCCTCAGACAGCGACGCCACACCCATCGGAGCAGGAACTCCAGCCACCAGAAGTCCAACAAGTAGTTTAAGTGCACGCTGTCCTAAGCAAGATGTTTTTATCGAACCGAAACCTGTCCATCACGGCACGGTAAGTCAAAAACTCCAAACAAATAGTCCAAATGGTAGATCGATTGCCTTGCCCAATGTTGAGTGCTTAATTTGATTTGTTGTTATTGCTGTTGTTGTACTTGAAACTTTGTTGTTGGTGATTACTGCCTGTCAGGCAGTGTGGATGTTGTGGGTGGTGAATTGGTGTAGAATGGTTGGAGCCTGAGTGCATGAATGACGTTTCTTGTTTGAAGTTTCTTCAAATGGTTTATTGATTTAAGCATTTTTGATGATTTTGAATGCTAAGACATTATTTGTTGTGCTCTTAAATGTTAAATGTTCCGCCATAATTTCTACAGTTTGTTTATGACCAAAAATATTAAAGTTTACAGATTTCCTATTAATATTCAAGCCCACGCTTGCTAATTTCGTGTTTTACATACTAAAATATTTTTTGCATTTTTATTGCTTGTGTAGAAATATTAGCAAAAACTTTCAATTTTTTTTTTGTTCGGATTATACTATTTCATAAATTCCGGCTTCGTAGAGTTTCAGTACATATATTTAAAAATTAGTCTTTCCTTCCAGACTTCCAATAGTCTTCTAAAATTTAACAATGAATGGTAGTCTATTCTATCTTTTTACTCTATTGTATATAATTTTCTCTATTAAATCATTTTCATTATATGGTATATAAATATCCGCATTATATAAATATCTCATAGAAAATTATTAAGCGCTTCATATTCATCATCGCATATATTATAAATTTTTAGCTTCTAAGAGTGTCTTCCTAAAAACGATCTTCGTAAGAATCTATTCTTCCTTATGATCATATTTAGGAAGACAATTTTAAAAGCAAAAAAATTATAATAAATTAACAGAAAATAAAAATGCTCAGACTTGCATTTTTTTTAAAACATTCCATTATGAAAGTCTATGAAATAATAATCTTATATCCCAAACACAGATCTTCTTTAAAGAGTCTTCTCTTATACACCTTGCAACTTGGGTTTATAATTTAGTTTCATATCGGGGTATATAGTAACAAATTGGCGTTTATAAGGTACTTAGGCTAAAGAAAAATGTCTACCGCCACTAAAACTAATCAACCGAAATTTTTAAAATTAATATGTACATCTATAGTAATGCTCTAAATTTTTAAAATGCAGAATCTCTATTGAATTCTGTCTAACACCCATAGTTTTACCTTTTATAAGATGTAAATTTTGTTTGTTGTTGTAGTCCGCAAGGATCAGCTCATGTAGCCCCTTTTGGGTGTGGTGAACGGCATGTATTCGCTGAACTTTAAAAGTCGATCTGGGGCATAGATCCGATCATTTTTAGAACCTTAACTCTGTTTCAATTTGTCTCTTGCCACTTGATAATGACTTAGTGGTGTTGAGCATTGCTGTTGGTTATGTGTTAAGGTTTGAAGTTATGAAGTGTGATGCTCGATCTTCTTCACATGTCAAGGCTAGTCAAAGACTTTTGTAAGTGTGTCATATATATCACATTGTTATTGTTGTAGTCCTTTGGGACCTGTAAGCATATAACATTAAAGCTCTAAGAACGGCCGGGTCTGCGCTCCGGAGCCACTCGTCGCCAGCGACGATTAAGTGCTGTTCCATAGAAACTTCACAAGCAGGTATATATCGCCGTTAGATGAGTAGTTTTGTAAGTTATAGAAATTATACACCAATGATGAAGTGTAATATATAATATTATGAAACGTGTGCGTAATATGCGCTTTTTAGTTGAAATGTTTGATTCACTATATCAGAATATTACTGCTAGTTAGTTATAATGTAACTGTAAATGACTGGAAGATTCCTAAATATTAAAGTTTTTCCATATAGTTTTATGAAGTTAATCTAGATAAACTGTAAGTATTCGGTGATAATTACAATTAATTTCAGAAATGAAAAAATAAAAACTAAATATTGATTATTTATTATTCATACTGAAATTATCTATATAGGTCTCAAGAGTTTGTTTTGTTTTGTTTAGTGATATAATCACATTTATGAAAATTTGAAAAATTGTAGTGAGCTTAAAAATTTTTTTTTATATATGGGTGACCTATTTTAAATCTCGTTTAAAAAAAAAACAATTCGACGAAATAAAATGTTTTGATAAAATAAATATTAATAATAAATTCCAAAAAGTAATGTGCATTTTAGTCATATTGGTTTTCACTACAAAAATATATATTTATAAATAGTTTTTACCGATTGTTATAGAAACAAAAATCTATGAAGAAGTATCTATTATTTAGTATCTTCACAACATCTAAGTTTTTTTCGAAATATCATACAGTTTTGAATGAGAACCGAGTCTACTTATCGGTATCTTCTTGGAGGAAAGGAATAACTTCTTTAATTAAACTTTAAATTTTACCACAGTAAAATGGTGATATTTTCATTAATCAAAACGGTTGGATATTTTGGATATTTTTGAAAATATGATAAACCTTATTCAAGAGTTGCCTTTGTGAGATATAATTTCTGATATATTGACTTCATTTAGAGAGTAGATTGGATGGATTCAGCTTTCCAGAAGAAACTTGCCTGGCTTTCTTGCAAACATTGAAATGAGATTTGTAAAACACATTCATATCGGTCGTTGATGATTAGTAGGTTAGGTTATATAGTAAATCAGCACCTCTCTCACTCAAAGTTGTAAGAAGTATGATATACTCAAAGTTGCCTGGTAGATGGGAGTTACACTAACTGTTGTTATTTCCTAGTATTATTCTTTTTAAAGCAGTTTAAGATAAAGCTGTGTAGATCCGATATATCTATTTCCATAGTTTCAAATATGTTGATGATGGGTCGGATCGTGTAGGAAAGGATACTATTGTATTTGCAATAATCTATAGTTATGAATCGAGCATTATAGCATAGATTTAATAGATTGGATTAGTAGTCCATTTATCATAAATCTGTCATCAAAATATGAGTATTATTATATGTCTATTTCCGTAATATTAAATATGTTAATAATGGGTAGAATCGTGACGTACTATTGTATTTGAAATAATCTATAGTTATGAATGGAGCATTATAAGATACAGATTTGATTAGTAGTCCATTTATCATAAATCCATCATCAAAATATGAGTAGCATTTTAAAGTAACATTCCAATTAAATTGCTCAATATTTTATCGATCTATATATTGCCATAATCATTGTTCTTTGTTCAAAATTTTTTAAAAAATATTTTTAATATATATATATATCGTATGCATCAAGAAATATATATTAATAAGTCTTTTGCGTGAAAATCTTTGTAAATTTCTTAACCTTTCTCCCAATCTCTTTGTGGGAAATAAATCAAATTAAATCATGTAAAAAGTTCATTGCATCACAAAAAAACATTGCCAATTAAACAAATAATTTTACATGCTAATTATTTCTTACAAATTAAGTAATTTAATTAATTTGTCCATTAGACAAAAAAAAAAGTTCACTTTGTTTTGGTCTTTGAAGTAATTTGTATAAAATTCATTTCCCGATATTTTACTTTCTCACATTACCACACCGAATAATACATTAACCCCTTCACTCTATGCTCTGCTGTGATGATGTAGTATAATTCACAATTTCTTCAATTTGTTGTGTATTTATTCATTTATTAAAATTTTTTTAAATTGGAATTGGAATTGAAATTCCAAATCAATTTGTTACTATACACATATGTCGCTCGGTCGCTCTGTCTGTCTGACTAACTGTCTATCTGACGGATTCCGTCCGTCCATCTACATAGCATTTCTCTGTTTATTTGTTTATAATTCAGTGGAACTTTTGCTTTGTTGCTGTTAGTGTCATTTGGAGTCATTAAATTGTTTATTTATTTTCCTAGTTTTTATTATTTTTTATTTCTTTGTATAAATTATGATTGAAAGTTGTGAATTAAATCGTGCACATGTGTTGAAATATAATATTTAACATATGATCGACGTTTTTGACCAATTAAAAAATAATTCCTCTAGCGCAAGAACCACCAGTCGGACAGTTTTGGTTTATGGAAATATTTTTATAAAATTTTTTAAAAAAACTTTCATTTTTTTTACTTGCCATAAAAAGCAATTTGAATTCCACTCAACACCGTTTCATATTTCATTTATCGTAAATAATTATAGTTAACTTAAAAATATTGTTTTATAAAATTCAAAATGTATTTCCGATCGTTAAAAAAGTTCCTAATAAAAAAACATAGTTAACTACACGTTTGACCTAAACAGAAAACAAAGTTAATGGGTCTCAAAAGTTGCAATTTTAAAACTAAATATGAATAATAATTAAAACCACAAAATTATTATATGGTCTATTAAGCTAAACTAATCTTATCTACTTTTTAAAACTGGTATATTGAGTTTGATACTGTCTTTCATTGATCTATGCGTTGGTCTAAAAATTAGTAGAGTGAACATATGCCGGAAGTTTGCTATTTATAAGAAAATAAATGTCATATAATAACTTTAATTAAAGCTTTTAACTAAATATTAGCTGAAAAATATATAATATCATTAACTAAACTGATTAAGTTATACAAACAATAATGCCAATTCATAGAACAAGCGTTGCAACAAGGTTTATCACCCGAAAAAAAACCTCTTGAATTATCAAAACCAGTGGCGGCGCTAGGATTCTCCGACGTCGTAGGTGTCTCGCAAAAAGTTTTTCTTAAAACCTTAACTACACTTACTAATTCAAGTAATCTGCCTTTGTTTGTCTGTTTTTAATGTCAGCTCTAAAGTAATGATTATAAAACATGATCTCATTTCTAAAGATATTAAGCAGTAATTAATATCCCCGAAATCGTTATTTTCATCATACTTTGATATACGAACTTTTACATAAATCCTACATTAGAACGTGCTTAAATTATAAACTCAGATTTCATGATCACATCACTTTACAAATTAATGAGTCATTTCAGTATTTAACACAAATCTACTGTGACAAAGCTTTTGTGTAAAAACTATAAAACTTATAACCATTAAATAAATGATATTATAAATATTAGTCATAACCTAAAATTGTCTTAAATTAGCACTTAAATATATATTATCTTAATGGATGGATAATATATGAACTCAGTTTAATATGTAATATATCTATCTGAATTAATGTCTTTTGACTTTAGTTAGTTTAGGAAAACATAGTGATTGTAGGGATTCCATATACTTATTGGACCATTATATTGCCTTAAAATTCTTAAAGACTTAAGTAGGCACTGTTAAGTCAATGGTCCAAGTTTGACGGGGTTTATTTACTGATACTTGCAATTCAAAAAATTATATGACGGATTAAACTAATGTATGTTTTCATGATGGGTGCCAAATGGTCGATAGCTCGCCAGCATCGCTGTTATTGTTGTATCTCGCATGGACCTATGAAATTCTAAAAGGGGCTACAGAAATTTGCACCGCCGTGAGTTTTGTCACTTCAATGCTAGCACTGTGCAGTTCTTAGTGGGATTTTCTCAAGTATCCCAGAGACTTTCGTTCTCAATAAATTATAGCTTGGCTACTTTAAAGTTTTCTTTTTATGCTGTGCTAATTTTAGAAAGTAATTTTGAATACGTTTTTAGGTAATTTTAATTAAGATTAGTATTTGTTCCATTTTTGTGAATGTTACTAATACTTATCTAGCTCATTCTTGTTATTCGCATTTTTATTTTCTTATATTCCCTACTGTATTGGAACCTAAATCTATGATATTGTGCATTGGTTACTGAACTCAGCTGTGCATTAGTTACTGAGCTCAACTAAGCATTGGTTACTGAGCTCAGCTGAGCATTGATTACTGAGCTCAGTTGAGCATTGATTACTGAGCTCAACTAAACATTGATTACTGAGCTCCGCTGAACATTGATTACTGAGGTTTGCTGAGCATGGTTTACTGATCCCAACTAAACATTGATTACTGAGCATTGAATATTGAGCTCAGCTAAGCATTGATTACTGAGCTCAGCTGAGCATTGGTTACTGAGTTCAACTAAGCATTGGCTACTGAGCTCAGCTGAGCATTGGTTTTTGAGCTTAACTGAGCATTGGTTACTGAGCTCAGCTGAGCATTGATTACTGAGCTCAGCTGAGCATTGATTACTGAGCTCAGCTGAGCATTGATTACTGAGCTCAGTTCAGCATTGATTACTGAGCTCAGTTCAGCATTGATTACTGAGCTCAGCTGAACATTGATTACTAAGCTCAGTTGAGCATTGATTACTGAGCTCTGCTGAGCATTGATTACTGAGTTCAGCTGAGTATTGATTACTGAGTTCAGCTGAGCATTGATTACTGAGCTCAGTTTAGCATTGATTACTGAGCTCAGTTCAGCATTGGTTATTGAACTCAGCTGAGCATTGGTTATTGAGCTCAGCTGAGCATTGGTTATTGAGCTCAGCTGAGCATTGGTTATTGAGCTCAGCTGAGCATTGGTTATTGAGCTCAGCTGAGCATTGGTTACTGAGCTCAGCTGAGCATTGATTACTGAGCTCAACTAAACATTGATTACTGAGCTTAGTTGAGCATTGATTACTGAGCTCTGCTGAGCATTGGTTATTGAGCTCAGTTCAGCATTGATTACTGAGCTCAGTTCAGCATTGATTACTGAGCTCAGCTGAGCATTGGTTATTGAGCTCAGCTGAGCATTGGTTATTGAACTCAGCTGAGCATTGATTTTTGAGCTTAACTGAGTATTGGTTACTGAGCTCAGCTGAGTATTGATTACTGAGTTCAGCTGAGCATTGTGCTGCTTAACTCGCTTTGATTTTGTACTGCGTTTGCATAGCGCAAGAATAGTAGCGTTATTTTCGGAAAAGTTTGGTTTAATGCTGATTTCGTAGATTTCTTATTAAAATGAGTTACCATTTTTTCTTGAATATATAATTAAATGCATATTCTGACAGAATTCTACTAACGTTACTTTGCTTACTTAACGAATCAATTGAAAAATATCTTAGGAGACGGAGTATTAATTTTATTAATTAATAAATTATTATTTTTGTTCATACTAAGCCAGCTTTAAGTGTACGTATTTTTTAAAGCTCGATATCAATCTTAATGCAAACAGTAGCAGTTAGCCATGGCTGCTAGGGTTTATTAGTTATAACTTCCATAAGATCTTTGGTGTCAAACGTAATAAAAAAATAATTTCAACCACAATGTATCTGTGAAGTTTATTGTTTAAATAATAAATATCTCAGCTTTTATTCACACACATTTACATTACATGTTTTTTATTTGATTTTTAATGATATGTTCAATAAATCATTTTACATTATGTGAAGTATTTGCTCGTAACAATTTTTTTTAATTTATCTGAACTTTGGATAGATACAATATTTGTTTTCAATTACATAAATGGTATCAAGGGTATCAGGGTTATCAACTACATTCGCAATTAATGTTTTTATTATAGAACTAGTTAAGTTGAAGCTGTTAACAAAGCGTCATTCTGACGGTTTAGTGTCTTGTTATATTTAAGATACAACGAGTAAATATTTATCTAACCAAACGCTTGTCAAATCGAATCTTACAAATTAATATAAAAAAATGTATTAATGGGAAAATTTGAAATGTATTTATGGGAAAATTTGAAAATAATTGATTATTTTTATTTCTAAAAAATTTTGTGTAATTTATTTTGATGAATTATTTTTGATTTTCATTTGGGAACTTAAAGCAATAAAATAAATATTTAAATAATTTCTAAAAATAAAACTAAATACTAACAAATGTTATTCAATCGTTTTAATCACAATCTGAATTTTATCTTCCTATCGGGTAGTGAGTGGTTGATATATTAACAAATAAAGATTAAACGCTATTCAAAGGCAAATTTATTTGATTTGTATATATTGTATATAATTTTTTGTTAATTTCTTCACTCCATTTAATTGGGTTAGTTACCCAATTTAAGCGTCCAAATGCCGGTTAATTGCATTCAATATTTCAGTAGTGTGCTTTCCTTATCTCTGCGATAAGATTAAAATATTATACATTATGCCGGCGTGTTCACAAGGTATTTCGAAATTATTTATTTGTAATATAATTAACTGACATTCCAAATTGAAAACATACGTTTTCAATTAAATAGAAAAAACTTCTCCGATTTCCAAACGGTCTCCCAAGAAATATACATATAGAAATAAACAATTATGAATTTTTCATTGAAAAATGATCTACAAGTCAAGGTTACCTCACTTCACTTCATTTCACTTCACTTTACGTCGATCGTCCAAGTGAAAGTTGTTTATTTATTACGATTGTATCTATTGTTTACAATTGTATAGTATGTATTGTATCTGCAAGGGATTTGCTCATAGCTCATTGCTTATATATTGTATGTTATAATAAATAAATTTCGTAATTAATTTTATTTTTTGAATACATTTTGAATTACATTTTTCTGCCATTCATTGCTGCCAATAAAACTAGAAATGACATAAAAAGTATAAAGTGTACGAATAAAAGCCCATCGCGGCATTTTTTACCATTTTTCACTTTGTTTTGTTTGTTGAATATCCGCTGAATGGTCTTGATTCAAAAAATAGTTGATGACTATTTAACTAAATATTTACATAATATTTTTTATTTAATTTAAAATATGATTTTGATTTATATTCGCTTCAAAACATGTTTTCAGTTGAACTTCGTGTGTATAAATATTTTTGTATACGTAATTTCCTCTTATTTTATTGTTTAAAAACTTATCTGGTAAACTAATATGTACTTAATAGATTGCTTACTTTACCTATTTATATATTTAGAAAAAATATAAAGAAAATTCTATTAGAAACGATTGAAATAAGTACTTTTATGAGAAATAAGTGCGTAAAAGTTTCCCATCATATTTTTGGCACGATGATTTCATTCCAAATTTCCGATCTCCGCGGTTTGACAACGGAATTTGGTAAATTTAACTATTTTTACCAATTTTTTCCATAACGCTACATGTCCATAAAACTTGGTTCTTGATATATCCGAACTTAAAGCTGCACATCTAGTCGTTTGTCAAACATCAATGTCTAATCAATTTATATGTTTACTATACTAATTGCTTCTAGATATCGTTAGACTATGTTTTACTTTTATAATCAATTAGCTTTATTATAAATGAGTATTGGGCTATCAGTCAGATTTTGTAATTTGGTTTTTTTAATAAAAAATTTTTCTTATTATTTTACTTATTTAATATTTATTTCCGACGTTTCGGTTTTTTAAAACCATCATAAGGGAAAAAATTTTAAAACAACTGAATAGAATAAAATTTTTATATAAAAAATATTTTTGACAAATGTTTTAAATAATTACAACGGAGAAAATACAATCAGTTTATCTTAAGAATGATTTTTCTAGCAATGCACAGTAAACAACAGAAATATTTTCTATATCTCGCCGCAAATTATATGTGGGTTTAGTCATTATATGTAAGGACTCTAGGGTAAGACGTCGAGACAAGGAAGGTTCAGTATCAATGACTTTCACTGAAGTAAAATCTGGGTAATGATTTACATCAAGAAAGTGTGAGACTAAAGCTGATTGTTTATCCGCATTAATTTGTTTTAGACTATTTTTATGTTGACTTATTCTTTTATGTAATTGATTTTTTGTTTGGCCAATATAGCAGAGTTCACATTTTTGACCATTATTATCAGTTCCAGTGCATGGAATTTCATAGATGCAATTAATAATGTTGTTCGTTTCAATACGATCTTTCAGTTTGGTATATATAGTTGTTTGAATTTGTGCAAATGGTTTAAAGGATATTCTTAAATTGTCTACTTTCCTTTCGATAATCTTAGCAATTTTAACTGATAGGTCATTTATATATATCATCGATCTTCTAATCATAGGAATTTGTATACTCTGCTCATGGTGATTAGTTCTTGAAAGTTGAAAATGTTGACGTACTCGATGTAGTTGACTAACAATCATTTTGCGAGGATAGTTATTATCAGACAAAATGTTGAAAGCTTTATTAATGTTAGTAACGTAAAATTCTTTGTCACTTATAGAAAAAATGCGGAAAAAAAGGTTGTAAATCACATTCATTTTTTGTTGTCGTGGGTGGTGTGATAAATAGTTAAGAATTTTACCTGAGAATACATCTTTCTGGTACCAAATAGTGTAGAAGCTCGAGAAAAATTAACTAACATTATTGTTGAAAATGATGAAGTTCTCGCTTCTTTTGATGTGATTTCACTTTTTCCAAGTATTCCAATGGACTTAGTGATTAGACTATTAGAAACCAAATGGCATCTTATCCAACAATATACAACCATGCCTCAATACCTTTTTTTTAAAAATTATACATTTTGTACTAATTGATTCGACATATTTTTTGTTTAAAAGAGATATATACAAACAAATTAATGGATGTGCTATGGGCTCAAATATTTCACCTACCATCGCCAACATTGTTACAAATGAAATCTTTGATGTGACAATTCCCAAATTATCATTTAAACCTAGAATTGTTTTAAAATATGTTGACGATATTTTCACCATTGGGTCAAAAGATAAAATCCTTGAATTTCTACAATTATTAAATTCATTTCACAATCGCATACAATTCACTGTTGAACATGAATTTAATGGAAAACTTCCCTACCTAGATTTATTAATATCTGAGAAAAATAATCGAGAACTAGCAATTGACTGGTACCAGAAAGATGTATTCTCAGGTAAAATTCTTAACTATTTATCACACCACCCACGACAACAAAAAATGAATGTGATTTACAACCTTTTTTTCCGCATATTTTCTATAAGTGACAAAGAATTTTACGTTACTAACATTAATAAAGCTTTCAACATTTTGTCTGATAATAACTATCCTCGCAAAATGATTGTTAGTCAACTACATCGAGTACGTCAACATTTTCAACTTTCAAGAACTAATCACCATGAGCAGAGTATACAAATTCCTATGATTAGAAGATCGATGATATATATAAATGACCTATCAGTTAAAATTGCTAAGATTATCGAAAGGAAAGTAGACAATTTAAGAATATCCTTTAAACCATTTGCACAAATTCAATCAACTA
>NC_051847.1:166144615-166153253 GCF_002237135.1 Teleopsis dalmanni
TATCGAAAAATATACAGCGCGCGAATTTTAAATGAGAATTTCCGAAAACTTTTCGGTCACAATGTATATTTTAGACCAATTCGGCAACAAACATTGCCTGTACATTTATTACATTTATTTGATTCTTCGACCAGAAGTAGAGCAAACCATGGTAGCTCAATTACAGTCTGCAGAACTAGAGGAATATGCAGAGATATTATTTAGAGTATATAGTTCAACTTAGTACCAGCAGTAATCAATCATAAATACCATCAAAAAAATTAAAATCACTGTGCACTTCTTATCTCTCTTATCTCTAAACAATTATTGATATTCTTCTTTTAGTCTTGAACTTTTGACAGAGCGTAGTTATGTGATTATAATCACCAATTAACACTTTATTCTATCTATAATAAGCAAAGACTATGTATTTTTAACGCCATCTAATATAAGACGATTTTCAGTACTGTCATCGTGCGCGTTCATCTGTTGTAAACTCTTACTTCCTCAACTTGTAAATATTTTACACAGCTGAGGGATTGTTCTTACAAACATGCTTAGTAGTTGCTTTCTACTTGCAGAACTTAGAATCTGAAAAAGAAATCTAAATTGACCAGCTAATGATTAATTCTAATTTTAATAATAGTTAATAACTTAATTCTTTCTCTTCTTCTTTGCTTGATCAAACAAATGATAGTGTCAAACGCAATTTTTCTCAATATTGTTTTTGACCATTTAGATGATCTACTGTAATAAGAGTGCCATTATTATTTTTACTTTAATAAAAATAGAATAATTAAATTATTTATTTTTAAACCAAATTCATCAAGTAAACCAGCTAAGATTTCCACTTTTTATATAGCTTTTACGATTCTGAATTATTGTTATATAGTGATGAATACAATAAATTAAACTAAAAAGAAAATTTTAAATTTTTCTAAGGATAAAATTTTCCAATATTGGTAATATTTGCCCTAAAAATAGTGTCCGTTTAATCTAAATTAAGCAAAAGTTCTATAGTCAGCAAAAGTGGCTTAGAACTTCTTTTTGATATCACAATGAGTCGACTTAGTATGTTCTAGTTAAAATGACCTTAGGTGAGACGGTTTGCTACAGGTATATATCGATCCACAGATGGATGAAGTGGTAGAACAATCGAATCTTCCAAAATAATTTAAGATAGCCCACTTAAATTCACATTCCTAGTAAATTTGGTTAAAGGAAGATAACCAAACTAATGTAATTATTTATCATTAATATTTCATTTTACCCATTTGTTTACTCTGACCCAAGAGTAAGGGTTAGAATTAATTTCGGACAAACAAAATGATGTTTGTGTCACATTAACACGCTGCATGCTTTTCGCTGATGCCATCTCTTATTTGAACCGGAATAAACTTAAGCATACACCTAGAATATAAGTGTTAGATGCAACTTATAAAATCTACATATTATTACATTTTGTAACCACGCTAATATCCTTTAATCCTTTTAGAATAAAACGACTTCATTAACCATCATATTTACCTAATATATGAAATCTTATTTACTTTTATAATAAAACCTTTAATATATTTATTTACTTATATACTGCAAAGTCATAGAACATGCATATCCTTTCATCACATGTCTATGTATTCTACATTCTTTCTTCTATTCTTCTTATTGAATATGGTATTCCTTCAGCCCAACTCTGAAAGGACGAGTATTTTAAAAATGCGTAAAAGATTTGACTTTTGTGTCTGAAGCAGCATTTGTGATTGTCTTCATTGTTTGAATTGCGGTAATTTCTTGGCGCACGTGGCATCAACCAGGCATGTCATACTTCAGCACCAACATTTTAATTCCTTCCACTGAAAACAGAATTCATTTAACGAAGTGAAGCAATTACTCGATGGCTTAAATGAAGAATTTTAACTGCAGTAACAGAGGTCTCACGTCGTTTGAGGTCTACTGTGGAGTGCATGCATTGCCAGCATAAGCAAGCAACATGCCTTGAGACGCATTTGCTGCAAGGCACATAGTTGAGATTGCAGCTATTGTTGTGTACAAAAGAAGTTCTAAGGGAGTTTCCTTAGGAATTGGTGCAAAAGTTAAAATTTATGTCTGCGGAATTTTTCTATAATTTTAATAAAAGTTCTCCTTTTTAAAGATTATGCATGGAATATGCAATATTTCTGAAGAAAAATAAATTTATTTTTCGCAGTCGTTTCTAATTGTTATTTTGTAAGTCAAACGTTTCTGAATTCATGATTTCAATTTTTACTCTATTGAAGAGTAAACTCATTTCTATACAATATTTTTTTCATACCTTGCATGCTTTTAAAATTACCCGTTTATGTCACTAAGACAGTTCTATATACTTTTTGTATTCCCACTTGGTTGCACTTATAGCCCTTTTAAGCTTAAAATAGCAAATAAGGATTATAAGATTATAATGTCGCAGGAATACTGTTTTCAAATGGAAGTGTCAATTTTTATTTTCTTTGGCACGGAAAAAAATATTTGGCGGAGTGCTTTAGATCCAATAATATTTTTTGTGCTAAGTGCGAAGCGAAAAAAGGAAGAGGAGTTCGAAACTCTTCCGTTGCTATATTTCATCATTTTTGGTTTTAATGGATGGTGAATAACACTACCAGTATTGATTGATTTATTTCCACATCCACTAAAAATGTATGAGTTACATAGATTATGACAAAAAAGTAAAACAGTAGACTTTTAAATAGAATAATAATAATTAAAGAATAATAAGAGAAAGATAATGAAACCACTGGACAGAGGTTTCAGTCTATTTGAGTTTGAAAAGTGCTCGAATCTAACCGGCTTATCCTAACCTAATAGAAAATATAACTATTTTCTGATTTAAAGCAATTACTTCGAAATAATTATGTATAAATTGCTCTACCTTAGACAATCAATTGACAACAATTTGAAAGACAATGAAACACCTATCTTATAACTTTAAAATTTTTCCATTTTAGTCAAAATCCTACCTTAAATTAAATACCAAAACATTTCAGATCTATTTGAAATATGAAAAAGTGATTCTTAATCCACAACCTTCTATCTACTCGGACTTCTATTTCTGTCAGAAATATACAATACCTCAACAAAAAGTCATAATCTCATAGTCATCTTTCAATAAATCACAGCTCATCTGTCTGAAATCTCTTACTAAACTTTATAAATTTCCAGATAAGCGTGAAAATATTAACTCTAAAGCAAAAGGATTCAAAATTGGAAACTACAAAAGAAATTTGGCATTCATTCAAGAAATTTTTCGCAATCCTGCTTTATTAATTTGAGTTGGGAATATCCGGATTTGTTACTGCAGCATTGAGTGTGGCAACACAAAATCAAAAAAAATTTTATTGCAGTCTGCAGCACTTAATTGAAAAAAGGACAATAAAATCGTCCTGCATTTGGAAAGTTGCACTTTTTATAGCACAAATGGAGCCAAGAGAATGTTTGTCATTTTCCATTAAGTAGACGGGCAATTGTTTCAATATTGGACTTTTTATATTACAACACTAGTAATTTCATGTGAAATTATCGTAAGAGAACAACATATTGAAAAAAATTCTTTTTTATTCTCATTGTTGTAATCTTACAATAAAATACTAATTACTATCAAACTTCAAGTGGTTGTAACATTTGGTGTGGTCTGAACTTGGAAGAGATATTTAAGTTCATTGCAATAAGATTAAGCTGAAAAATAATTTACGACTTAAACAAGAACGTGAATAGTTTGATAGTTTTCAGTGTGCTTGCAGGCGTATCCAGGAAGCGAAAAAGGAAACTAGGACCAATAACATGTTCTCCTCATAAAAACAAAGAAAACATACTTTATTTTATTTAAAATTCGTATTAATGTCTATTATTCTAATATTACGATTTTACTAATACCACAGGTCCTCCTATTCATCCATTATTACTGCACAAGGCTGTCTGTCATGAACATGCCTTTATGTCTATAAGTTCATTATGGGTTCATCATATTTAGGATATACATTCTTCTCTTTATATAATAAAATATTAGTTAGAACAAGACTGTCTGGCATGCATACTACTAAGTCCATATCCTCATTGGGTCTTACATACAATGCGATTCATACCTCATACAGAGTTTACATTTCACTTTTGGAATTGGATAGGATAGATACAGAAAATGCAACTAAATTCGAAAAGGCATTACTTTGCATGGTTTTCAAGCATGACTGTTAGCAAGTGGATATTTATGTGTGGCAACCGCTCCGTCCCACTTTGCTGGATAAGTTTTTTCGACTCGACGCAGACTAGTTTTAATTAATTTCATTTGTTTATAATCCGTTCTTGATCCCAAACAATCTTTTTTTCTTTCACACTTCCTTTTTTAACTATATTATAAGCCATGTATTCGTAATTGTTGTGCCTTTCAAGTTATCTGCTATATAAATCTTCCCGAACTATAACAATAAAAACTAGAAGTGAAATTTGATACCACAGGATGTAAGTGTTCCAATCTTTAGTTGTCATGAACACTGGGATGGTTTCCTAAGACGTCGTGGCGCAGTTAAGATCAGATAGAGTGTTAGCATTCGTGCTTTTACTCAATATAGAGTTGCATTTTGCAACCGGGTGCTGTTATACAAAGAACAGCAAAAGTTTAGATACACTTCGTTCTTCAACAAGGAAAAAATTATATCCAAATATATAACTTCAATGGCTACAGATGGAATTACTACACAAAAGGGTGTTTATCAGCGCATCATCTTGATTCGTTTATTAAAACTGCAGTATTAAGGCTTCACGCTCGCATGAGGATTACAACATTTATTCTGGCTTGTAGTATAATGTTTATAATATCCATCATAGGAAACAACAACAAATTGTCTACTCTGTTTAAAATTTGCTGAAGTAGTTATTTTGGTTTATCCATTCCTGAGTACACACCAATTAATCTTGCCTGTCTGCAACCAGCACAACGTGTCGACTAATAAAATATGCATAATGCGTTCTCAAAAATTGTTCTGAACAAGACTATTTCTACATTATTCAGTTGTAAATTTATGTAAGTTAGTTGTAAGTTAGCTAATATAAGCCTAAATGCAAAAAAGTTACAGTAGTTGTAGATAAGCCCATCACGTTAAAACAAATGCGTTTCAAATACACAAGATAACAAACAATTGCAGAAAAGAAAACAGCAGCTCAACTTGGAAATTCCAATACTTGGTAATTAAGCAAACACAAAACGTTCTGGCCAAGTTTAAACTGCAGCTCCAGTCGCATTCTACTGGATTGCATTACCAACAGTTGTAAGTGCAACTGCCGAGTGTTAACATGGGAGCTATATCCACGCGTTTAATTTACATAGCAATTTTCTTAGTAATCGCCTGCGTTTTTGTCAGCACTCATCGCATGCGTGATAAGGAAAAGGATAAAGATCGAGTACGGGAGAAACACCATGTGTTAATACAGCGCATACGTACCACAAGTCAATTTTTGAGAAACAATTGTAGTTGCCTAAGCGAGTGGAATTGTGGCTGCTGTGCCAATATAATTAATACTATTTTCAATTTTAATCAAAGTAGTGAGTAATTATTAGTCTACTTAATAAATACTACTGTTCATAGCTTTTTTTAATTTTTTAACTTATCCTATGTTTAATAATAGTATGTGCTCGTTGGACAACAAATCAGGACTTATTTGACATACGCACAGATATAATTTTGAATGGTGATACGATTTTGACAAATCATTTTTCTGGTAATGAAATACCGCCTTTTTGTATACCACTACCGGTGCCGCTTCCACTACCGCTTTCCGGCTGCTTGAAATTGCATGGCATAAGGCAGCATAGCGACACCAGTACACTCCATGCATGCAGCAATGCCACGTTAAATTTTCTTAGCTTTGAGTTGTTAAACTTCCAATTAGCCTGTATGGATTTCAGTGTTAGAGGCATTGAAGTCGTCGATGACTCCAACGATAATGGTGTAACAACAACAGCTAATCCTGAAATATCATTAGGAGTTGTAGATGAAATAAACTCCACGAATAAATGAAATAAATAAATCTATACTGCACATAAGCACAGATCAGATACCTTCAAGGCACATTATCTTATCATACAACTCTAATTATATTATTTATATACATATATCATTAATGAAATTAATTTTTTATATTTATTATAATTATTGAATAAACATTTTATTATTTATTACATGTAATAATTTACATAATCTTATTATTGCAATAAAAGTACATAATTGGCTTTGCATGAACTTAAATAACATTTACATTAAAAAATATTTTCATTTGCAGTTTTAATATATAATTGACTTTAAGCAAATATATATAGTAATATATATTTAAAAATAAATAAAATTTAAAATATAATTAAGTTACATTGTTTGTATAAAATGCACTACACATACGACAAAAATATTAAAATACAACATAAAGCATTTGTTTATTATAACTTAATTTTTTATATACATTTTTGCAATTTTGTGTCTAACATCAAAAATA
Organism: Teleopsis dalmanni; assembly: GCF_002237135.1. NCBI lineage: Eukaryota > Metazoa > Arthropoda > Insecta > Diptera > Diopsidae > Teleopsis > Teleopsis dalmanni. Next base: position 166,151,108 of record NC_051847.1, read on the forward strand.
AGTGCAATATCAATTATAACTAAAAGGGAATATTTTTTTATTTAATTTCCTTGTGTTAATAAAGAATTTATATGATATAAATTTAGGATTCTCAATTAATATGTGGCTTTGTTAATTAACAAGCATAGCAGTAAACACTTCTATTTCCCTAACTTTGAATTAGTTTTATTTTTATTTAAATTAAAAATTTGTTATTAATATACGTGAATTTCTGCAGATCAGAATTCTTGACATTTGTAATACAGAAACCAACTATGGCAACAATAAGCATAAAAAATATCTCCTTGTGTCTAAATTGCCTTCTAACCTCAGTTTAATATACGTTTAGGTTCTTTAAATGCTATGTTTCACATAGCATGGAGAAGTTACGAAGAATCCCACAACAACAACAGTAGATATCTTCGATGTTTGTATGCAAATAAGAACAGCTTCTTCTTAATGCCCGTTTCCATTAGTTGGATATAGGGACGCAAAATAAGAAATAAACACATACACATTATCTAAAACTTCTTTTATATATTTAATTGAATTAATTATCTAAAATGAAATTTGGACTATCAGGGTCTATTACTACCTGAATTACGATACTATCACTGCACAGTGAACCCATTTAATATAGATTATATATTGTAGATAAGTAAACTTGAAATCTTGTCATGCTCTACACTACGACATGGCAACATCTTCAATAAAATCTAAATGGATATTTTCTTAAAATAAATATATTATTTTTTACTCGAAACGTAATATTGATTCATACGATAAAATTGATAATGCGAAATGCACATAAATTTAAATCAGTGATTCGAACCCGAACTAAATCGTAAACCGATAGCCGATAATTTTTTTAAAAAGCAAACCGGCATTGAAAACCGAAAACATATATCGGTTTATTTCGATTCAACATCGTGCAGTGCGGTACTTGCTTATTAGAGAACATGGGCATTACTCTTCAGTTATCAAAACTATTGAATAAGAATAAATCGTGATTTCAATCACTATTTGTGATAAATATAAAATACATAAAAAAATATTTATGCAGAACTAAACCAAAAAAGCCAGGCTCTCTCTAAGCGCTAGTTTCAATTTTCAATAATTTTACCTAAAGACATAATTTTAATATATTTTTTAACTGTATAAATGGTTATGGATTTAGAAGAATTTGAAAGACCTATAGACGAACATGAATCTCTTGTCGCAAAAAAGACTAGAAGTGAAAAAAACGATTCTATTAAACACGCTAAAGAAAATCGAAGAACTAACTGTTCATTGCAAGAGATTCAGAGAATTATTTAATTAACAAGAAAGGATGGTGAGAAACTGGAACTTCCCAACTGAAGTTCCTGAAGTTTTAAGATATATTAATTTTATATTGTAAAATGCACACCATTTAAAAACATATTAACAAACAAAGCAAAAAAATAAAAAAAAAAAATTGTTGCAATTCGGATCATTGCTCTGTTCAAGGAGAACCCTACTTGTTGTGAGCAGCACTTAGTTGTCGATGGCAAATGGCTTAGATTTTTATCTACTGCTTATTGTAGTGATTTACAATATACATTAGGGTGTCCCAAAAAATTCAAATTCTTTATTTTTTTAAACCTTACGCATTTCAGTGGTAAAAGCACCTTATTAGGATTTGTGTTTTCTGAATTCCATGAAGGTTTACGAAACAGTCGACACATATATAACATTAACCAAAATTTTGTAATAAATATTCAATATTGAAATAATCAGTTTTATCGCTATACATTCGCTTAGTTTTGATTAGAGTTAGTGTTGCTGAATAACAAAAATTACTATTTATATACTAGTATATACTATATATATATATATATATATATAATATTTTGATTTCATATAAGGTATTCGTTAGTACTTCATTTAACTGCTTTTTAAATAATATATCTGTTAATATGACATATCTGTTATATTTGCATGCTGATAGTTTATATATATATATCGATACACTCTTTTAAATTTTTTTGTAAATTATTAATATTCTATTTCTAATAATTTAGTAAATGTTTGCAATAATGAAAGAAAGTGAAATTAAAACTTATTTAATGTTTGTTAAGAAGTGATATCAGTTGCTTTTGCGTAGTGCATTTACTTGCTTATCATTTTTCCGATTGATTTGCATATT
>NC_051847.1:166153353-166195957 GCF_002237135.1 Teleopsis dalmanni
AGTTCTATTTATTCAATAATGTTGTGTTATATGCTTTAGCTATAGAGCGATCATTTTTAAGGCATACCCACAGTAATATGGTATTTCCATAACAAAAGTGGCAATGACCTTTTAACAAACAACATAGTGTTCCTCTTCGTCCTCTAGCCAATTTTCTTACTGTTTTTAATTCTCCATTTAAATTGTTGATTGATCTTTCAGATGTAGAGATAGACCCATATTTCATCAATAGTTCTGAATTTTAAATATTTTAGCGATTACCTTTTCGATCGAAGGTCCCGAAAATTTTTATTATTTCTAAATGTGGTTAAGTGAAACAATAAAAGCCTTAACAAACTATTTTATTTTTATTATTATTATTTTTATTTATTATAACAAAAGTGGCAATGACCTTTTAACAAACAACATAGTGTTCCTCTTCGTCCTCTAGTCAACTTTATTACTGTTTTTAATTCTCCATTTAAATTGTTGATTGATCTTTCAGATGTAGAGATAGACCCATATTTCATCAATAGTTCTGAATTTTAAATATTTTAGCGATTACCTTTTCGATCGAAGGTCCCGAAAATTTTTATTATTTCTAAATGTGGTTAAGTGAAACAATAACAACCTTAACAAACTATTTTATTTTTATTCAACAATCATTTAAATCGATTTAAAGCACTTTTTCTATGTTTTTCCCAGTGACTGCAGTTTTTTGGCAGTCCAGAACAATCTCTATCAACTGAGTTGGTACGAATCAGCTGAAACCTTTAATGATGTACCCATTTTGTTACTATAAACTAGATTTATTTATATCGGATTTAATTCACAGCGGCGTATTCATTTTATTTCCTTAAACAATTAAAATTAAGTCATGTAGAAATTATAAATAATAATTTTAATAGTAGTCACGGTTGCATTTTAAAACATTCTTTACAAAATCTAAGTGTTAGGACATCTTTCAACAAGTTTCCGAATAAATTAAGAGATGTGAAATTTATTAGGATTTCGTATTTATTCGCCCACATATTCTTCTTGAAAAATGATCTATATATTCTAACGCTTCTTTAGTCGTTTTTGTAAAACATTTTATCTTCGTTACGAAAATTGGTCTCAGTTTTAGCAATCACTTTTTCAGTTGAACCAAAATTCTTCTGTTGGAGCATCTTTTCTGTACTTAGTGGGGGTGCGGGTCAACTCTGGAGATGTGGATGTGGATTGGATAGCATTTCGGGGAATAATTCACTCAATTTAATCGTCGCATTGAATATGTATAAGGTGTGATATTTTTTCAGTGTCGTATTCAATCATGTTTCAATAAAAAAAACACTCAATATACAAAATTTTTACAAAGTTTTAATATATAATTTTTTATATAAATCTTTCATGACTAACTTTTTGTTGAAATGTATACACATTGGGGCACCTGTGCCCTTGGAAGCGAGTACTCAAGGTAACATGCCTAATTGCATTTAACTTAGCAAAAACCACCACGATCTTTGTCGCACAACCTCCACATAGCATCATCCCTGAATAGTTAGATAGCACCCGCCGGGTAATGCACAAATAGTGCATACAATGAATTCTATCTCCAAGACTTTAAATTTGGGTTGAGCACAAGGTTGGGCACCAATCACGAAAAATCAGATACCAGTGAAGGATATAAAGAAGAAGAATTAGATATGGTAACTGAATTTTGAAGGTCTCCGGAAACAAACTACTTGTCATAATTTATGGATACGCATCTTATATGTTCAAACTTTTTATGAGGAAGGCACCTCTATCCAAACGAAAACCCTTAAATAGAGTCACTTACGTGTACATTTTTTGGAAGAAAAAAGTAACATGTGTTGGGATCATTAGATCATGATAGTTCAACTCAGTACGAATAAATCTGCTATGCCCAAAAATTCCATCATTTCATTAGTTTTCTATGAGAATTTTATGATTGTTAACTTTTCAATTTTCTTATCAAACGATAGGTTTGCCGTAAGTTTTTTTTTTAAATACAGTAGTAAAAACCCCCTTCAACTTTAAAAGTTTGCATGTCTCTAATAGATTTTTGCTTCAAACTTAAATAGATTCGCGTGCAGATTTACAATACTAGTATAAACTTGAATCTGAGATTTTTCTTCCATTGTTATTTTCTATACAAAATATAATGCACAGATATCAAATTATGCGTTAAATTGAAGTTAGATATTCAACTGCATCTCAATTTCCTACAAAACTGAAATTCATATTCAATTAAAATCAAAATTTATTAAGGAAATATGAATTTTTGCTGTAATTTTTTGTATCAAATTATGCGGCAAGGCTAATAAATCATTTTGCTAAAATATGCAATTCGTAAAGATAAAGTCTAAACCTTAAATTATTTTAATATTACGAAATCGTTTTGTAATACAATTGTTGTTGTAATCGTTTATTGTTGTTTTTGTTAATATCTTTTTGCCATAAACTATTGCACACCACCGTGATTTTATGCGATTTAGTTGCAGTCAATCATAATTTCTGTTTTACTAAGAAACGTCTCTTTCTTCACGGTTTCGTATCTTTTGTTATTTGAGGTTTTGTGAACATTTCTGTTTCCTTCCACATTGAATGCGAATAACGCGAGTATCGAAAGATAAACTAATGCGACTGTAATTGGAACTTGAATTACCCAAGCCACTGCAACGCAACTTCAACTCCAGCAACTTTAATTTCAGGCTACAAAACGCTTCAAACTTTTCCCATTGAAAATAAACTGCAAATAAACTGTTCGATGTTATTGTTTTTATTGCCAAATGCTAATGACGTAGCTTTGGAGCGAATACTCTATAATTATAATTTTTCTAATGAACATATGCACTATGATTGAAATGGTTACTAAATGCAGTAAGTATCTATGGACTGTGGCATTTTTCGAAGTGCTCACTTCAGGCTCTAATTGAAAGCACAAAATGCATAAAACTGCGGTTTCCTCCTAAAAATATTGATACTGGTGCAATAATTTCTTTAGGAGGCAACCTAAGGATCTCATAAATCTTGCTTTATTTGTTTGAGAGAATAAAATAGTCATAAAATATTGGATTAGATACTTAAATACTCATGGAATTTTAATTAAGTAAGGAAGATGATTTTAATGTTTTTGAGGGTTTTTTGTTTCATTGAACTTGCAATCTCGTAAAGCTAAAAAAAAGAAATTACTCTTCTCTATAAAATATAATCATCTGAGTAAACGCCTTCTGTGTAATAAACTCACATGTACTTTAAAATTCGACACTGCGACTCAAAGAAATTGATTCGTTGCCGTTTGTCCAATCTCATCTATTCCTACTAAACCTTGAATTCGATTATATTTTTATAGACACCACTTTCATTATATTAAATAAAATAAAATTTAACTAAAACTCAGTTTTTTCAACTCAAAAGTGATTAAAATATTATTATCAATTATCACATATATGTGATTCTATCCTCGTAGGTGTAACTTAAAGCCTATTTTAACAATTTAAATCGAACTTTGATATGGAAATAGGTAACTATGTTCTGTTATGAATACTTTCGATCCAAGAAATCGGGTTTAACTATTCTTTTCTAAGTCGTATTTGACGCATCGGGTCACCTAGAACCTTATGAGTTCCATCTCAGTGCCTATACAGCAAACATGGGATTAAACGATATCAACAAAATTTTTATTTACTTCCACTCTGAAATTACCAGGATACTAGTAAATCGTTATAACTTTTATTGAACCAAAGGAGGTTTAAGATCTTGAACCATGAGGTGTTGTTAAATTTGTCAATAGCCTTGATATTTTTATAGACTCTCACTATTGATAACATAATTGATATCATAGATTGTAGAATATCATATTCCCTTCAAATGACAATAAAAAAGCAGATACAAATAAACAATACACTAGCAGTTCCACCAAACCAAAGGCGCTTTTGTCGCTAATACTGACTTTGCCACTATATATGGAGGATAATTTGCTTCTGGATGAGCCAGTTTCATAGAACTGTCGAATTGGTTTACCTTCACATAATGGGAGAGTCGTTGTCTTTTTCGCCGTTAATCGTATTACCTAGTCTGATTACCTAGTCTATATACGAACCAACGCTATTCCGTCCATTTTTTGCGCTCAAGTGAGCTTTCTTAGTATAAAAGGTCGCCACTCCAACCTAACCTAACCTATAGATGATAATCTTTTTTAAAGCATGCCTTTAAAGTAGTTAGATAGTCAAAATTGATTATACAACATTATCGTATGTGTTTTACTCTTAATTTATTTTTTTCATTCGATGCAATTGTATTTCGATTTCTTTCTATTTCAATAACATAGCAACTAACAAGTCAGATTTTGATCCAATTAAATTTTTTTTCAATCAGCTCGTAAGTTATTAGAATATATACATGATATTCTAATGATATTCTTTTGTAACTAACTTTCCGAAAATTCTATAAATTAAATTTGAGGCTGCTATTCATATTCTGATCTTAAATCTTCTCCATGATTCCAGTGACTTATTTAGTGAGTAGCATCTTCAATATTCAATTTTTCAAAACAAAACTAAGGTAATACTCAATGGAAGCTAATTACGAATAATAGAGTAATTTTGTTAATAAACAGTTCTAATCTTTTCACTTGCCTGCACAGCGTTCTTCCTGTTAATGCAGTACAATAATATTGTAAAATATAAATTTTCCGAGCTTTTCTTAAAATTTTAACTAACTTTGTCTTATAATATCTTTTATCACGAAATAAAAGTACATTCAGACTATCTTTCATATATTAAACAAATAAAGTAATTATGTGCAGCTAATCATTTCAAACTTATGACGCTTTAAGTCTAAATCAAAAAATGCTTCATGGTATGTAAGAGGAGCTGATATCCACAGAGATCTGAGAGTGGATTCAGTTGAAAAATACATTAAAGATCGTGCTCTGAAACTGTTCAATACAATTGACACTCAGTATCCTAAAAATACAGCGAAATTTGATAAACACAGGCAGATACAAAGACATCAGATCTATCATATTATAAAGCCCCGTAAAACCCCGTATTTAGTGTGACTTAAAACTTTCCACAGATAAAATAGAGTAAAGGTGCTGATTCACCAACTCAGACATCTGAATATCAATATCAATATATATATTAATGGAAACAGTCACCCACTCTATCCCCATTTTTCCATATTCATAAAAAATCATCAATATTTTAAGATGGAAGCTCCAAATGCCTTAGCTTATATTTAATTAAATTATGCGCATTTCTTTAGAGATGTCAATATTAATGGCATTTTAATTACTCTATAGCTGGTTTATAATTTCGTTCTAATACAACCCAGTAAGTAAAATAGTAAATAAACGTTCACAGCAAATTAAAAAAACTCCAAATTCGAAATATATTAGTCAGTCACTGACTCTCAGCTTTAAATTTAGGGTACCAAGGGTTGAACTTGGTACTTGCAGACTCAGAAAATTGTTAACAAATAATTAAATATAAGAAAAAATTCCAAAAAGACCACTGATGATGGGTATACTCGAAACAGCTGTATGGTCAGCCAAAAATTCAATTAATTAAAAATAATTAAAAATTTTGTTGTTACAATGCACTACTGTTCGAAACCTTTCTATATGTATAGTATATGTAAATCGTATATGTTTGTATGTGTAGTATAGTATGTACATATAATTAGTTAAAATGATAATTTATATATATTTGTTATTGTGAAATTGCAACGTCACCAATCTTTTTTGTTTTAAAAACTAGTGTCGTGAGTTCGACCAACTGCTGGTACTGCGGCCAAATGAGTCCTATTACGTTACCGAGTTACAGTTATATCATATCTAAAAACTTTTTCCGCTGTCCAGTAAAATCTGAACAGATTTTACATTATATAATGAAAAGTAAAAATATGGCATTTGTTTGCTCTTATGTAGCACTTTTTCAACTTTAACAAGATTGAAGTTTACCAAGATTAAAGATTACCAAGATAAGTTCATGCTTTGGTCACCTTATGAAATCACATCTGAATACCTTTATTATTGACAAAATCTTATTTATATTTTTCTATTTTAAATTGTATATATATTTTAATTAAACTACTGTTTCAATCATCTCTATGCATAATGTATTGCATTTCAAATCAGGATTTGAATGCTTCATAAAACCAAGAAAGATTAGAATATTAAATATTCTAATTTTTCTGAAATTCTTACAATAGCCAGATTTTTCTCTTCTATCGCATAGACCATACAATAGAACAACAATTCAATTTCGTTACATAAAACATTTAATATAAAATAATGCTAATAGTGCATAATAGAAGCCAAACCTCTTATTTCATTCCTAACCAACACTCAGAAGCTTTGCTTTGAAGGTAACAAACTCCTACATGCTTGAAGCCAATATTTATTTTGCAATTGCCAATTGTTAAGAAAGTTGTTATACTCGTAGCTGCTATTGGCATTTGCCAAACTGGTTAGGACCAAAATACTGACGTCAGCATGCTCGGGTCCGCATTGCAGTGGTAATTGGTTCTTATTGTAATCATTAAAAGCAACTCGCTGCGGGCCTTAGTATGATCTTTAGCAGATATTTTCTTATAAGTGAATGTAATATGTACACTCGTGCAGGCTAAGATTTATACTTGTTCGCTTGTCACAGTTCGTTTTAGTATCTAGAGACCAATGTATCTTATTTAGCACTTAAGTAAAACCGAAAACTTGTCTTAATAGGTCATACAGTTGCGGTTTCTGATACTGTTGCATGACTCCAATTAAACTTGTTTCTAAAGTTTTTGCATAAATAACCGCCGCGCCGCATTTCGCGTACTTATTACGAGTAAACGTAAACGCGCTGAGCCGAGTTGTTGACTTGTATTAGAATGTGGCTAGCACTGAAAAATGTTAAATTTAAATAAGGCTTAGATCTTGAAATCCGATTATAACCTTATAATGCAGATGTCATAAATAAGCTGTTTTACTTTTCATTAAATGTGTCCACTGCAGACGATTGGGAGTCAGGAATAAATACTGCAAGCTGGCATACTTCCACTAAGTAAATTAAATGAAAGGAAATTTGGGTTATAAGTTGCTCCATTTGAGAGTAGCTCAGAACTTAACAGGACAACAAAAACAAATTAATATAGTAGCAATTTAATTTGTTAATAATTAATTATATTTTTATTTTTTAATTATGTGTACACTTTTTATCCAATTTACTTAAGTTTTAATATTTTTATATAAAGTCTTGATTAATTAATTCACACCTTTTGGTTGGTATGCGGCTTGTTATTGGCTTTTTCTTTTACTTTTTTGTATAACAAGTGAAAGGTTGGGAGTTTGATTGATTTATATTTACATTTTATCGTCACGATATTGCTTCAGGTGTAAAAATATTTAGAAACTGAAATAAAGCTGTCACTAAATGCCCTTGAATCAAGACAGTACTTGCAAAACATACCACTTGATGAACATTGGCCTTCATATATAATTTTAAAAGCAAAAAATTCCATCATTCCTGAGCCTAACACCAAAAATTATAATAATTAATAATTTTGAGACTAATAAGAGAAACATGTAATTAATTAATGTTAGAATTGCCAACAAGCATTTATGTTGTTTTAATTAAATTTGATTAATATTCTTAGCTATATGATAACTCTATCAAGAGAGTCAATCGGGTTAAGTGTGGCAATACTTCATTAGAGTCTAGTGAAACCTTAAAATCTTTTAATTCCCATCGTAGCACTCGTATGAACAAGTTGCTTACTCAGCCATTCCAACTTTTTCGACTAAAGTCAAGCAAATATAGTTCGCTTATTTAGTTAGCAACTTGTATTTATCAAAATTAAAAGAATTTGCATTCTTTTTCACCTTATATATTTCAACTCCTTCTACTAAGGTTAAAAGAGTTCAGTTCGCTGATAAATAACTAGATTTCATAAAGCCTTTTAATTTTTATCGTATCACTGATAAGTGTAGCACTTATATAAGCAAGTTACATAACTTTTCAGTTCAGACACTCTTTCACTAAAGTCAAGCAACTTTACTTGCAGGCGAGTACCTTGATTTCATAAAGCATTTCAATCCCCATCATATCCCCGATACTTTTAGCACTTATATTAGATCCCTCTTTATGTGCTAATTTATATGGATAGTAATGACTAACAACTTCTTCCACTAATAAAAACTGAAAACAAAACTAATTTTAATAAAATATTGTTAAAATGAAGATCTCAATTTTTGTATTTGTATCCAGACGAGTATTATTCATTGATATGATGTGGGTTTAATAGGCTTAAGTTTCAATTGGTATCTTTTAATGCTTTCTTCCTGTTATAAAAAGACCATAAGTTATAATATAAATATTATAGTAATTATTATTATTCATTCACCGATTGTACCACTCAGGCAATGTCATTCCACCTTATTAAATTTTACTTTATCTGTTTTTATATATATATCTTTATCTTCTCTCCTTCCGATATCCGTCTCTCTCCGCTCCTCCTCTCCTCTCTGTCTCTCTTTCTCTCTCTCTCTAACTGTATTTATGTATATCTCTTTCACTTCCTTCTCTGGAATACTCTCACCCTCCATTCCACCTTCCCCTTATTCACCCTTTTTTTCTGTCTTTAAATTTACCTCGATCACTATCTATCTGTTACTACTCCAACCCTCTCCACTCTATCTCTCTCTTTCTCTCTATTTCACTTCATATTTCTTTCTTTATATTACTCGTATCATTTTGCTATTGCCTCCTACCTTCCCTCTCCTCTCTCTCTTTTCTCCAATACTCTCATTTCGGCTCTCGCACATTTTAAATGTTTAGTGTTTGAAAATAGAAACATATTAAAGTCAAAATTAATTTTTAATAATTTTTAAAAACGACTTCAATCCACAACAATATCTACAACAATATTTTGTATTTTCATCAAAAGTTATTCAGGAAATCAATTAATTTAATGATACAGGATCAATATATGAAAAGTATATATTTGTAAATAAATCATTTAAAATATATGTAAACAAATTACAAATGATAAAATATATAAATAATGTAGCATCTATAAGGAAATGCATATTATGGTATTACACAGCAAAAAATATTCAAAGCAAGTTAACCACACTCAATTAATTTTAAAGGTAATATCATACACAATATTTAAAATTTAAAGAAAAAAAGTTAAAATTTCAAAAAAAAAAAAATGGTTTGTAATAATAAAAATTTATTATTTATTGTTAAAATAATGTATTTATTGCAAAAATAAAACATTTTTTATTCAAAACTCACACAAAAAGAGTAATCCCAAGCACTTTAAAGTAACCGAGCAGCGTAAGTACAACAACACAAATGCCTTTGTGTGCAGTTTATATTACAATTTGTCTGGCAGAGCTTTACAAGACCAATTAATTTAATCATATCAATTGCCACAATAACAACAATGAAGCAAATGCAACAACAAAAGCGCTTACAACAAAATACAATAACAAAAATAATAATAATAAACCTGTGCATAAGAAATTTAATATGATTTTTTTTTGTTTTTTTGTTTTTTTGTTGCTTTTCTTAGTGTAACTGTTACTTTTTATTGAAATTTTTATATTTATTGTTTAGCCACAGTTTCACAATTGCAAATTAAGGTTGCACAAAAAACAAACAAAAAAATAAAATAAAATAAATACAAAACAAAAGAAAACAAAGAAGTGTTGTGCTTTTTTATTTATTACACAGAAAATATTTTTTATGTGGAAATATTCTTTCTTTAGGAGCTTTAAAGTTTCTATGAAATTTCTACTTTTATTTTATAATTTATTTTTTTCTTTTAAAAATATTGACGATGTTGAAAAAATAAATTTAGTTAGTTTATATTTTTTTTAACTTGTTTTATATTTTATTTTATTATTAATATTATAATTTAATAATATATAAGTTTATTTAAGTGTATTATAATTAAATTAATAATAATAATACTGAAATAATCATAAATAACTAATAATAAAATAAATTAATAATTATGATATAATAACTTTTGGTTTTAACTTTTAAAATTTAAAATTTAATTTATTATTTATTATGTTTTAAAGTCTATATATGAAACACATTTTAATTACAAATAAACTGTAAGTTGGAAGAGGTCCTCCAATGTACTGGCGTCTTTTAAAAATATTGACGATATTGAACAAATAACTTTAGTTTATATTTTTTATAATTGGTTTTATATTTTATTTTACTATTAATTATAATTTAATAATATGTAATGTTTATTTAAGTGTATTATAATTAAATTAATAATAATAATACTAAAATAATCATAAATAACTAATAATAAAATTAATTAATAATTACGGTATAATAACTTTTGGTTTTAACTTTTAAAATATAAAATTAAATTTATTATTTATTGTGTTTCAAAGGCTATGTACGAAACACAGTTTAATTACAAGTAACCTATAAGTAGGAATAGGTCCTCCAGTGTACTGGCGTAAACTTTGGAAGTTAATATTATTTAATTTTAGTTGATTATTTTTATTGAAATTATTTAATAAACATTTTATTTTACGTTGAAATTAATATACATCATAAGAATTTATATATAATACATATGTATATCTATCTATAGTATATGCAATAAAATACACAGTAAATAATATAATTTCTTTAACATTGAGAACTACATATTTTCATATTCATATTCATATAATAAGTAATATTTTTAAAATCTTTATTAAAATTTTTTAAATAAAGTATATACCATATATATACAAAATAACAAATAAAAATGCACAATAAAAGTACATAATGCATATGTCACCTGCATTTATTTATTACAAAAACAATAAACGGTTTGGCTCTATTGTTTTTGTAACAAAAAAGTTTTCTTACATTAAGTCTGCTGCTTTCAATTAAACTACATGATTGTTGTTGTTTAAAAGCTTCTTTTTGTACTTATAATTTTTTTTTCGTCTACGCACTTGTTTACATACAATTTTTTTTAAGTTTTTGAAAAACAAGAATCAATAAACCTAACACGTGCTACCGCTGCCTCAGGCCGTATGAGCAACCCCAAAGAAGAACTCTAAAATACAAAACCAGCAGAAAAACGACTCAAATATTCATTTGAGTAATGTTCATTTCTATTGAGTTTGGTTAAGTTTTAAGAGTTAAAAGTGAATTTACTTGAATGTATGAATTTAGCTCTTGAGTTGGTGATGTTAAGAGTTACAAAAAAATTTATTAATGGTGCATTTTATTATAATATAAATTATACATTAAACAAATAATATTTAAATAATTAAATTTTAATAATAGTGATAAATAAGAGTAAAATGATTTCATTGTGTGACAGTGAAATACTAAACTCACTTTAAAGCAATTTTGAAACCACCTTTAAAGTTAAAATAATTATCTGTGTTTTTTCCACTGTAGATGGCAAAAACTATATCTATGCATATCTATATGTTAGAGTAATTCGGCAACAAACATTCGACTAGAAGTAGAGCAAACCATGGTAGCTCAATTACAGTCTGCAGAACTACAGGAATATGCAGAGATATTATTCAGAGAATATAGATCAACCAGCAGTAATCAATCATAATAGCATCAAAAAAATTAAGATCACTGTGCACTTCTTATCACTTCTTATCTCATAACAATTATTGCTATTCTTCTTTTAGTCTTGAACTTTTGACAGAGCGTAGTTGTGTGATTATAATCATCAATTAACACTTTACTCTATCTATAATAAGCAAAGACTATGTATTTTTCACGCCATCTAATATTAGACGATTTTCAGTACTGTCATATATTTTTCTCAATATTGTCTTTGATCATTTAGATGATCTACTGTAATAAGAAAAAAAAAAAGTGCCATTATTATTTTTACTTTAATAATAATAAAATAATTTAATAATTTATTTCTTAACCAAATTCATCAAATAAACCAGCTAAGGTTTTCAGTTTTTATATAGCTTTTACGATTCGGAAAGTTGTTGTTATAAAGTGTTGAATGCAATAAATTAAGGTAAATAGAAAATTTTAAATTTTTCTAAGGTTAAAATTATTCAGTATTGTTAATATTTGTGCTAAAAATATTACCCGTTTAATCAAAACAGCACAATGTTATTTCAGACCTAAGCAAGAATATTTTTAAACAAAATTCCTATAGTCAGCAAGTCCATGGCTTAGAACTTCTTTTTGGTATCACATTGAGTCGACTTAGTATGCTCTAGGTAAGATGAACTTAGGTGAAATGGTTTTCTACAGGTGCCTATCGATCTATCTGTTTTAAGCAGGAGGGTGAGGTGGAAGAACAATCGAATAACCCATTTAATTCCACATTCCTAGTAAGTTTGGTTAAAGAAAGGTAACCAAACTAATATAATTATTTATTATTAATATTGCATTTAACCCATTTGCTTACTCTGACCCAAGAGTAAGGGTTAGAGTTAATGTCGGACAAACAAAATGATGTTTGTGTCACATTAGCACGCTGCATGCTTTTCGCTGAAGCCATCTCTTAATTGAATCGGAATAAACTTTTGCATACACCTAGAATATAAGTGTTAGATGCAACTTATAAAATCTACATATTATTACATTTTGTAACCACGCTAATATCCTTTAATCCTTTTAGAATGAAACGACTTCATTAACCATCATATTTACCTAATATATATGAAATCTTATTTACTTTTATAATAAAACCTTTAATATATTTATTTGCTTATATACTGCAAAGTCATAGAACATGCATATCCTTTCATCACATGTCTATGTATTCTACATTCTTTCTTCTATTCTCCTTATTGAATATTCCTTCAGCCCAACTCAGAAGGGACGAGTATTTTAAAAATGCGTAAAAGATTTGACTTTTGTGTCTGAAGCAGCATTTGTGATTGTCTTCATTGTTTGAATTGCGGTAATTTCTTGGCGCACGTGGCATCAACCAGGCATGTCATACTTCAGCACCAACATTTTAATTCCTTCCACTGAAAACAGAATTCATTTAACGAAGTGAAGCAATTACTCGATGGCTTAAATGAAGAATTTTAACTGCAGTAACAGAGGTCTCACGTCGTTTGAGGTCTACTGTGGAGTGCATGCATTGCCAGCATAAGCAAGCAACATGCCTTGAGACGCATTTGCTGCAAGGCACATAGTTGAGATTGCAGCTATTGTTGTGTACAAAAGAAGTTCTAAGGGAGTTTCCTTAGGAATTGGTGCAAAAGTTAAAATTTATGTCTGCGGAATTTTTCTATAATTTTAATAAAAGTTCTCCTTTTTAAAGATTATGCATGGAATATGCAATATTTCTGAAGAAAAATAAATTTATTTTTCGCAGTCGTTTCTAATTGTTATTTTGTAAGTCAAACGTTTCTGAATTCATGATTTCAATTTTTACTCTATTGAAGAGTAAACTCATTTCTATACAATATTTTTTTCATACCTTGCATGCTTTTAAAATTACCCGTTTATGTCACTAAGACAGTTCTATATACTTTTTGTATTCCCACTTGGTTGCACTTATAGCCCTTTTAAGCTTAAAATAGCAAATAAGGATTATAAGATTATAATGTCGCAGGAATACTGTTTTCAAATGGAAGTGTCAATTTTTATTTTCTTTGGCACGGAAAAAAATATTTGGCGGAGTGCTTTAGATCCAATAATATTTTTTGTGCTAAGTGCGAAGCGAAAAAAGGAAGAGGAGTTCGAAACTCTTCCGTTGCTATATTTCATCATTTTTGGTTTTAATGGATGGTGAATAACACTACCAGTATTGATTGATTTATTTCCACATCCACTAAAAATGTATGAGTTACATAGATTATGACAAAAAAGTAAAACAGTAGACTTTTAAATAGAATAATAATAATTAAAGAATAATAAGAGAAAGATAATGAAACCACTGGACAGAGGTTTCAGTCTATTTGAGTTTGAAAAGTGCTCGAATCTAACCGGCTTATCCTAACCTAATAGAAAATATAACTATTTTCTGATTTAAAGCAATTACTTCGAAATAATTATGTATAAATTGCTCTACCTTAGACAATCAATTGACAACAATTTGAAAGACAATGAAACACCTATCTTATAACTTTAAAATTTTTCCATTTTAGTCAAAATCCTACCTTAAATTAAATACCAAAACATTTCAGATCTATTTGAAATATGAAAAAGTGATTCTTAATCCACAACCTTCTATCTACTCGGACTTCTATTTCTGTCAGAAATATACAATACCTCAACAAAAAGTCATAATCTCATAGTCATCTTTCAATAAATCACAGCTCATCTGTCTGAAATCTCTTACTAAACTTTATAAATTTCCAGATAAGCGTGAAAATATTAACTCTAAAGCAAAAGGATTCAAAATTGGAAACTACAAAAGAAATTTGGCATTCATTCAAGAAATTTTTCGCAATCCTGCTTTATTAATTTGAGTTGGGAATATCCGGATTTGTTACTGCAGCATTGAGTGTGGCAACACAAAATCAAAAAAAATTTTATTGCAGTCTGCAGCACTTAATTGAAAAAAGGACAATAAAATCGTCCTGCATTTGGAAAGTTACACTTTTTATAGCACAAATGGAGCCAAGAGAATGTTTGTCATTTTCCATTAAGTAGACGGGCAATTGTTTCAATATTGGACTTTTTATATTACAACGGTAGTAATTTCATGTGAAATTATCGTAAGAGAACAACATATTGAAAAAAATTCTTTTTTATTCTCATTGTTGTAATCTTACAATAAAATACTAATTACTATCAAACTTCAAGTGGTTGTAACATTTGGTGTGGTCTGAACTTGGAAGAGATATTAAAGTTCATTGCAATAAAATTAAGCTGAAAAATAATTGACGACTTAAACAAGAACGTGAATAGTTTGATAGTTTTCAGTATGCTTGCAGGCGTGTCCAGGAAGCGAAAAAGGAAACTGGGACCAATAACATGTTCTCCTCATAAAAACAAAGAAAACATACTTTATTTTATTTAAAGTTCTTATTAATGTCTATTATTCTAATATTACGACTTTACTAATACAACAGGTCCTCCTATTCATCCATTATTACTGCACAAGTCTGTCTGTCATGAACATGCCTTTATGTCTATAAGTTCGTTATGGGTTCATCATATTTAGGATATACATTCTTCTCTTTATATAATAAAATATTAGTTAGAACAAGACTGTCTGGCATGCATACTACTAAGTCCATATCCTCATTGGGTCTTACATACAATGCGATTCATACCTCATACAGAGTTTACATTTCACTTTTGCAATTGAATAGGATAGATACAGAAAATGCAACTAAATTCGATAAGGCACTACTTTGCATGGTTTTAAATCATGACTGTTAGCAAGTGGATATTTATGTGTGGCAACCGCTCCGTCCCACTTTGCTGGATAAGTTTTTTCGACTCGACGCAGACTAGTTTCAATTAATTTCATTTGTTCATAATCCGTTCTTGATCCCAAACAATCTTCTTTTCTTTCACACTTCCTTTATATAACTATATTATAAGCCATGTATTCGTACTTGTTGTGCGTTTCAAGTTATTTGCTGTATAAGTCTTCCCAGACTATAACAAAAACAACTAGAACTGAAATTGGATACCATAGGATCTAAGTGTCCCAATCTTTAGTTATCGTGGACACAAGGATGGCTCCATAAGACAACGTAGTGGATTAGTTGAGATCAGATAGAGTATTAGCATTCGTGCTTTTACTCAATGTAGAGTTGCATTTTGCAATCAGGTGCTGGTATTCAAAGATGCAGTTTAAATAACTTCACTCCTCAACAAAGAAAAATTTGTATTCAAATATATAACTTCAATGGGTACAGATGGAATTACTTCACAAAAGGGTGTTTATCAGCGCATTATCTTGATGCGTTTATGAAAACTGCAGTATTAAGGCTTCACGCTCGCATAAGAATTACAACATTTATTCTGGCTTGTAGTATAATGTTTATAATGTCCATCATATGAACCAACAACAAATTGTCTACTCTGTTTAAAATTTGCTGAAGTAGTTATTTTGGTTTATCCCTTCCTGAGTACACACCAATTAATCTTGCCTGTCTGCAACCAGCACAACGTGTCGACTAATAAAATATGCATAATGCGTTCTCAAAAATTGTTCTGAACAAGACTATTTCTACATTATTCAGTTGTAAATTTATGTAAGTTAGCTAATATAAGCCTAAATGCAAAAAAGTTACAGTAGTTGTAGATAAGCCCATCACGTTAAAACAAATGCGTTTCAAATACACAAGATAACAAACAATTGCAGAAAAAAAACAGCAGCTCAACTTGGAAATTCCAATACTTGGTAATTAAGCAAACACAAAACGTTCTGGCCAAGTTTAAACTGCAGCTCCAGTCGCATTCTACTGGATTGCATTCCCAACAGTTGTAAGTGCAACTGCCGAGTGTTAACATGGGCGCTATATCCACGCGTTTAATTTACATAGCAATTTTCTTAGTAATCGCCTGCGTTTTTGTCAGCACTCATCGCATGCGCGATAAGGAAAAGGATAAAGATCGAGTACGGGAGAAACACCATGTGTTAATACAGCGCATACGTACCACAAGTCAATTTTTGAGAAACAATTGTAGTTGCCTAAGCGAGTGGAATTGTGGCTGCTGTGCCAATATAATTAATACTATTTTCAATTTTAATCAAAGTAGTGAGTAATTATTAGTCTACTTAATAAATACTACTGTTCATAGCTTTTTTTAATTTTTTAATTTATCCTATGTTTAATAATAGTATGTGCTCGTTGGACAACAAATCAGGACTTATTTGACATACGCACAGATATAATTTTGAATGGTGATACGGTTTTGACAAATCATTTTTCTGGTAATGAAATACCGCCTTTCTGTATACCACTACCGGTGCCGCTTCCACTACCGCTTTCCGGCTGCTTGAAATTGCATGGCATAAGGCAGCATAGCGACACCAGCACACTCCATGCATGCAGCAATGCCACGTTAAATTTTCTTAGCTTTGAGTTGTTAAACTTCCAATTAGCCTGTATGGATTTCAGTGTTAGAGGCATTGAAGTCGTCGATGACTCCAATGATAATGGTGTAACAACAACAGCTAATCCTGAAATATCATTAGGAGTTGTAGATGAAATAAACTCCACGAATAATTGAAATAAATAAATCTACTCTGCACATAAGCACATATCAGATACCTTCAAGTGCACATTATCTTATCATACTACTCTAATTATATTATTTATATACATATATCATTAATGAAATTAATTTTTTATATTTATTATAATTATTGAATAAACATTTTATTATTTATTACATGTAATAATTTACATAATTTTATTATTGCAATAAAAGTACATAATTGGCTTTGCATGAACTTAAATAACATTTACATTAAAAAATATTTTCATTTGCAGTTTTAATATATAATTGACTTTAAGCAAATATATATAGTAATATATATTTAAAAATAAATAAAATTTAAAATATAATTAAGTTACATTGTTTGTATAAAATGCACTACACATACGACAAAAATATTAACATACAACATAAAGCATTTGTTTATTATAACTTAATTTTTTATATACATTTTTGCAATTTTGTGTCTAACATCAAAAATAAGTGCAATATCAATTATAACTAAAAGGGAATATTTTTTTATTTAATTTCCTTGTTTTAATAAAGAATTTATATGATATAAATTTAGGATTCTCAATTAATATGTGGCTTTGTTAATTAACAAGCATAGCAGTAAACACTTCTATTTCCCTAACTTTGAATTAGTTTTATTTTTATTTAAATTAAAAATTTGTTATTAATATACGTGAATTTCTGCAGATCAGAATTCTTGACATTTGTAATACAGAAACCAACTATGGCAACAATAAGCATAAAAAATATCTCCTTGTGTCTAAATTGCCTTCTAACCTCAGTTTAATATACGTTTAGGTTCTTTAAATGCTATGTTTCACATAGCATGGAGAAGTTACGAAGAATCCCACAACAACAACAGTAGATATCTTCGATGTTTGTATGCAAATAAGAACAGCTTCTTCTTAATGCCCGTTTCCATTAGTTGGATATAGGGACGCAAAATAAGAAATAAACACATACACATTATCTAAAACTTCTTTTATATATTTAATTGAATTAATTATCTAAAATGAAATTTGGACTATCAGGGTCTATTACTACCTGAATTACGATACTATCACTGCACAGTGAACCCATTTAATATAGATTATATATTGTAGATAAGTAAACTTGAAATCTTGTCATGCTCTACACTACGACATGGCAACATCTTCAATAAAATCTAAATGGATATTTTCTTAAAATAAATATATTATTTTTTACTCGAAACGTAATATTGATTCATACGATAAAATTGATAATGCGAAATGCACATAAATTTAAATCAGTGATTCGAACCCGAACTAAATCGTAAACCGATAGCCGATAATTTTTTTAAAAAGCAAACCGGCATTGAAAACCGAAAACATATATCGGTTTATTTCGATTCAACATCGTGCAGTGCGGTACTTGCTTATTAGAGAACATGGGCATTACTCTTCAGTTATCAAAACTATTGAATAAGAATAAATCGTGATTTCAATCACTATTTGTGATAAATATAAAATACATAAAAAAATATTTATGCAGAACTAAACCAAAAAAGCCAGGCTCTCTCTAAGCGCTAGTTTCAATTTTCAATAATTTTACCTAAAGACATAATTTTAATATATTTTTTAACTGTATAAATGGTTATGGATTTAGAAGAATTTGAAAGACCTATAGACGAACATGAATCTCTTGTCGCAAAAAAGACTAGAAGTGAAAAAAACGATTCTATTAAACACGCTAAAGAAAATCGAAGAACTAACTGTTCATTGCAAGAGATTCAGAGAATTATTTAATTAACAAGAAAGGATGGTGAGAAACTGGAACTTCCCAACTGAAGTTCCTGAAGTTTTAAGATATATTAATTTTATATTGTAAAATGCACACCATTTAAAAACATATTAACAAACAAAGCAAAAAAATAAAAAAAAAAAATTGTTGCAATTCGGATCATTGCTCTGTTCAAGGAGAACCCTACTTGTTGTGAGCAGCACTTAGTTGTCGATGGCAAATGGCTTAGATTTTTATCTACTGCTTATTGTAGTGATTTACAATATACATTAGGGTGTCCCAAAAAATTCAAATTCTTTATTTTTTTAAACCTTACGCATTTCAGTGGTAAAAGCACCTTATTAGGATTTGTGTTTTCTGAATTCCATGAAGGTTTACGAAACAGTCGACACATATATAACATTAACCAAAATTTTGTAATAAATATTCAATATTGAAATAATCAGTTTTATCGCTATACATTCGCTTAGTTTTGATTAGAGTTAGTGTTGCTGAATAACAAAAATTACTATTTATATACTAGTATATACTATATATATATATATATATATATAATATTTTGATTTCATATAAGGTATTCGTTAGTACTTCATTTAACTGCTTTTTAAATAATATATCTGTTAATATGACATATCTATTATATTTGCATGCTGATAGTTTATATATATATATCGATACACACTTTTAAATTTTTTTGTAAAATATTAATTACTCTATTTCTAATAATTTAGTAAATGTTTGCAATAATGAAAGAAAGTGAAATTAAAACTTATTTAATGTTTGTTAAGAAGTGATATCAGTTGCTTTTGCGTAGTGCATTTACTTGCTTATCATTTTTCCGATTGATTTGCATATTATTTAAATTCAAATTTAATTTTTAATTTAAAGTTAAAAAAATATACTATTTCCCATAACGCGAGTTTTTTTGTTCTTTTTTGATTATAAGCTTAATCTGCTATCGCTGTATAAGGTAAACTACTATGTTTGGGTTTTGTTTTATTTATAAAAACCTTAATAGCACCGTTAAAATCGGCACTAACCATTACATAGCCACAACCTTTTTTATGTTGTTCAACAAGTGGATCGGGTTGATTATTTTGTAGCTGGAAAAAAAAGATATACATAAAAATAATATACAAATCAATTATTTATAACGAAAACTCACTTTTGCGTGAGAAATTTCATCTGGTTCAGGTTTAATGATGGCCTCTGGATGTGGCGCGAAAATGGCACAAGTAACTGTAGCATTGTGAGCTTTGATTCCTTCCCAAAAATCACTGCGATCGCGACGTACCTAAATTAAAATCAATATTTAATTAATATTTTTTAAAATTTAAATATTCTTGAATAAACTTACGGAACTTAATTTCGAATAATCATGATTTGTTTTCCATATGTAAATACACTGATTTTCTGAGCCAGCAATTATATATTTACCATCATGACTAAACGATGCCTTTATTTGTGAGGATACATTAAGGTATCCTTTGTATTTGCATGATAAATTTAGATCCCTCAAATCATATAAACGCACTCGGCTGTCATTTGAAGTAACAAGTATTTTGTCTTCTCCTGGCATAGGTTCAATACCACTAATCTTACGTCCAATACGATTTTTACCACGTGTCGAACGTACATGTATTTGCGTATGATACTTAAGCTGATCAGTATTATAAAATATACAACGCCCATCATATGAACCAACAACAGCAAATTGTCCATTTTGACAAAAATTCGCAGCAGTTATTAATTTGGTTTGTCCATCGACTTCATTCCAAAGTGCAACCTTCTTATCGGGTATATTCCATAACCGTAATTTACCATCTAAACTACCACTTAGGAAATAACGATCATCACGTGGATGAAAAGCAATCGCAGTGACAAAATCAATATGCTGAAAGCAACAAAGACACTCTTTACGAGAAATGTGCCATAGACGGACTGTTTTATCCATAGAACTTGAAAGTATAAAATAATTTTTCGACCAAGATACATCAAGCAAGTCCGACGTATGTCCTATATAACTGCAAAAAGCTTTCGGCATGAACGGACCTGTACATTTTTCTGCAGCAGCTGCCATTGCAATTGCTTCTTCCGCTGAGTGCTGCGCCAATGATTCCTGTGAAGGTGTGGGTGAGGATTTCTGATCGGCATTATACTTTGTACGCATGTCCTATAAGATTTTTGAAAAATAAATGTTCAGCACATAAGATTTAAAAAAAGAGAAAATATAATTTACCTGAAAAAATGGATAGGCATCTTTTAAAACCCAAATACGTAGAATTTTATCTTGTCCAGCAGTTGCCAAAAGTCGTCCACAAGAACTGAATTTCATACACCAAACAGCGCCAGTATGTTCTCCACATAAATCCTATTTAAAATAATAATACGAATAAAATAAAAATTGTAAGTAACAAATTTAATATCAGTTTCAAAAGAAAAAATATTAATTATTATTTTTCAAGATTTTAGTTGAATTTATATTTAATATGTACATAGTTTTAATTTTTATAAAAAATTTATTGGTATAAGACAGATATATACCAATAATATATTGACATAAGAAAGTATAACAATAAATTGATATATAATGTTTATATCTTTAAGAAAAATAAACATACATAATAAATGAAATAAGTTTGCTTTCCCTTAGCAAGTAATTGAGCAACTTTACTTAATTAATAATAATGATTTATAATAAATGACTTATAATTTATATATATCACTATAAAAAAATTTAATATAATCATAAAAAACTAAAAATTTAAGAAAAAACTATTATATAAACAATTATAACAAATATAATTAAGATACTAAAATTAACGTCTATATAATGTTTATAATGTTAGTCACCTGTACATGTTGCAGTTTAGTAAATTCATAAGGTCCTTTATTAGTGGAAGATGCTTTAATTTTGATATTTTGCTCAGGATTCATAACATCAACAATATCAGCCACATCCTCTTTGTGACGTGCATGTGAAACTTCAGAAGCCAATGACTTCGCTTTATCCACTGTTTTGCGCATAGTGGAACCAAAAAATCGCTTAATACGTGCAGTTTTCTTTTTTAATCTACTGCCATCTTCAGTTTCGCCTTCCTCCTCATCGGGTTGCTGACCTTCACTACTTGGCGGTATACCAATAACGCTTTCCTCATCCGATTCTTTTTGTATCACTTCCAAATGAGACGTTAATTTGAGTATATGCAAAGATAATGGGTTCCAGCCTTCTGGCACGGGTGGTGGACGTACTTCGGATAATGTCATATTTTCACCTGTATCGAGATTTTTAACAGGAACTTGTTCGAGTATCTCAAAATCGGTTAACTGTTTACCAGAGCTTGTGCGTGTACGCACATAAATATTCATCTGTTTGAGCACATCCTCATCTCCAGCTGACTTGCGTCGCTCTTTTTCATTATTGCTTCGATAAAGCATTGATGGATACCTAAAAAATTTACAATTAATTATTAATATAAATAACAATTTAATACACAAATTAAACAATTTATAAATAAAAGTACATTAATTGAGATAATGCTCTATTTTTATATTTTCTTTCATATGTGAAATCTTTTTCTACATCTTAAACTACATTAAGGAGAGATAAGAAAGTGTATAATGTTATTTATACACATAATATGAATAAGAGAAAGATAAGAAAATTAGCATTAAAGATATTGCAACTTTAAAAATACTGAACCAAAGTCATTTGGATTTAATTTAGTGTATAATGAAACACATAAACAGATAAATTACGGCCAATATAGTTTTTTTTATATTATTGTATAGTTAAACCTATTTTATTCTTGTTAAGCTTATACAATATAGATTTCAAATATATTTAGATTTTCTTATTAATTTTGTGTGGATTAGACCTAACAAACCTGAATCTAATATATATAATATATTAAAAATTAGAAAGAAATAAGTTATATAAGTTCTGTTGAACAAATTATGTATATTACGCTATCAGTGACATTATAGACAAAATCAGATAATAACTTAATATACTTTACAACAACAATAGAATGAGTAAAAAAATAGTTTTTACATAATAACTATATATTACACATCATCTGAGGGCTTTTGACGCAAGCAAATCTTTCTTATCTAAAGTCTTCTATAGCGCACTAAAATAATTAAAATGCTCTGTCTTAATTATTCTTATGTATCATTATTAAATAAATATTTTAAAAAAAATTTTAACCTTGTGGCACTGCCTAAACTATTCGATCCAGTACCAGATAGTTTTGGTCTCATCGTACTATTAACTAAGAGTTGTTCCATACGTTCAATTTCTTCTTGTGTTGGACCTTCAGCTTTGTTACATTGTTCATCACGCGGTTGTACGACATAGCCACCTTGTGTTGCTTTGAAAATATTTAACCCTTGTGTCGGATCGATCGAGCTGTAAATGATAAACTAAATTTAAATTCTAGTCATAAGCTTTATAATCTTACAAGTACCGAACTCGACCAGGTGCAGAATTACTTTTCGCAGAATTTGACGGACTCGGTTTTGAGTAAACTGAAGTGGAACTGTTACCTAATGAATGTGAAATACGATTAATGGAACCACCAAGTGCTGCTGTAGTTACAGGCCTTGTATTACATGTTGAAGTTTGTGCTAACGAAGCAGAGGACACTGAATTTGCTGTGCTTGTGGACGGTCCAGTTGAAAACGCCATAGACATTGTAACAATACCATTACCATAAGAGGAAGCAATAAGAGTACTATGCGAATTCAAACCACTGTATGACGTTTTTGATGATGCTCTCTGCAAGCCACTCGCTAACGTACTCCTATCAACCCAAGAGCTTTCAATTTCTTTTACTAGGTCATCACGCAACATCTGCTGTACGTCGCGCACACTTTGCACCGAGCGTGTATCACTGTCTGTGTCCTCATTATCAACAGTCGGCAAACGCATACCATCATTAAATTGCTCTGTAGAACTGGACGATACCTTACGAGATTTCTTTTTACGTCTAGGTGGCGCTATCGGACCACTTGAAGTAATCGAGTCAGTAGTTTTAGAATGTGCCAGTTTTGTACTAGCTATAACATCAGGTTCTTGCAATATTATTTTACTTAGTGGCGCCACAGCTGTCGATGCTGTTGTTGTAGCCATACTATGTGTTGGAGAAGCATGTTTTATTGCACTTTTTGTATGAATGTTATTACGTCCAATAGAAGCGGGTGAATGGGGTGCACTTGTGTGAAAATTGTTACTATTACTATTACTATTGATGGCAGCGGTTTCTGTGGCGAATGTGTATGCTGAATTTATATTTCCGTTATTTATAAGTTGTTGTTGTAATTGCTGTTGCTGTAGCTGCGCCTGTTGCTGTTGCTGTTGCTGTTGTAACTGCAATTGCTGTGAATTACCTGATGAATTGGAAGATGTTATAGTTTCACGATCAACACTTATGGCTATAACAAAGTTACAAAGATATAGAGAGATAGGATATAATAAATATCACATTTAACTTACCTGACGGATCAATAGTACCTGCTAATATTCGTCCAACGCGTCCCAAGGATGTCATACTTTGTATGCTAACAGTATCATTTTCAATCACTTTGAAAGGATGTGTGGGACGATTTGTGAATACTCCATCTGTGGAGCTATTCTGTTAAATAAACAAAAAGTTTAGTTAAAATGTTTATAATAAAAATTAAATAACAATTAACATTTAACATATACAGTTTTAAGGATTAGACATTTAATATAGTTAACGGTTAAACAAAACAATTAAGTTTACTAAGAAATCTAAGCGATAATACCTGAGAATCAGGCGTGAGTGTATTTCCAGGATTATCATCTTCATCATTATTCATGCATTGACGTAGCTCGTGAAAGCGCTTTCTACCATACTATACGAGTAAAAACGAATTGTTTGGTTGTGATTTTAATATTAATTTTATTTTTAATTTCATGAGGTAGATTGACGTAGACAACAAATAACATATGAAAATAAAAGAAATCAAAATTACACAAATTTAAATAAATTACAAACAAAAATACTTACAAATTACTAATTTAAACATAAAATTAAATTTATTATAATTCAAAAACAAAAATTAAGGAATTTATAGGTTGGTAAAAATACAAATAATATATGATAAATTTTGATTGAGTGAAGGCAGCAGATAACACATCATTTTCCATTAATCAAAAGAAATTATTAATTACAGATTATTAAACTTCATTCGTTGAGTTAAATTGAATAGAGTTAAGGTCAAACTTTTAAACTGGATTCAATTGCTGTGCAAACATCATTGTCTTTAAAATATTGATTTTTATTTAGATATTAATTTTTTGTTTGTTTTTGGACAGTAAAGGAACTATATTTCTTTTTCAAATATTATATAAACACCTAAAATCATTAAAAATCTAAAAATGATTATTTTTCAAACAGTTATTTTAACAGAACACTGAACCATAGAACGGCATGAGGCTAAGCTCGGTCTATCCTATAGTATCTCCTGTACCATATGTCTACCGGTGCTTAAAGGAAAGGCACCAGAACACCTGATGTGTCTATGTTCAGGCTTATACAAAACTAAGCTTAAGTTTTTAGATTTCCATTTCTTTAACACACTCAGAGATATTTCGAACATTAATATTGGCCGGACACTCACATTTATTAATGCTTCTGGCTGGTTCTTACTAGTCCATTATTCTACTCATCATTGCGAACTAATTGAGGAGGGTGCGTTTCTTCCTCCACTTTAACTAACTAACTAACTAACTATTGAATGCTGAAAATTTTAACAAATAGTCCACAACTTAAAAAGCAAACGATATACATTTCAAGCAGATTGGTATATCTCCAAACCTTCAGATATAAAAGCAACTCAAACTTCAACCAATTAATAAGTATCGCAGACTTCTGTCAGCTACCACTATATCTCATTTCAGTGCCATAGCATAGGAAAATTTCAGGTAACAGAACTAAGACTAAAATAAGTTACGTCTTAAGAGACGTTTTTCTTCAAAAAAAGAGAATTTATATATACATTTAACGTCACTAAAGCAGCTAATAATAGGGAAAATACATAGGAAACCAATACTAGAAGGGAGAATGGACTAGTTTGATAAGTCTCCAACACAAAATATCACTATGTATCTAGACTGGTAAAAGTGGATTATAGTCTAATAGAAACTCCTGAATGCCCAAAATCTGAATATAAAATTTCCAGACTTTTTGAAAAAAATTTATATACAAAAGGTTTTTCCTTCAATATATGCAACCCTCTTTATCAGAGGCCATAAGAAGGCACTCCCTAAATCAAAACTTTTTTAACATAAATTGATTACAACAAAAAAATAGGACTTTGTACTTTAATTGTCAGTATATCGTTTTTTAATAACTATATACTAATCATATATAAATAGTCTATATATAACCGAATAAATAAAACTGATTTTGGGACATTAAAAACTTTTTATCTTTTAAAGAATAGGTATATCATATATTATATGTTATGTTATATACATAGTCCGATGCAGTAGCTCTAGTATCATGTATTTAGATTTATATGTAATCACTTTTAGAATTACAACTACAAAGCGGAAATGGAAGAATAGTAAAATAATTCAATTTATTGTGATTAATTAGTTAATTAATAGTAATGTAGAAAAGTATAGAGGGAATATTAATTTTTTATTGCCTCGATGCTAATATTTAATTATCTATAGAAATAGTTGCTAATATATATAAACAAACTAAACAAATAACGTGAATAGGTGGTTGCCCATATGATGTCATATGCCATAAGTCACATGCTACGCACAAAAGGCAAAGTTCATGCCTACAAAATACTTTTTCAGCCAGAAGTGAGTAATACTAAAACTGGTATCATTTAGAGCCCATAATGGTTTTTAATTCATATCGTAAATTTAAATCTTTATGATATGAAATATGAAAATAAACCAATTTTGTAAAAATAATAAGAGAATCCGATATTGTAAATGATAGAAAAATTATCTTTTTCAAAGCAGTAGGCAGGTAAGAATAATAACTTTCAACTTTAGTTGAGATATAGTAAAAATGTCTATTGTATCTATATATATAACAACATTTGTATTTTAGCTTCAGACAGACAATAATTTAAAGAAAGGATAAGAAAGTTGTTTTACTAATTTTGATTAATTTCAATATTTGGACCACCTTCTTTCAATGCGAAATATACCGAAATAGGTTGATTCTCGAGATATTGGGGTTTAAAATATTAAATTTTTACATTGATTATGAAAGTAAAACATAGTCTCACGATATCTAAAAGCAATTAGTATAGTAAACATATAAATTGATTACGCATAGACGTTTGATAAACACCTAGATGTTCAGCTTTAAGTTCGGCTATATCAAGAACCAAGTTTTATGGACATGTAGCGTAATGGAATTTGGTGAAAATAGTTAAATTTACCAAATTCCGTTGTCAAACCGCGGAGATCGGAAATTCGGAATGAAGTCATCGTGCCAAAAATATGATGGGAAACTTTTACGCACTTATTTCTCATTAAAGTACTTGTTTCAATCGTTTCTAATAGAATTTTCTTTAATAAATATATAAAGAGGTAAAGTAAGCAATCTATTAAGTACATATTAGTTTACCAGATAAGTTTTTAAACAATAAAATAAGAGGAAATTACGTATACAAAAATATTTATACACACTAAGTTCAACTGAAAACATGTTTTGAAGCGAATATAAATCAAAATCATATTTTAAATTAAATAAAAAATATTATGTAAATATTTAGTTAAATAGTCATCAACTATTTTTTGAATCAAGACCATTCAGCGGATATTCAACAAACAAAACAAAGTGAAAAATGGTAAAAAAAAATGCCGCGATGGGCTTTTATTCGTATACTTTATACTTTTTATGTCATTTCTAGTTTTATTGGCAGCAATGAATGGCAGAAAAATGTAATTCAAAATGTATTCAAAAAATAAAATTAATTACGAAATTTATTTATTATAACATACAATATATAAGCAATGAGCTATGAGTAAATCCCTTGCAGATACAATACATAATATACAATTGTAAACAATAGATACAATCGTAATAAATAAACAACTTTCACTTGGACGATCGACGTAAAGTGAAGTGAAATGAAGTGAAGTGAGGTAACCTTGACTTGTAGATCATTTTTCAATGAAAAATTCATAATTGTTTATTTGTATATTTCTTGGGAGACCATTTGGAAATCGGAGAAGTTTTTTCTATTTAATTGAAAACGTATGTTTTCGATTTGGAATGTCAGTTAATTATATTACAAATAAATAATTTCGAAATACCTTGTGAACACGCCGGCATAATGTATAATATTTTAATCTTATCGCAGAGATAAGGAAAGCACACTACTGAAATATTGAATGCAATTAACCGGCATTTGGACGCTTAAATTGGGTAACCAACCCAATTAAATGGAGTGAAGAAATTAACAAAAAATTATATACAATATATACAAATTAAATAAATTTGCCTTTGAATAGCGTTTAATCTTTATTTGTTAATATATCAACCACTCACTAGCCGATAGGAAGATAAAATTCAGATTGTGGTTAAAACGATTGAATAACATTTGTTAGTATTTAGTTTTATTTTTAGAAATTATTTAAATATTTATTTTAATGCTTTAAGTTCCCAAATGAAAATCAAAAATTATTCATCAAAATAAATTACACAAAATTTTATAGAAATAAAAATAATCAATTATTTTCAAATTTTCCCATAAATACATTTCAAATTTTCCCATAAACACATTTTTTTTATATTAATTTGTAAGATTCGATTTGACAAGCGTTTGGTTAGATAAATATTTACTCGTTGTATCTTAAATATAACAAGACACTAAACCGTCAGAATGACGCTTTGTTAACAGCTTCAACTTAACTAGTTCTATAATAAAAACATTAATTGCGAATGTAGTTGATAACCCTGATACCCTTGATACCATTTATGTAATTGAAAACAAATATTGTATCTATCCAAAGTTCAGATAAATTAAAAAAAATTGTTACGAGCAAATACTTCACATAATGTAAAATGATTTATTGAACATATCATTAAAAATCAAATAAAAAACATGTAATGTAAATGTGTGTGAATAAAAGCTGAGATATTTATTATTTAAACAATAAACTTCACAGATACATTGTGGTTGAAATTATTTTTTTATTACGTTTGACACCAAAGATCTTATGGAAGTTATAACTAATAAACCCTAGCAGCCATGGCTAACTGCTACTGTTTGCATTAAGATTGATATCGAGCTTTAAAAAATACGTACACTTAAAGCTGGCTTAGTATGAACAAAAATAATAATTTATTAATTAATAAAATTAATACTCCGTCTCCTAAGATATTTTTCAATTGATTCGTTAAGTAAGCAAAGTAACGTTAGTAGAATTCTGTCAGAATATGCATTTAATTATATATTCAAGAAAAAATGGTAACTCATTTTAATAAGAAATCTACGAAATCAGCATTAAACCAAACTTTTCCGAAAATAACGCTACTATTCTTGCGCTATGCAAACGCAGTACAAAATCAAAGCGAGTTAAGCAGCACAATGCTCAGCTGAACTCAGTAATCAATACTCAGCTGAGCTCAGTAACCAATACTCAGTTAAGCTCAAAAATCAATGCTCAGCTGAGTTCAATAACCAATGCTCAGCTGAGCTCAATAACCAATGCTCAGCTGAGCTCAGTAATCAATGCTGAACTGAGCTCAGTAATCAATGCTGAACTGAGCTCAATAACCAATGCTCAGCAGAGCTCAGTAATCAATGCTCAACTAAGCTCAGTAATCAATGTTTAGTTGAGCTCAGTAATCAATGCTCAGCTGAGCTCAGTAACCAATGCTCAGCTGAGCTCAATAACCAATGCTCAGCTGAGCTCAATAACCAATGCTCAGCTGAGCTCAATAACCAATGCTCAGCTGAGCTCAATAACCAATGCTCAGCTGAGTTCAATAACCAATGCTGAACTGAGCTCAGTAATCAATGCTAAACTGAGCTCAGTAATCAATGCTCAGCTGAACTCAGTAATCAATACTCAGCTGAACTCAGTAATCAATGCTCAGCAGAGCTCAGTAATCAATGCTCAACTGAGCTTAGTAATCAATGTTCAGCTGAGCTCAGTAATCAATGCTGAACTGAGCTCAGTAATCAATGCTGAACTGAGCTCAGTAATCAATGCTCAGCTGAGCTCAGTAATCAATGCTCAGCTGAGCTCAGTAATCAATGCTCAGCTGAGCTCAGTAACCAATGCTCAGTTAAGCTCAAAAACCAATGCTCAGCTGAGCTCAGTAGCCAATGCTTAGTTGAACTCAGTAACCAATGCTCAGCTGAGCTCAGTAATCAATGCTTAGCTGAGCTCAATATTCAATGCTCAGTAATCAATGTTTAGTTGGGATCAGTAAACCATGCTCAGCAAACCTCAGTAATCAATGTTCAGCGGAGCTCAGTAATCAATGTTTAGTTGAGCTCAGTAATCAATGCTCAACTGAGCTCAGTAATCAATGCTCAGCTGAGCTCAGTAACCAATGCTTAGTTGAGCTCAGTAACTAATGCACAGCTGAGTTCAGTAACCAATGCACAATATCATAGATTTAGGTTCCAATACAGTAGGGAATATAAGAAAATAAAAATGCGAATAACAAGAATGAGCTAGATAAGTATTAGTAACATTCACAAAAATGGAACAAATACTAATCTTAATTAAAATTACCTAAAAACGTATTCAAAATTACTTTCTAAAATTAGCACAGCATAAAAAGAAAACTTTAAAGTAGCCAAGCTATAATTTATTGAGAACGAAAGTCTCTGGGATACTTGAGAAAATCCCACTAAGAACTGCACAGTGCTAGCATTGAAGTGACAAAACTCACGGCGGTGCAAATTTCTGTAGCCCCTTTTAGAATTTCATAGGTCCATGCGAGATACAACAATAACAGCGATGCTGGCGAGCTATCGACCATTTGGCACCCATCATGAAAACATACATTAGTTTAATCCGTCATATAATTTTTTGAATTGCAAGTATCAGTAAATAAACCCCGTCAAACTTGGACCATTGACTTAACAGTGCCTACTTAAGTCTTTAAGAATTTTAAGGCAATATAATGGTCCAATAAGTATATGGAATCCCTACAATCACTATGTTTTCCTAAACTAACTAAAGTCAAAAGACATTAATTCAGATAGATATATTACATATTAAACTGAGTTCATATATTATCCATCCATTAAGATAATATATATTTAAGTGCTAATTTAAGACAATTTTAGGTTATGACTAATATTTATAATATCATTTATTTAATGGTTATAAGTTTTATAGTTTTTACACAAAAGCTTTGTCACAGTAGATTTGTGTTAAATACTGAAATGACTCATTAATTTGTAAAGTGATGTGATCATGAAATCTGAGTTTATAATTTAAGCACGTTCTAATGTAGGATTTATGTAAAAGTTCGTATATCAAAGTATGATGAAAATAACGATTTCGGGGATATTAATTACTGCTTAATATCTTTAGAAATGAGATCATGTTTTATAATCATTACTTTAGAGCTGACATTAAAAACAGACAAACAAAGGCAGATTACTTGAATTAGTAAGTGTAGTTAAGGTTTTAAGAAAAACTTTTTGCGAGACACCTACGACGTCGGAGAATCCTAGCGCCGCCACTGGTTTTGATAATTCAAGAGGTTTTTTTTCGGGTGATAAACCTTGTTGCAACGCTTGTTCTATGAATTGGCATTATTGTTTGTATAACTTAATCAGTTTAGTTAATGATATTATATATTTTTCAGCTAATATTTAGTTAAAAGCTTTAATTAAAGTTATTATATGACATTTATTTTCTTATAAATAGCAAACTTCCGGCATATGTTCACTCTACTAATTTTTAGACCAACGCATAGATCAATGAAAGACAGTATCAAACTCAATATACCAGTTTTAAAAAGTAGATAAGATTAGTTTAGCTTAATAGACCATATAATAATTTTGTGGTTTTAATTATTATTCATATTTAGTTTTAAAATTGCAACTTTTGAGACCCATTAACTTTGTTTTCTGTTTAGGTCAAACGTGTAGTTAACTATGTTTTTTTATTAGGAACTTTTTTAACGATCGGAAATACATTTTGAATTTTATAAAACAATATTTTTAAGTTAACTATAATTATTTACGATAAATGAAATATGAAACGGTGTTGAGTGGAATTCAAATTGCTTTTTATGGCAAGTAAAAAAAATGAAAGTTTTTTTAAAAAATTTTATAAAAATATTTCCATAAACCAAAACTGTCCGACTGGTGGTTCTTGCGCTAGAGGAATTATTTTTTAATTGGTCAAAAACGTCGATCATATGTTAAATATTATATTTCAACACATGTGCACGATTTAATTCACAACTTTCAATCATAATTTATACAAAGAAATAAAAAATAATAAAAACTAGGAAAATAAATAAACAATTTAATGACTCCAAATGACACCAACAGCAACAAAGCAAAAGTTCCACTGAATTATAAACAAATAAACAGAGAAATGCTATGTATGCGTCCGTCCATCTGTCAGATAGACAGATAGTCAGACAGACAGAGCGACCGAGCGACATATGTGTATAGTAACAAATTGATTTGGAATTTCAATTCCAATTCCAATTTAAAAAAATTTTAATAAATGAATAAATACACAACAAATTGAAGAAATTGTGAATTATACTACATCATCACAGCAGAGCATAGAGTGAAGGGGTTAATGTATTATTCGGTGTGGTAATGTGAGAAAGTAAAATATCGGGAAATGAATTTTATACAAATTACTTCAAAGACCAAAACAAAGTGAACTTTTTTTTTTGTCTAATGGACAAATTAATTAAATTACTTAATTTGTAAGAAATAATTAGCATGTAAAATTATTTGTTTAATTGGCAATGTTTTTTTGTGATGCAATGAACTTTTTACATGATTTAATTTGATTTATTTCCCACAAAGAGATTGGGAGAAAGGTTAAGAAATTTACAAAGATTTTCACGCAAAAGACTTATTAATATATATTTCTTGATGCATACGATATATATATATATTAAAAATATTTTTTAAAAAATTTTGAACAAAGAACAATGATTATGGCAATATATAGATCGATAAAATATTGAGCAATTTAATTGGAATGTTACTTTAAAATGCTACTCATATTTTGATGATGGATTTATGATAAATGGACTACTAATCAAATCTGTATCTTATAATGCTCCATTCATAACTATAGATTATTTCAAATACAATAGTACGTCACGATTCTACCCATTATTAACATATTTAATATTACGGAAATAGACATATAATAATACTCATATTTTGATGACAGATTTATGATAAATGGACTACTAATCCAATCTATTAAATCTATGCTATAATGCTCGATTCATAACTATAGATTATTGCAAATACAATAGTATCCTTTCCTACACGATCCGACCCATCATCAACATATTTGAAACTATGGAAATAGATATATCGGATCTACACAGCTTTATCTTAAACTGCTTTAAAAAGAATAATACTAGGAAATAACAACAGTTAGTGTAACTCCCATCTACCAGGCAACTTTGAGTATATCATACTTCTTACAACTTTGAGTGAGAGAGGTGCTGATTTACTATATAACCTAACCTACTAATCATCAACGACCGATATGAATGTGTTTTACAAATCTCATTTCAATGTTTGCAAGAAAGCCAGGCAAGTTTCTTCTGGAAAGCTGAATCCATCCAATCTACTCTCTAAATGAAGTCAATATATCAGAAATTATATCTCACAAAGGCAACTCTTGAATAAGGTTTATCATATTTTCAAAAATATCCAAAATATCCAACCGTTTTGATTAATGAAAATATCACCATTTTACTGTGGTAAAATTTAAAGTTTAATTAAAGAAGTTATTCCTTTCCTCCAAGAAGATACCGATAAGTAGACTCGGTTCTCATTCAAAACTGTATGATATTTCGAAAAAAACTTAGATGTTGTGAAGATACTAAATAATAGATACTTCTTCATAGATTTTTGTTTCTATAACAATCGGTAAAAACTATTTATAAATATATATTTGTGTAGTGAAAACCAATATGACT
The DNA here is from genome assembly GCF_002237135.1 of Teleopsis dalmanni. Lineage (NCBI taxonomy): Eukaryota > Metazoa > Arthropoda > Insecta > Diptera > Diopsidae > Teleopsis > Teleopsis dalmanni. The sequence goes on from NC_051847.1 coordinate 166,187,429, forward strand.
AAAATGCACATTACTTTTTGGAATTTATTATTAATATTTATTTTATCAAAACATTTTATTCCGTCGAATTGTTTTTTTTTTTTTAACGAGATTTAAAATAGGTCACCCATATATAAAAAAAAATTTTTAAGCTCACTACAATTTTTCAAATTTTCATAAATGTGATTATATCACTAAACAAAACAAAACAAACTCTTGAGACCTATATAGATAATTTCAGTATGAATAATAAATAATCAATATTTAGTTTTTATTTTTTCATTTCTGAAATTAATTGTAATTATCACCGAATACTTACAGTTTATCTAGATTAACTTCATAAAACTATATAGAAAAACTTTAATATTTAGGAATCTTCCAGTCATTTACAGTTACATTATAACTAACTAGCAGTAATATTCTGATATAGTGAATCAAACATTTCAACCAAAAAGCGCATATTACGCATACGTTTTATAATATTATATATTACACTTCATCATTGGTGTATAATTTCTATAACATACAAACCTACTCATCTAACGGCGATATATACCTGCTTGTGAAGTTTCTATGGAACAGCACTTAGTCGTCGCTGGCGACGAGTGGCTCCGGAGCGCAGACCCGGCCGTTCTTGGAGCTTTAATGTTATATGCTTACAGGTCCCAACGGATTACAACAATAACAATGCGATATATAAGACACACTTACAAAAGGCTTTGACTAGCCTTGACATGTAAAGAAGATCGAGCATCACACTTCATAACTTCAAACCTTAACACATAACCAACAGCAATACTCAACACCACTAAGTCATTATCAAGTAGCAAGAGACAAATTGAAGCAAAGTTAAGGGTTATAAAATGACTGGATCTATGCCCCAGATCGACTTTTAAAGTTCAGCGAATACATGCCGTTCACCACACCCAAAAGGGGCTACATGAACTGATCCTTGCGGGCTACAACAACAAACAAAATTAACATCTTATAAAAGGTAAAACTATGGGTGTTAGACAGAATTCAATAGAAATTCTGCATTTTAAAAATTTAGAGCATTACTATAGATGTACATATTAATTTTAAAAATTTCGGTTGATTAGTTTTAGTGGCGGTTGACATTTTTCTTTAGCCTAAGTACCTTATAAACGCCAATTTGTTACTATACACCCGGATATGAAAGTAAATTATAAACCCAACTTGCGAGGTGTATAAGAGAAGACTCTTTAAAGAAGATCTGTGTTTGGGATATACACTAGGATTATTATTTCATAGACTTTCATATTGGAATGTTTTAAAAAAATGCAAGTCTAAGCATTTTTATTTTCTGTTAATGTATTATAAATTTTTTGCTTCCAAAATTGTCTTCCTAAAGATGATCATAAGAAGGAAGAATTGATTCTTACGAAGGAAGAATTGATTCTTACGATGGAAGAATTGATTCTTACGAAGGAAGAATTGATTCTTCCTTCTTAAGATCGTCTTTAGGAAGACACTCTTAGAAGCTAAAAATTTATAATATATGCGATGATGAATATGAAGCGCTTAATAATTTTCTATGAGATATTTATATAATGCGGATATTTATATATAATGAAAATAATTTAATAGAGAAAATTATATAAAATAAGGTAAATAGATATAGACACATAATAGCTTACAATAGATTAATAGATAGAATAGACTACCATTCATTGTTAAATATCAGAAGATTATTGGAAGTCTGGAAGGAAAGACTAATTCTAAGACTAATTTTTATTTATATGTACTGAAGCTCTACGAAGCCGGAATTTATGAAATAGTATAATCCGAAGAAAAAAAAAAATTGAAAGTTTTTGCTAATATTTCTACACAAGCAATAAAAATGCAAAAAATATTTTAGTATGTAAAACACGAAATTAGCAAGCGTGGGCTTGAATATTAATAGGAAATCTGTAAACTTTAATATTTTTGGTCATAAACAAACTGTAGAAATTGTGGTGGAACATTTAACATTTAAGAGCACAACAAATAATGTCTTAGCATTCAAAATCATCAAAAATGCTTAAATCAATAAACCATTTGAAGAAACTTCAAACAAGAAACGTCACTCATGCACTCAGGCTCCAACCATTCTACACCAATTCACCACCCACAACATCCACACTGCCTGACAGGCAGTAATCACCAACAACAAAGTTTCAAGTACAACAACAGCAATAACAACAAATCAAATTAAGCACTCAACATAGGGCAAGGCAATCGATCTACCATTTGGACTATTTGTTTGGAGTTTTTGACTTACCGTGCCGTGATGGACAGGTTTCGGTTCAATGAAAACATCCTGCTTAGGACAGCGTGCACTTAAACTACTTGTTGGACTTCTGGTAGCTGGAGTTCCTGCTCCGATGGGTGTGGCGTCGCTGTCTGAGGAAGCATTGATGCGCACAGCTGGATCGGGATATAGGAATTCTTGGGGCAATTGTGTTGCATCGATTACCGATCTGCGACTGCAATTAAATTAATGAATTATTGCAAATCCATTTACAATTTTTTGTATTTATTTCACTCGCACCTAAGCGTGGACAATCGATTTGGTGTCGTATCCTCGGCGTCAAAAAACTCGTCTGAGCTGTCCTCCGAATCCGTTTCATTTTTCATTATTACGTGTCGTAAAAAATATATTAAACTTAACTTTTATTTTTTTGATTTTTATTAAATTTATTTTTTTCTTAATTTTGCACTTTTATTTTCATTTATTTGCAAATTTGTAATATTTACGTCATTTTTGTTTCACTTTTTAACATTTGACTATTTTTGCTGTTGCTATATTTTTAAATTATTTCACCCAAAAATTTTCTATTTGTTAACATTTTCGCACAAAATATATTTTTATTTTTTTGGTAATTTAACTAAATAATAACTATTGCATTTTAAATGTAGAAAATATATTTTCTTCCTTAAAACAAAAAACGTACTGCCGTTTTCGCAACAAACGTCATCTAAAGTAAAAACAAGAATGAGTGTGCGATTGAATGAGAGCGAACAGCACAACGCAAACAGAGTTGCAAATATAAAAAACATACGACTGTTTCTCAAAGTACTTAATTATTGTAAAGAATTTAATGCAGAGTTTTTTAAGTATTTTTTATTACTTTGTTGAAAAAATATCTAGTTTAAAAATAGGATATTATTTAAGATAATAATTTGTAAAAATTCAGGCAACATTTCATTCATTTTCAGAAATTTTTAGTTCAACATAAGAATATACAATACAATATTTGTAAATGCAACCCTTCACGAGGTGAATACATGCGCCATCTAGCTGTGAAAATTTATTTTTTGAGAAAACAAATCAATTTAAGTGTTTGAAAAATAACTGAAATATTTTATTGTTGAAATAAAACTTATCATACAACCAAAAATTTTTTAGTAATATTAAGAAAATGTTGGGAATCTAAAAATTAAACAAGTTACGTGTTTCTTATTCTGTGATAACACTAATGGGCTTATTATTTTAATACAATGTTATATCAAGAAATCTTACACCGAAGATTTGTACCTCTACCTGATTGATTAGTTATATATATAGTTAGTCAATTTGTATTTATCTTTAGTTAGCTCAAAAAAAGCATGTTAATATAAGATATGTAGAGGCGATGTTACCCTTATAAGAGCTCACTACGAAATAAACCAAAAAAAACTGTGTTAATATAAGATTTGTAGAGGTGATGTTACCTTCACAAGAGCTCAGTAAGAACTCAACCATTTATCCTTGTCTGTCCAGCGTCGGTGTTTATATATACTGTGTAACTGCCACAATACTTCCTTCTTAATAAGAAGGTCAGAGGATTAACACAAAAAGATGATTATGTGTCGTTTACTGATGGACATGGTTTGTGCTATGTGTAGCTTACAGTGACGAGATGCGTCATTTTTGATTGCTAACTACCAGTGTTTCTTAGAGCAACTGAAGTCGATTAGGCGGAGCTGGTGCATGTTACGTATAAGACTATAATTGTGATAGTACCGGGCTAATGTGTTAACATATCATATTCGCAGTAATGAGATATTTTAAGCTTCTGCGAGTTTGCCAAAATACTAGATAATAGCGGAACCGTCGAAGCTCTACATTATTTCAAAATTGTGAAACTGTTGACTCTTATCAAGCATGGACAAAACTGTCGTCGCGCTTGATTCAGCTGCTATATATTGTCGTTCCCATGCTGTAGTCAGCATGTTATAGCGACGATGCTGCTTCTATCTCTATGCTCACCAATACGTAATCAAGAATTCTCCGTGTCGTGTTACTTGTAAAATTCAGTGTTACAGTTTTGAATGTTAGAATTGGTGGTCGGCTGCATAAACCCATTGTAACGCGAAGCTATATGTATATCTTCGTGATGCTGAACTGTATGTAGACATCGTGGTGTTGGTTGTATTGCTGCTGCCTAATGCTCAAGACTGGATCTATGCTAAACTACTTCTTAAGTCGTTTGCATAGAGCTAAAGTCTTGTGATTATAAAGCTATTTCATTTTCACAGATATAGTTGTGCTAGAACTCAATTATATTACATCAATTTCACCATTGCCACGGTGGTAGATGAGCTTATATGAGCGATAGAAGTTTAAGATTTTGAAAAAACATTCGTAAGTGGCAGAGAATTTTGTATATTCCTTTTTTTATTGGTGAAAGGACGTTATAGGTTCTAGTCGACGAAATCGGTTATAGTCGACGAAATCGACTACCTTCAAATAGAATTTTTAGTTTGAGAAATAGACATTGAATTGAGATGAATTGGGCACTTCTCCCACAGACATTCACAGAGTTTTCAAAGACTGTTAAGACATCGTCTTTATATGCAGAGTCATAAAGTCCCAGTCCCAGTCCCATAAAGATTTCTTTACCTTACATTAGTGTAAAAAATTAAGTTTATAAAACATAAATTTACCATTGTTATATTACTCTTAATTCAACAAAAATTCTTTATATCTAAATTTTCTAATGTACATAGGTATGTATGTATCTTTGTATGTACACATGTGTAATATATCTTTGCATTGTTTAACATAAATCGACTGTTGTTTCCATTTAAAATTTTCTTATAAAATGCAAATTTTTGTCTAAACTTGGTAGCATATGTTTAAACTAAATTTCATATCAAATAAATTTCATTCTAATCTTGTTAGAATGGTGTTTTATATGAATGAAAGTCAGTGTGTTTCTCAGTGTACGCACACTTCCTTGTGTATCCTTAGACGGTTAGCCCAGTTTCTTGGTTGTGTTGGATTTGAATTTTTGCTAATAAAACTATAAATTCAACAGAAAATAAATCGACGCTTAAAACCTTTTTACTTATGCAAAAGTCAATTTCACAAAATGGCATAATCAAAAATACCTTCTCGAACCGATTTATACGAATTTCGGAAAATCCTTGCGGCAAGAACAACAAACCCCAAGCAAAAAAAAAACAAGCCAAAGGAAAGGAGGGAAGCTTCAGAAAACAAATTCAATTCACACAGAAAGCCACCAAATGCAGCATAAAAAGAATTTATTTGCTTGTGGGTTTGCTATGGCGTGTGTGTGTCCCACTGTGCGTATGAGTTTCTGTTTATAATGGCATTTCGCTATTTTGGGTGCGTTTCAGAAGGCAATGCGGCAAAAGTGGGCAAAGGAACTCGGTTAGGCAGTCCAAATGGAAACAAATCTATATGAATATTATGTGCAAAAGTTTCGATACATCGAAATTGACTTGATTATGCGTAAATTCATTTGTAGTAAATAAAAGAAACTAAAAAATATACTCCATCGTATATATGTGCATTACGAAAGTTCTTATTGTACAACCTAATTTATTTGCAAATTAGTTAGAAGTTAGATTTTTTATAGATCTGAATTGGAAAATTTGTCTACTTTAAATCTCTATTTTTAACTGCAATATTTCTATAAGAAAGAGCTAAAATATTTTGTATATTCTTGTTTCAAATTCTCGCCTGTGCGAATCGTGGAGTAACATTATCAATATGACTTTCTCAGTATTACGTTCCCAGATTAGTTTCTATACATAAAAAATAATATATAAATCATGCCACAAATAATGCCTCTACACAACAGAATAGTATTGAAATTTAACAATTAAAAATAAAAATAAAAAATAATAAATAAATTAAAATAAAAATAAATTAATTTAAATATTTTACAGCTGGTTTATGATTTTATTCTAATATAAACACAGCAAGTGAATTTGTTAATAAAACTATTACATCAAATTAACAAAACTCCTGAAAAATATGCAAACATAAAAAGTCAAGTACGATTTTGGATCAGTTGGTTAAGGAGCGCTGACTCTGAGCTTCAAATTTGGCAGGGCACAATTTTGATTCCTGTTACTTGCAGACTCAAAAAATTATTAACGAATAATTAAATACAAAATTTAAAACTAATATAATTAAATACTTTGTAAGAGATTTTTGACAAATTGATAACGCAATCTGTATTATTGCTTGAAAGTTCCCAATGGACATACACGCAAAAAAAAGCAAGGTGTGAAATTGTGGTGGTTACTTGGATTGATATTGAAGCACAGTAGACAAAATACATAGGCTGCCATATGACAGATATTCAACGGTCGCAATAGAGATATGGATCGTAGAATATCTCTAATATATTTAACACCCCAAACTGTCACATAATTGTTGAATATGCAGAACATGAAGGTTTTCCTTATGATTATTTCTAAGAAAAACCGAAACTATAAAACAGCACTATCAAGCACGAATGTGCTCAAGTAGTTTCAAATGGAGCGCAATAAGAACGCTCATAGTTCAAGTCATGTGGTATCCAGGACATTAGCCTAATGAATTAAAAGCGCTATCGCAATTCACAGCAGATATTCAGGAAGGATATTTTTACTAGAATAGATTGATGACAGATGAAAATGTAAAGTACAGCATATAAGTAATTATTGAAAAGTAGTGTGAGTTCAACTGTATGTTTTCAAACGAATTTTTGAACAGAAATGAGCCAAGACAGTGTTAGTGTCAGTTCTTTGGTAGTGTCCATATTGAAAAAACTTCAAGTTCTTAAATCCATGAAAAAACTCGGCTTACAAAAGAGAAAATCACTCTCCGTCCAGACAACATTGAAGCTCAAACATTACAGGATCATCACAAAAATTATTAAATTAATATGTAAACTTTTACAATAACCAACTAATTCGTCAACTTGAACAAACATTGCTGATAGGCGTGTATATTCAATAGATGCTTAATATTTTTAAACTTCTTTAATTTTTTTAATTACCATATTTTTGTTGACATAAAAATAATGAATTTTGGTATGAATTGTTTCCACAAAGCATATAAAATTAGGATCAATCGGTTGGGATATTTTTTTTCTCGCGATCTCAGCAAAATGCAACTATTTCTCTTTTTCCATATATTTTTTTTTTGTTAGAAGATCTATAAATCAAAAGTTTTATTTATTAGTATCAAAAGGGGACTATAGACCTAAGTGGATTCCTCTAGAACCGCCGGTATAATCTAAACTAACCTAGTATCTAAAGCCCTTAGTAATATTAAGGAGTCGAAAAATTTTGTTTTAAATAAAATTGCAATAATAGCAATTAGAAATGTTATTTTACATCCATACGAGCAGTAATTATGCACTACATATACGGTCAACTTCAAAACACTTATTAACATTTTCCAATATCCTTTCTATGTTTTTCCTTCTAAAGCCAAAAGTGTTACAAGGTTTGCATGAAAATCGCCTGAAGCTGCAAACAAAAATGAAACGCACTTTTTACGACCTACAATTGGTCGAATGGGCTTATCTAAACTCGCTACAAAAAGCAGCGAATATTGTCATTCTATAGTTACTCGATGCTGCAGAACTAACGAACATTGACAAACACGCGGGTCCTGCTCAAGGTATCTACTATGAAACAATCTTCGTTAGCGATTCTGTCAGAATTGCTTAGTCGTCGGTGTGTTCTTTAATTTGTTTTTCAAAGGAAATTTTAATTGGTGTATGTGTGCTTATGTATGTGTGAGTGTGCATCCTTCCCAGTTTGTAATCTTGCGTAGACAAAAGCTTAAACTTTTTTTTTTATTTTTCTATTTTGCTGCCAGCGTTCGTGATTGAAAAACAGTTTAAGGATGAACATTAGGTATCCTTTTTCAGGCTTGCTACGTACAATTTCTATTCCCTTTGTTTGTTTATTGGTTCCTTGTTCTTCTCTTTATTGCTTCTAATATAATACTCCTATAATATTTCTGTATAAATGTGTATTTATAATATACTATATTTTGTTTTGTGTTGTATGGTTTTTTTTTTTTGTTTTTTTCATTATTTAATTTTGAATTTATGTTGAGTTTTATCTGTGCTAAAATGGACATGCTTGAAAAAATTGCGGTCAGCTTAAGAGGCATTTAGTTACTGCCACATGCCACAACATATGTGCAAAAAGGCATTTGCGTGCTCTTTACTTACTCCTGTTGATGATGTGCTTTTGTACGAGGGAATGTGTAACGTTGCGGTAACCAACAAAAATATACAAAAATTAAAAAAA
>NC_051847.1:166196057-166226310 GCF_002237135.1 Teleopsis dalmanni
GTCAGTATTTTGGTCCTAACCAGTTTGGCAAATGCCAATAGCAGCTACGAGTATAACAACTTTCTTAACAATTGGCAATTGCAAAATAAATATTGGCTTCAAGCATGTAGGAGTTTGTTACCTTCAAAGCAAAGCTTCTGAGTGTTGGTTAGGAATGAAATAAGAGGTTTGGCTTCTATTATGCACTATTAGCATTATTTTATATTAAATGTTTTATGTAACGAAATTGAATTGTTGTTTTATTGTTTGGTCTATGCGATAGAAGAGAAAAATCTGGCTATTGTAAGAATTTCAGAAAGATTAGAATATTTAATATTCTAATCTTTCTATATTTTATATTCTAATCTTTCTAGAATATTTTATATTCTAATCTTTCTTGGTCTTATGAAGCATTCAAATACTGATTTGAAATGCAATGTATTATGTATAGAGATGATTGAAACAGTAGTTTAATTAAAATATATATACAATTTAATATAGAAAAATATAAATAAGGTTTTGTTAATAATAAAGGTATTCAGATGTGACTTCATAAGGTGAGCATTCTTGGTAAAGTTGTAAAAGTGCTATATAAGAGCAAGCAAATGCCATATTTTTACTTTGTTATCATATAATATTGTTAATATGTTGAGATTTTACTGGACAACGAAAAAAATTTTTAGATATGATATCACTGTAACTCGGTAACGTAATAGGACTCATTTGGCCGTAGTACCTGCAGTTGGTCGAACTTACGACACTAGTTTTTAAAACAAAAAAAAATTGATAACGTAATTTTACAATAACAAATATGTTATGTATAAATTATTATCATTTTAACTAGTTATTTAATATATATGATTTACATATACTATATATATCGCAAGGTTTCGAACAGCAATAAATTGTAACAACAAAATTTTTAATTATTTTTAATTAAATGAATTTTTGGCTGACCATACAGCTGTTTCGAGTATTGCCAAATACCCATCATCAGTGGTCTTTTTGGAATTTTTTCTTATATTTAATTATTCGTAAACAATTTTTTGAGTCTGCAAGTACCAAGTTCAACCCTTGGTACCCTGCTAAATTTAAAGCTGAGAGTCAGTGACTGACTAATATATTCGAACTTGGAGTTTTTTTTAATTTGCTGTGAATGCTTATTTACAATTTTACTTACTGGGTTGTATTAGAACGAAATTATAACCCAGCTATAGAGTAATTAAAATGCCATTAATATTGACATCTCTAAAGAAATGCGCATAATTTAATTAAAAATAAGCTAAGGCTTTTGGAGCTTCCATCTTAAAATATTGATGATTTTTTATGAATATGGAAAAATGGGGATAGAGCGGGTGACTGTTTCCATTAACATAAAATACATATTAATATCATTTAGAAGAAGTTTTTGATTTAGACTTAAAGCGTCATAACTTTGAAATGATTAGCTGCACATAATTACCTTATTTGTTTGATATATGAAAGATAGTCTGAATGTAATTTTATTTCGTGATAAAAGTTATTATGACATAAAATTAGTTAAAATTTTAAGAAAAGCTCGGAAAATTTATATTTTACAATATTATTATACTGCATTAACAGGAAGAACCCTGTGCAGGCAAGTGAAAAGATTAGAACTGTTTATTGAAAAATTACTCTATTATTCGTAATTAGCTTTCATTGAGTATTAGTTAAGATTTGTTTTGAAAAATTGAATATGGAAGATGCTACTCACTGAATAAGTCACTGGAATCATGGAGAAGATTTAAGATCAGAATATGAATAGCAGCCTCAAAGGTTAGGTTAGGTTGGAGTGGCGACCTTTTATACTAAGAAAGCCCACTTGAGGGCAAAAAATGGACGGAATAGCGTTGGTTCGTATATAGACTAGGTAATCAGACTAGGTAATACGACTAACGCCAAAAAAGACCATGACTCCCCCATTATGCGAAGGTAAACCAATTCGACAGCGCTATGAAACTGGCTCATCCAGAAGCAAATGATCCTCCATATATAGTGGCAAAGTCAGTATTAGCGACAAAACCGCCTTTGGTTTGGTGGAACTGCTAGTGTATTGTTTATTGGTATCTGCTTTTTTATTGTCATTTGAAGGGAATAAGATATACTACAATCTATGATATCTATTATGTTATCAATGGTGAGAGTCTCTAAAAATGTTAAGGCTATTAAGATATTTAACAATACCTCATGGTACAAGATCTTAAACCTCCTTTGGTTCAATAAAAGTTATAACGAGTTACTAGTATCCTAGTAATTTCAGAGTGGAAGTAAATAAAAATTTTGTTGATATCGTTTAATCCCATGTTTACTGTATAGGCACTGAGATGGAACTCATAAGGTTCTAGGTGACCCGATGCGTCAAATACGACTTAGAGAAGAATAGTTAAACCCGATTTCTGGGATAGAAAGTATTCATAACTGAACATAGTAACCTATTTCCATATCAGTTCGATTTAAATTGTTAAAATAGGCTTTAAGTTACACCTACTCGGATAGAATCACATATATGTGATAATTTATCATTATTTTAATTACTTTTGAGTTGAAAGAACTGATTTTCAGTTAAATCTTATTTTATTTAAGATAATGAAAGTGGTGTCTATAAGATGTGGACAAACGACAACGAATCAATTTCTTTAAGTCGCAGTGTCGAATTTTAAAGTACATGTGAGTTTATTACACAGAAGGCGTTTACTCAGATGATTATATTTTATAGAGAAGAGTAATTTCTTTTTTTTAGCTTTACGAGATTGCAAGTTCAATAAAACAAAAAACCCTCAAAAACATTAAAATCATCTTCCTTACTTAATTAAAATTCCATGAGTATTTAAGTATCTAATCCAATATTTTATGACTATTTTATTCTCTCAAACAAATAAAGCAAGATTTATGAGATCCTTAGGTTGCCTCCTAAAGAAATTATTGCACCAGTATCAATATTTTTAGGAGGAAACTGCAGTTTTATGCATTTTGTGCTTTCAATTAGAGCCTGAAGTGAGCACTTCGAAAAATGCCACAGTCCATAGATACTTACTGCATTTAGTAACCATTTCAATCATAGTGCATATGTTCATTAGAAAAATTATAATTATAGAGTATTCGCTCCAAAGCTACGTCATTAGCATTTGGCAATAAAAACAATAACATCGAACAGTTTATTTGCAGTTTATTTTCAATGGGAAAAGTTTGAAGCGTTTTGTAGCCTGAAATTAAAGTTGCTGGAGTTGAAGTTGCGTTGCAGTGGCTTGGGTAATTCAAGTTCCAATTACAGTCGCATTAGTTTATCTTTCGATACTCGCGTTATTCGCATTCAATGTGGAAGGAAACAGAAATGTTCACAAAACCTCAAATAACAAAAGATACGAAACCGTGAAGAAAGAGACGTTTCTTAGTAAAACAGAAATTATGATTGACTGCAACTAAATCGCATAAAATCACGGTGGTGTGCAATAGTTTATGGCAAAAAGATATTAACAAAAACAACAATAAACGATTACAACAACAATTGTATTACAAAACGATTTCGTAATATTAAAATAATTTAAGGTTTAGACTTTATCTTTACGAATTGCATATTTTAGCAAAATGATTTATTAGCCTTGCCGCATAATTTGATACAAAAAATTACAGCAAAAATTCATATTTCCTTAATAAATTTTGATTTTAATTGAATATGAATTTCAGTTTTGTAGGAAATTGAGATGCAGTTGAATATCTAACTTCAATTTAACGCATAATTTGATATCTGTGCATTATATTTTGTATAGAAAATAACAATGGAAGAAAAATCTCAGATTCAAGTTTATACTAGTATTGTAAATCTGCACGCGAATCTATTTAAGTTTGAAGCAAAAATCTATTAGAGACATGCAAACTTTTAAAGTTGAATGGGGTTTTTGCTACTGTATTTGAAAAAAAAACTTACGGCAAACCTATCGTTTGATAAGAAAACTGAAAAGTTAACAATCATAAAATTCTCATAGAAAACTAATGAAATGATGGAATTTTTGGGCATAGCAGATTTATACGTACTGAGTTGAACTATCATCTAATGATCCCAATACATGTTACTTTTTTCTTCCAAAAAATGTACGCGTAAGTGATTCTATTTAAGGGTTTTCGTTTGGAAAAAGGTGCCTTCCTCATAAAAAGTTTGAATATATAAGATGCGTATCCATAAATTATGACAAATAGTTTGTTTCCGGAGACCTTCAAAATTCAGTTACTATATCTAATTCTTCTTCTTTATATCCTTCACTGGTATCAGATTTTTCATGATTGGTGCCCAACCTTGTGCTCAACCCAAACTTAAAGTCTTGGAGATAGGATTCATTGTATGCACTATTTGTGCATTACCCGGCGGGTGCTAGCTAACTATTCAGGGATGATGCTATGTGGAGGTTGTGCGGCAAAGATTGTGGTGGTTTTTGCTAAGTTAAATGCAATTAGGCATGTTATCTTGAGTACTCGCTTCCAAGGGCACAGGTGCCCCAATGTGTATCCATTTCAATAAAAAATTATTCATGAAAGATTTATATAAAAAACTATATATTAAAACTTTGTAAAAATTTTGTATATTAAGAGTGTTTTTTTTATTGAAACATGATTGAATACGACACTGAAAAAATATCACACCTTATACATATTCAATACGACGATTAAATTGAGTGAATTATTCCCCGAAATGCTGTCCAATCCACATCCACATCTCCAGAGTTGACCCGCACCCCCACTAAGTACAGAAAAAATGCTCTAACAGAAGAATTTTGGTTCAACTGATTTTCGTAACGAAGATAAACTGTTTTACAAAAAAGACTAAGGAAGCGTTAGAATATATAGATCACTCTTCGAGAAGAATATGTGGGCGAATAAATTCGAAATTCTAATAAATTTTCACATCTCTTTATTTATTCGGAAACTTGTTGAAAGATGTCCTAACACTTAGATTTTGTTAAGAATGTTTTAAAATGCAACCGTGACTACTATTAAAATTATTATTTATAATTTCTACATGACTTAATTTCAATTGTTTAAGGAAATAAAATGAATACGCCGCTGTGAATTAAATCCGATATAAATAAATCTAGTTTATAGTAACAAAATGGGTACCTCATTAAAGGTCTCAGCTGATTCGTACCAACTCAGTTGATAGAGATTGTTCTGGACTGCCAAAAAACTGCAGTCACTGGGAAAAACATAGAAAAAGTGCTTTAAATCGATTTAAATGATTGTTGAATAAAAATAAAATAGTTTTTTTAAAAATTTTCGGGACCTTCGATCGAGAAGGTAACCGCTAAAATATTTAAAATTCAGACCTATTGATGAAATATGGGTCTATCTCTACATCTGAAAGATCAATCAACAATTTAAATGGAGATTTAAAAACAGTAATAAAGTTGACTAGAGGACGAAGAGGAACATTATGTTGTTTGTTAAATGGTCATTGCCACTATCTTTTTGTAATGGAAATACCATATTACTGTTGGTATGCCTTAAAAATGATCGCTCTATAGCTAAACCATATAACACAACATTATTGAATAAATAGAACTTCGAAGTTATTTAAAAAAATCCCAATTTGATGAAGAAAAGAAATGGGTAGTTATTTTTACTATATATAGATAAACGTTTCATCCATTTAAAATGCTATAAAATTTATTTTAAGTTTCTATAATCTGTAAGTTCTTCATCAGTGACATATTTATTTTTTCTGTTTAGGTTAACCTAAGGTCGTATAATGAAATAATTTTATAGCTTTACCACTTATAATTATTGGATTTATTTTCGACATTTTCTGTATATTTAAAATTTTTTATTTATTTTAAGCAAAAGCAATTTAATTATAGTATAAACAAATATTTTGTTTCCATCAACCGAAATATTAGGGAATGACATACATACATTATATACCTATATGATTCAAAGTGAAGACAATATTTTACAGAGCTGACATATAAAACATTAAGTTTATTGTAATATGTTGACCCAGATATGGCCTCAACCATGGCAATCAACGCTAATTGAGACGAATGACCTTTTGTTGTAATAATAAAATAATTAAAACTACAATACAAGACAACATATGTACTCGTATATAATATACTTATGCTTACTTATGTATAACAAAAACTATTAAGTTTTTTATGTGAAAATCTATTAACAACGTTGTTAGCTGGTACGAACTCCAACCGCGTTGGCGCTGCTACTGCAGCTGGAGCTAGAGCTGGAGCTGGAGCTGGTGCGCACCGCAAATGCTTGAGTGCAGGTGAAATAACAAAATTTTTGTGGCAATTCGAAAAGTCGAAACGTCACATTCACAGTCACAAGAGGTAGACAAACAATGAGCTTCCACTAATGCCTCAATTGTTTTTTATCACATTTTCAGATAGTTTGTTGGGTAGTTTACGTACACAAGCGCAGCTCAAACAATCTTTAAGTGTTGTTAAAATTTACTTAGACACTTCACAGCTGTAATAATTACACATCAACAACAGGTTGGGATTGTCGTTGCCAAATGGGAACGAGAAGTGGTGCATTCGAGAAATGTTGCCAACAAAATGTGGTTATGCGGAACCAAAAATGTTAGATACAACATTCACAGCGTCTTTAGTATGAATCTCTGGATTTAAAGAACTGAAAATATAGAGCTACTAATAATAAGAATTTTTTTTTTATAAAACTTTTATAAAAAATGGGAATATGAAAAGTTTAGATTAAATATGAAATATTATTACGTATGAGAAAAAATTTCTCTCAACTCTGTGTTACCTTCACTTAAAAGTCACTTTGAACGCATTAACGCGGAAAAGCTTTGACTCTTGGCGGAAAACGAGGCATGTACAACTAGATTCCGGCGTATGTGGGTCTGTCTGTAATATTACATAAAGGTAGCAAATTTAATATATTTTGAGCTTATTTCTTTTTAATTGTGGTTATTATAAAGCGAACGTATTTTACGCTTCAGTTTGGCACTTTTACTCTGCGTGACTATGTTTTCATAGATTTGACTTAGCTTTGGATTGGAAATATTAAGAGATACAATCGCGATTACACCTCGCATACATGATGTGGGTTAAAAAACCGTCAAGTATTATATGCGTCGGTACATAAGTCCATCAAATGAAAATGCTATCACAATATTTTCCGGAAATAATTTAAAATTAAAATTAATAAATTATGTATAAAAAATTATGTTTTGTTTATTAATATTAGTAATAAGGTGCATATCTAATGGGATTAATATGATGTAGGTATATCTAATGAGTTCATTGGTATAACGCATAAAAGAAGATGAGTTCGACATGTGAATTTTAAGAAGTGATCAATTTTTTTATGTTTTTTAATTTTAATTATTTCATTATTAATGAATAATGAATTTCCTTGTTCAGTTTCTTTATGGTTCTCTTCAAAACTACAAAAATGTTATATTTTTAAGAAATGTAAGTCAAAAAGGTACATATTTTACTATTCTGGAGCAAAGTAGTATGTTTATCTGTATGTTATGTAAAATAAAAAAGTGTTTCACAGAACATTCTTTCTAATAAAATCTTTAAGACAACATATATTAAAAAGCTGTTGTTTAACCCAAGACGAAAAAGGATTGGATGCAATAAATGTGACCAGTGATTGCACTAATTAGTAGCCTACAGCTTTTGTGATATGAAGTTACAAGAAAACTTGAAGTTTTTCCACTGATTTCAGGTAAGACAAATTTGATGTGTCTGCAGGCAGTTGGTTGATTTATATTGGATCGAACCGTCAAAAGTCAGTTTTACAATAAATTTAAGCAAACCTAGAAATAATTGCCCACAATGTATCGCATTAAAACCAGGCTTAGTCGACTTGTTTGCCAACACGGTTTAACTAACATTTGCATACATGGATTAGTTTTAATGATACAATCAGTTTGCCTAACTATTTAAATAACATATAGTTATTATTTAAAGTCATGATGTCCTTCCTTTACAGTTAAATTTAAAAATTTGTTTTATAGCTCTCAAGAATACGATATACGATAATAGATAACCGAATTCTTTTCAATTTTCAACACATTGGTAAATATTTGTTTCAAAATAATTAGATGGCATTATGGGTTAATCCTACCTTTGCACCATGTATGATAACGAGATTTGCGGTTTCATACACTGAAAAGACGATTTTAGAAAGTTTCAATCACAACATTTAATCGATTTGTTTAGAAGTATACTGTAGGGTGGGATATATAAGAATAGCTTGTATTTAAGAAAAGGGGACTATAGTCTGTAGATTTTATAATAGATGGCAACCTGTCAGTGTGTCGGCTAGACGACGTAGACCAAAATACTCCGAATTGATTGGCTGACGTCAGCCGGAAATAAGAATCAGCAGAAAATTTGTTGAAGGGGGTCAAATTGGAATGTTGGTGGTGGTGCCGATGATGACATGTTAATTTAGTATTTATTTTCCTAATATCTAACTTTTATTATTTAAGAAAGTATTAAAAACTATAGGGATTATCTAAAGTATTTTTATTTATTGAATTGAACTAAGTTCGTAAAAATTGGAAAATATTTTTTAAACAAACAATCTTATGGGAAACCATATTTTAATTAAAACTTTGAAAAATTTTTTGTTTAATATTTTCCATTATAACAAAAATTCCAAAAATTCTAATTTTTCTTTATTATTTTGTTTTACTATTTACTTACTGCAATAATTAGTAAAACCAGATTATAATATTAATAAAAAAACTGTAGTAATTTTTTAAAATTGTGTTTCTAATATTTACACACAGTGTTCCCACAATTGTTTCAAATGTACGTCTTAGAATTATGAAAAAATAAATGATGTTTAGTATACATCATTTAAATAATGAAGTTATATGATAATAAAGTTTTCTCTAATTTAACTAATACTTATATATGTTAGCATTTATATATTAAAGTTCTTATATAACATAATGTATATACACACATTTAGCTTATATTGTTAATATGTATATACGTAAAAATAGGTCAGTGATCTATTGCAATTATCCAAAGAAATGCTTTTAATATGAAAATTAATATGTTCGTTATTTGCTTTAATTTTTGTTTAATAATAAACATTCGTTCTAAAGTAACCATAACTTTTTAATAACTGAGGCCGATTTCAGGATATGAACTATCTTCAGAACCGAATAGACGGATTTACACTACTGCTTAGCTTCTATTTCGATTCACTTATAATAATAAAGCGATTTATAAAATCTTGCTTATAATTTTGAAAATATTTCAAATGTTGCCGACATTTGATTATTGCATTGTAACCTAAAATTTCATATTGCTCACTGTAATTAAAGAATTATCAAGAATTTTTATTAAATCTTCGACTAATCGATGACCTTCCAAAATAATAGTTTACATTTTTGTACCAATTTTTGATGTTGATGCATTTTGTTGAAGACCACATTTAAAGTAACCAAACCAATTACAAACCACTCATTTTAAATAAGAAGATTTGCTTTAATTATCTATTATTTCTATATGAACTTCAATTGTATTCAAACCTATTGTACAAAGAACTTAATCATTGAAGTTTTAGTTCCACCGTTTAATGAATTGAACAAGAAGTAAAGAGTTACATACTATGTAGTTCTGGCACGGTTTCAGTGATATATGTCAAATAGAGTGAGCATGCAAGGCATGCTGGGGTCATTATATAGGTATATTTTGAATCTTGGCAACACTGATTGTTGTCAGGTGTCATCTGATCTTGAAGATATATTATAGATATGTACAATACTTTCAATAGTACAGCGCTACAAACTTCACTACATATTTGTTTAGGTTTTATAGCGAGAAAAGTTTTTTGGCTGTGTATTTACACGTTTCGTTGATCTGAATTAAACGCCAATTATTAATTCACAGTGAAAGATTATGCAATTGGTCACCTTTAGTTTTTATGTCTATAAAAGAGGATCTTATTTACGTAGAGAATCCTGTAATCTTAGACGCTTTGAAAACTAACATTCATTAAGTTATGTTATGATGCTAGATGCTAGTCATCTGCCAATACGTCATCTGGCATGATCAAAACGTTCCAGTAATATGGATTTGACCTGTGAAAGACCTTGATATAATGATTTATTTCAGTTCTAATCTTCATATTGATTATTACAAAAATTTGAACAAATTTATTGTTATAAAAATTCTAACAAATTTATTGTTATAAAAATTATAACAAATTTATTGTTATAAAAATATTAACATATTTATTGTTATAAAAATTATAATAAATTTATTATTGTAAATATTTGATATAAAAATTTGAATAAAAATTATAACAAATTTATTATTATAAAAATTTGATATATAAATGTAAACAAAAGGTATAACAAATTTATTAGTTTAAATTTTTTTTTTGAATTTTATTTTGCTTTTTTTTGAATGTTCAAAAATTAACTTAGAGCTAAAAATAAATTATCGCTGCTAAGAGAAAAAATAGATAATTAATTGTCCTTCGCCAAAGCTTCGTTCAATTTTGTTTCCATGTGAGAATAAAAATTTGATATAAACATTTGAAAGAAGTTTTAATAACAATTGTATATAAAATTGATAACGATGTCCTGACTAAAAATTGGTCTTAATCTAAGTCCTTACATAGTTCATAATATTTGAAGTGATGTTATTTTACCTTCAGAGGAAAACATAACGAAATCCTACTACAACTTAAAGCACATGAAATTTGTATATACTTATTTTTCATACATAGATATACATATAACTTTCATAAATCAATGTGTATTTAAAAATCAAATAAAATAGACAATAAGTTTTTGATGGATTGATTTCAAATCGAATATAATTCGTATCAAATTGCATTAACGACCGATTGATTTGTTGTATGTGTATTTTACTTGTGTAAATGTAGCGCTGTTGGCAACCAACTTTCATTGCAAAAAAATTAAAAATTATTTTCTCAACAAATAAAATAAATTTCATACAAAAATATATATTTAAATATATGTTTATTTGAAAAGAGGAGAAGCAAAGCAAAAACAAAAAAAAAACATAAAAATAAAACTGAGATCCAAAACTAAAACAAGATAACAGATTGGCCACAGATCATTGATCTCTCAAATTTATCATATGAAATGCATAAATACTTGTAAATCGTAGCAAATGGAGTCAAAATAATTTTTCAACTGGTATTCGATTTTCAAATTTAATAAAAATAAAAAATAAAACAATTACTATAAAAACTAAAACTAAAACTAAAACTAAAACGAGTTCTTTTGCAATTTTTCAGAGCCAATTTCTAAACGATTGTTATGAAAAATGCGCTGACGTTGAAGTATTTGCAGCAGAAAATCGTGAGCCGCCGCATGCAACTGGCACATGTGCAACTTTTTACAATACAAATTTATGCAAATATGAAATCTAGCAAGTTGCCAATAAATAATTTGAATTATAAACTATAAAACTTTAAATTATAAGTCATTTAAAAATACTAATAGCAGCTTTGGTAATATTTGCTAAAAGCGCATTTGTTTGATTGACGAACAGGGGCCGCGAAATACTCGTACTTCAAGAAAGTTCAATTTCATAGGCTGCTGTGAGCCAATGGAGTTTGGAAAACCAATAATTAACTTGAAATTAATTTCACAGCTTTAATTTTAGTAAAAATTTCCAAATATTTTATTTTATTTTATTTTATTTGATTTTATATATAAAAATAAATAATTATATTTTTACTAATTTTGTAATATGGTATTAATAAAACTAATACGGAAATATTTAACACTTAAAGAATTGCAAAATAAAATTCCATTTTTGGCGAACACTGAACACCGCGAATAGCGAACCTTTTCATCTCTCAACTATGCATAAACAAAATCGGTTAATGAACTTATTCACAAATTTGGGTGTCGAATTATCATAAAACTTATTTTATTTTATTCTATGCCATATGCATTTTATTGTTAATTAAATATGCAAATATTTGGTATATAAAATATTTAACTTAAAACAACAAACTCTGTTTATTTTAATAGTTAAGTCATATCTGGTCATATGGACAAAGAAAGTATTTTATGTCTTCAATGGAGTATATGGCTATATGCGAGTATATATACTGTATACCGCAAAACTATATTCCAATCAGTTCTCGTTATATAGCAAAAATAATTTTGGCACATAAATCTCTTAAGCAGGTTTTACAAACTATTAGAACATAAAAGTATAGAAATTAACATGGTGTTAAATAAATTTTAGCTAATAGAAATTTTGTAGTACATTATTTATACTCGTATTATCGTATTAAAGAATAACAAACAAAGAGTTATAGGCATAAACATATAATTTTAAAAAAGAAATGACTGAGCAAAGATTTCCTGTTCTTTACTTTGTCATATTTAAAACAATAAATGGGCTTAACAATAAAAGCGATGCAGATTAGCGGGTTCCATACCCCCTTCACCATCACTCCATCACCCTAATTCACAACTTTCTCCCTTAATTACTGGAACGAAGTTTCCTCAATGCTGTGAAAATCTTCTCCATTCATTCCTAGATGGTTTTAGTGGGTTCAAGTCTAACACTGTGGCTTTTGATGCAGTAGGCTTGAAAAAATAAAAAGAAAGCCGGTGCTCCTAGTGCCAATCAAATGAAGCGCATTTATATAAATAAGTATCTATCAACTCAATTAAATCCCAATTTACAATATCAATCATTATTAAGAATGAGAATGAGACCGGTAAACTGGTCCGGGGTAGACACATAAACTTTTAGACTTTGAATAGTTTTATATGCCCCATTATGTTATTGCTGTGTTAGTTATTGGTATAGACGTGCGGGATCTATTTAAAATGTACTATAATTTCTTTAGCAAACTTAGATTGTTTATAATGGCATCTATTCTAATTTTAGAATTGAACAACTTCTCCTATAAATTTAAATTTTTTTGTATATTATGAACGGAAATAATTCTTCTGAGTGGTTTAAAATGTTGATTGTAGGGTGTAATAAGTCAACATTATGTATGTGGAATGTTGATGAACTTGGCTTCTTTTTACAATGTGTTAATTAATTTTTAAACTCACTTTACTAATGCAAAAACATAAACCATATATGGTGTTGCATATAGTGTAAATATATAACAACAATTATTAAGTCTCTAAAAATATTATAATCGATACTAATTAATTAATAACAAAGAAGATTTTATAAATTTTCTTTACTTGGTATTGCTTATAATTTAGTTAAACTCTATAAAGGTGCTATATCATCTTAGTAAATATTTGTTTGATCAGTAAAAAATTTATTATATACAACAAAAGTTTTTCAAATTGATCTACCATAAACCTAAAGAACTTAAAAAATCACTGACGATAGTTATTAAGCTAAACAAACAGTTGTATGATTCATGTAAATAATTTACTTAATTAGAACTATTTTTAATTAAGTTTTTATACCATGATATCCTATTCCCTAAAAAAATACCTTGTCAGGGAAAGCTTTCGGGATTATTGTGCTTTACATGCTGTGTAAAAAATCTTAAAAGTGATCAAATGAAGTATTACAAATGTAGCAATCAAAATTTATTTTGTCACCTTCAAAGTAGAGCCCATGGAGAACACATTGTAACACCATCGCTTGATCTAGTGTTCGATACTATGTTTTTCATAGTCTGATTGAAGTGTGGTTATAACTGCTTCAGCGAACACTTTTCTCGAAGTGGTAGTTCCGGGAAACAAATTTTATTATATCGATCATATTTGTTGAATTTTTTGCAAAAAAATCTTGAACAATGATGGCCTGGTGTCGTTACAGAACACTCAAGAGTATAATTGCTATAACGGCTGACATAAGTTCACTGGGTAACGGATGCCATTTAAATCTCACATGATAATACCGTATATATATATAGTACTGTTAGCAACCTATAGAAAAAATTGTGGCGGTGTCTTTAATTGCTATCTTAAAATTTTTAATATTTTTTACATAGTACAATAGGTGTCTCAAAACGAATATGTAAAACATAACGAAAAAATTTTTCGTTTAAGGACTTTAAAAAACCATATAATATATAATCTTTTTATAATCTATTTCCCTCTAACGAAATATTTTCAATATTTCCCGAAGTATAGAGTCTAAAATCTTTAAAAAACCACTGTATGGTTAGCAATAATATAATAATTAAATTATGGAATTTATATTATATTATATGGAATTTAATAATAACTTATAAAATATATCTATATTAAATATAAAATGATACAAGTATAAACAGGCATTACATACTCTCTCTTCTTGGTTGATAAAATGAAATTGAACATATTAAATATATTTATATTCATATATTTATTATTATTATTTTTTTTTAATTTCTCAAATTTGGAAGACTTCAAATGCTTTCCCACTACATTTAGACGCCTCCTTGGTGCATAGTTACAAGATTTCAAACCACAACTTTTTATTAATTTGCGAAGTTTGAAGTGTTTTCTTTGGTTAAATTTCTAAATATAAAAAGCATGTGACATAATGCATTTATAATTTTATCATTTAATTTAATCAGAAAAGCATGAAAATCGGTTTTAAACTGGAGTATCTGCAGGAGATAAGCCGTCTACTTTTCAAGCCACTCGCGTAGTGAGTGCGGAATAATTAAGCGACTATTCGAAGCAGAAAATTTGTTAGTTAAATGACAGTTTAACGAACGAGTAATGAACTTTGATGTACAAAAAAGGACTAATGTAAGCTAAAAACTATAATTAACAAATATTTTATGATATAAGACTATATGCTGTAATGTGTTTAGAAAAGGAAGAAAAAGAAAAAATTCATATAGTTTGTCATATAGTTTGTTTAGATAAACATAAAGAGTTAGATGAGGCTGAGATATTGAAAAAACATATAAAGAATTTCTGCAGATAATATATAAGTGGAATTTTATTGGAGTAGATAAGTTGTTTATGAAATAAAATTAATTATTTCATTAAAAATTTGTTTTTATTTAAATGCGGTGAAAGAACTGAATAAATTGTGTAAAATTAAATAAATCGCATAAGACTTCAATATAAAAAAATGCACTTTTAATTTAAAATATATTAACTTTTATTTTTAACAACAAAAATAAAAGGACACAATTCGTTATATACACAATTTGAAGATCGCGCCATTGTATTATTATGTTGAGGCTAGTTGAGTCAGTGCACGTCAGAACTTTACGCCTTGATTGGATTATTGTTTGTCACTTCATCAGACTTAGCAATAATTGACCTCAGATCTGCACACCTCCCCGATGAGCCTGTAACCATTCTGAGATTCTATAACACGGTGTTGGTAAACTTGCCAGTTTTCGTAAATAGTTTGAGGGCTTTATCCTTTATGTATTTTTTCATCGGATCAATCTTGAGGTCTCTGAGGATGTCATTCGTTCTAATGTACCATGGAGCTTGAAAAATCTTCTGAGAGCCTGCCTTTGTGTAATTTCTGGCTGGCGAGTAATAGTGTTTGAGAAAATTTTTATTTTATCTATAAAATATTTTTAACTTAGTTAGCCATTTTAGAGTGAATTTTAAAAATTAAAAATTAATATTTTTCACATATTCAAGTAGTTTGAAATACATATAATGTAAAGCAGTGGTAAAATTTTCAGTTATGACAGTTTATTTAAATATTTTCAAAATGCCCCGTGTTACCACAGATAAAAACGCTACACCAGGTATGTCCTATAACATATATGTCACATATTTCATATGCAGAATATAAAAACAGTTCATATTTTAATATAAAAATTTTATGATAGCTGTCAATCGTACTACCAAAAAGTGCGAATCCGTTCAAACAAAATGCTGGTGCTGCGGAGCAAATGTACCTGAACCGACTAATAGACCCCAAAAACCAAATATTGGATCTACTAAGAAGTAATCACAATCAACAAAAATTCAATGTTTACCGATTTTAACAAAATAAAAAGGCTGAAATGTTTTGAAATATGATTTTTGAAAACGATATATAAATGTTTTTTAATTTTAGTATTTAATAATGTTTCTCGAAAGGAACGTCTAGTGAAGGATCTATTAAGAAATAGTATATAAACACTTATATTTATATTGCTGAACAAATCAATTTTGATTCCGATGGCTGTATTTCACAATAGACCCAACGGTCGCAATGCTACATCTCCTTAACAATAATACAGTATTTCACTAAAAATTTCTTATTTTTTCACTTTTTAAAAACTAGAATTTATATAATAGGTGGAGAAAATGGAGACAAAAAATATGGTGTTTATGTAATCGTCTTTTACTAAAAACAAATTAACATCATTTCTGATTTTCTTTGAATAAAAACTATTTTTATTAAGGTCCTTAAAAAAATACATGTATTGAAATGCTTTAATGTAGTTAATATCGTTCGGGCCATGCTTTTATATTGGTTTCAATAGTGGATGATAACAAATATAAACCGTCCAATAAGTTCTAATAATATTCTTAGCCAATAATTTGTTCTTTTCACAAAGTTTATTTGAATAATCTTCTTTGCAAGTCCGTCAGGAACAGACTTAGTTATATTTGCAATATAATTAATACTGAACTCACCATATGTTGGGTACAAATGTCTTGAGCATGAACAATATACCTGGTATATCATTACCTGTTCTTAGATTTAGTTTTTTAGAAAACTAATAAACTTTCAAGTAAAGTTTTCTATGTTAAGTTTTTATTTATATTTTTTGTCGTTACTAAATTCTTTCGATTACGGTTTAGGGTTCAATAGTCAATAGTGAAAAAATGGCTGAACTCTGCTTTTAACTTGCCCTGCATTTGAACAAAAAAATTTATAGTTTGTCTCTATATAAATGCTTCAAAAAACTCCCTGCTTTTCAAATCTTTTTTGAAATCTGTTCTTTGTTTTCGTGTCTTAACATCTTATCTAACTATATAGTGAAGAAATGTTGTGACCTATGTAACAGTTTACATTCATCGAATTCTTAATCTATAGCTTACAAGCAAATGTCAGTAGAATATTGTATTCTGTTATTTTTTATTACAAACTTGTCTTAATCTTACCTTGCTCAGTGCGAACACCTACTTAATTTTATTTACCTTCATAACTTATTTAACTCAAATTAATTAATAATAATGCCATTAAAAATAAACAGTTTGAAAAGTTACTATTTCAAATACCATTAAGAAAAAAAATCTAAAAAAAATAGGGGCCGCATGCAGTAGCAGCTTTACATTATAATAAAATTTTTTTTTAAAAAAAAGTGTGTATATATAATGTTTGAAAAAATGCTTCAAAAAGTTGTTATAACACTTAGAGTAGATTTCAGGTTGAAGTAGTTCAACTTGAAACAACATTGTGCATATATCAGAGAAGAAAAAAGGCACCACACAATAAATTAAAACATGATTACATGCTGCTTATATAAACAAGTTGACTAATAATCACTGTAAATTAAAATAGTATAAAATTTATAAATAATAAAAAATCGAAACCAGCTTTTAAAGTTTAATTATTCTTTTAAACTCTTCACGCTGATCGTAATACTAGCACACCCCGTACATAGTTACTCTGTGTAAGTTTCTAAAGTCGAAGACTGAAAGAAATGACCAGCATATTTCCATAGAAACAATAATTACCGGACTGAGCAGTAACAATGCGGTTTCGTCTTGGTCATTCACGTCATTCACATTGATTAAACTACAAATTGTCACAATTAGTAAGTCAAGGAACGTTTCCAATGCTGGCCTCCTAGTCTTGGCACTTACGTTAGCGACTTTGCTGCAAACTTTTTTTTTTTTTTTCTAAACATCTATTTTCACATTAAGTCTACAAACGTTCTGTACATATTTTACATATTTAAGATTTTTTATATGTGGCAATGATATGTTGGCCGATACCAGAACAAAGTCGATTTATAATTAATTTTATTTCTTTCGTAAATGTCATTGGAAAAAAATCTATATGACAATTTATGTTATATATCCTTTTTGATGAGAATTGGAACAGTTGTTTTTATTTAGAGTTCTTAGAAACTGAAGAAATATTTTTTGTAGTTATAGGGAAATAACAAATCAATTATGACTTTATTTAATTTTCATGTAGTTTTATATATATATACATAAGGAAATTAGAACTCAGTAGTGTTGAAAGTAAATACTTATCATATTCAGTCCATTTTTATTTAAAAGTATTGATAAATAACATTATTATTTTATATAAAAGTATCTTTAAGTAACTAACATAGTCAGTCATATTTTATTTAAACACATCTGAAAACTACTAGGGAATTATATTAAAACCGATACTTTTACATCCATCACTCTAAATACACATCCCAAAAAAATTCTCGAAGTATTGTCATTGACCAATGGCGAATGCATGGACATGTGTATGTGTAAGCAATAAATCTATATATCATAGATATACGACATTTTTTTTTGTCGTCAACTATTATAAAGGAAATTTTCAAATTACACAAGTTGCTGACTTCGTCCATTAGTGAAATAATAAGGAAAGTAACTTTATTATAAAAAACTATTCACGCTCCGTATTGAACAATATTGGGAATATTTTATAAATCATTATAAAAAATCGTATGATTAGGTTAAATAGTGTATTGTTGTAAAGGTTCTACTTATGTTGATACTGTTCGATAATAATTTCGATTTTCACCGACTACTTCTAATAATGCAAAACGTACTCTCATTTCGATTATAACTCACGTCATTCATATACTGAGCAAAGGTTTCTTAATATTATTCACTTTATCATATACTTAAAACTGATCTCAAAGAAAGTGGTGACCAAACATGTCTCATGTGTTTCTTAGATAGATAGGTAAGTTCCTTTGGCACTAAAACCAATTGCTTGCCGACTTTTGCATAACATATGATTTTACTGAAACCTTAAATATAAAATAATATACAGTTCACTTAAATTGCAATTGTATTTTTTAAGTTATAATTTTAATTATCATTTTATATAGAACTTCTAAGCTTAAAAAATTTTCAGGTAGATAAAACATTTTTTTTAAAAATTTCAAGTATAAAACCCATTTAGTATGAATTTCTCTCTGAAGAATAATGTGTCTTAGACTATAGACCAACGACAACGAAAACGAAACTAAGTTAAATAAATTACTTTTGATATAGTAAATTTTAAATATCTTTTTTTTATTTCATGTTCAAATATATTCGGATCTTTAGAAATTAGAAGCTTATTTACATATTATTTTAATATAACAAATCTATCGGATACAGACGAATTTATATCGTTATATCATTTTATATTCTCTGCGATTGTCGTGCACTTGATTAAAGGAGTAAAATTCAGTTAGTCGTTACTGGTAATATCAAACTTCTGCGATATAGACATGAAGATGTGGTAGATAAAATAAAATGTTAAGCGATGTCTCTTTCATAAATCACCAGACTATTTGGTATATATAGGTTAATCATCAAAGTAATGAAGTTTATCTGTTGGGTTGGCAACATGATTTTATTAGGCGTTAGATACAACGAAGACAGTTTAGATCAGACGATAAAATGATGTTAGAAGATTAAAACACAGGGTACTTAACATTAAAATGTATATACTGAATAATTTACACCAACATATCAGAGTAAAGTAGGAGGAAATTGTAGTAACAGTTCTTTTCTAATTATTTATAGTTGAAAAGCTTGTAATATCAAATAAGGAAATGAGCTCTAGAACTCTACTGAAGAATCAGATCAAAGTCAGACGAATACAATGAATCTACCTATAAGTCTCATTCCATTTAAGATTAAGATAATATTCTGTCACTTATCAATTTTTTTAAGACATACCAATTTAGATGAAACTGCAATGTGAGTTTAGCTAATCTGTTTGGTAACTTGACAGACCTATTAGAAGTTATTTATTTATGAATACTTAAGTTCTCTCTTTATAAATGTTAGCTATTGAGCACATAATATAGTATGCGATTAAAAAGTAATTTAAAATTTTTATGTAAGAATTCTTTATGTTTGAAGAATTCATTGGACTGTTGAGCTTAGACATTAACATTTCTTTACTAATCCATAGACCTAAGCTTGAAGTTTTATTTTATTTTCTTTTCTTTTTCTTATGCAAATAAATTGATAAAAATTTTTATAAAAATTTACTCATTTTACCAATGATGAGAGTTAAAAATAGAATTAATAACTTTTTTATTTCTCGTTAATGGTATTAAAGGTGTTAGTCGAATTGTGAGGTGAGCCAACTTGACGAACAAAACCGAAGACAATAAAAAACTTTCGCCTGACACGCTTCTGCCGTACTCGTGTGCTTAGCTGTTTTCTGATATATGCAGGCATTTTTTCTCTCTGGTGCACCTATTTTTTTGATGAATTTTGAATGATGCCAGCAATGACGGCTGCGGCTGTTCATTTCGAAGACAATGAAAATGCATAGGACAGACACCAACCAGAAGAAGGTAAACTGACGTACCGTCTTTCTACGTTGGCACTGTCATAAACTATAGCCGCTGTTGAGTTGTCTTCTTCGCTTCTTCGCTTCTTTGCTTCTTGCGTGTTTGTTTGTGTGCCTGTTTTCTTGTCTGTCTGTTTGTTTTCTTCTTAAAGTATCTCAATTAATATTCATGTGTGTACGTAGTTTTTATTTGCATGAAAGTGAATTAAAGTGAGTTGACCTTAAAACTTTTTTTAACATCTTTTTTATTGTATTTTATATTTTGTGTTTTTATTGTTAAGTATTATTTCTTTTTTATTATTGTTTATTTTATTTATTGCTGGCTTGTCTCGATGTAACGGTGTAAAAATAGCAAAAAGCCCCTCCGGGAATTGAACTGAAGCACCTTTTTTTTCGTTAAGTTAATCATGATTTCGTAGACTGAAATACAAAAAATCATTTCACTATAAATTTAATATAGAAAATCAATTTAAATGACTGCAAATGAAATGTTTTGTAGTTATTGCAAAAACATTAAATTTATATTGATATTTAAATAAAATTACTTTTAAAATTAGTTTTTAAAAGAGCTTTTATTATTTTTATTTCCCAAAATAGTTTTTTTTATAGTACAATAATAATTCGTATATTTTAAATAAAAAATTGGATAAAATGTATTTAAATTAATTTTTCAAAAAAATTTTAATGTTGAAGATCGTGGAATGAATACAAATTTATGCATATAGATTATAATTATTATAAACTCACACACAAATACATACGTTGTGTATATATGAGTTCAATATGTATATAAATACACACCATATTTTATGTTTATAAGACTATGACTTTGTTGTTAATATTGTATTTACTTAGACACGGTGTATATATGTATACTTTTACTGCACCGAACACTTCTTTAGTACCAATAATTTCATATACTCATAACATAGATCTCTACTAGAAAGCTGCTCTATGCTAGTACAGTGGATAATGTCAATATGGTATTAAAGTTAGAATATCCCGTGATTATTACGTCTAATACGCTATGAGATATGAATATTAACGTAAACATTAAGGAATGAAACTAAAATTTTAATTTTGATATAAGCAAATAAATAATAAAAACTTTGGAAATATATGATATTAAATTAACTGAAATTTGATTAAAATATTTTAATATATGATATTTTTAATAAAATTTATTATTTTTGCTTATGGACGATGTAGATAGGTAGATCGCTACAACACACTTAGGCTTATTGACCGGTTGTATAATAGGGGACCATAATTGCGCGCCATTTTTCTTGAAACCAACCATAGAGACTTATAGTTTAAAAAATGATAAGTTCGTTTTTGATATTTTGTTAATATATTCCAGGAATGTTTTTCATTGTGTACTTATACGAGTTTGTGATATCATTGGACCTCAATTAGGAAATCGTTTGCTATTTTCCGCGTAACCAACCAGAGAGCCTCATAAACCTCTAAATAGGTGAAAAGATCATTTTGAAGATTTTCTCCAAACTATTCAGGAATGCTTTCAGAAATCTGAAACTTTTTCTGTCTTATTGACAGTTACGGTTGCAAAGGATATGTATATTTTAATTATATATATAAATTATAATTAATCCCTTTTATTTTTAGGTAGAATATAGGGTCGCAACAAATAGTTTCCATTGAACTCTAACTAATGCAAGACATTTTGTTTCACTCCAGCTCTTTCCAGCGTTTCTTAATTCGGTTTCAGTTTGTCTCTTTCAAATATTGCGCGAGCGCCCCGGTCTTTTACTGCCTTGAGGGTTAAAATCTTTTCTCATTAAGGCAACTCTTAATGTAATTAATAAGAAGATAACATTTGTAGGATTATTATAGAATATGAACCTTATTTAGTTACTGTTAAAAGTTATTTAAATTTTATTTGGTCGTGCACTGTGTTGATTATTTTAGACTGTAATAATATTACCAAATGTACTGCTTTAAACTAAGGATGCTTAAAACGATTTTAAATACGCTTTGTATATGGTTGTCATGTGTCTGGCAACGTACTCTGACAGAAAGTAAATCTCTGTTAAACCTATATTGCGTATATGTTGAATGGTTTCAAAGAAAGAGTTGAGCAAATATTTCTTCTTTATCAGAACTATGTCAGGAGTCAATAAAATGTCTTAACATGGTTTTTTGCCTGATAATAAGATAATAAGATGATAATCAGTAATCCCAATCAAAAAAATTTGAAAATCAATATAAAAACAAACATTTATTGGATTTGCCATTTAGTAAAATATCCAAATAAAATCCCGAGAAAATAAGTAGGTATCTATACAGAGACTGATATGCTTATTTTTTGTGATCTATAACATTTCTGTTTCTTTTTCTGGATTTTAGTCGGATATTTTACTAAATGGCAAATCCAATAAATCTTTGTTTTTATATTGTATTTAAAATTTTTTTGGTTATTTAAGATTATATTAAAAAAGTTTATTTTAGGTGCAATTAAAACAAATATACCCGTGAAAGACATTTACAAAACAAATTAACTTAAAAAATCGACTTTAAAATATTTTTGATTTTTTTTAATTCTTCTCATGTACAACAACAAAAATGGCAAATAAATATTTTGCAACTCGTGAGTTGAATACCAGGTTAAGTGGATTTAAAATCGCTGAAAACGACCAATAAAACTTTAAAAACCATATTAAAGACCGACAGACATGACAGTTATTTTGATTGTTTCTTTCTTTTGAGGGCAAAAATAATTTAAATCCAATTGAGTTACTATTACGGTTCGGTTTTAAATCGGCTTTGAGAGAAAGATTTACAAATCAAACAAATATTATATGTGTTCATGCCGATATCTAATCGTCACTTTACGGTACGCGATTCTACTATGTTATGGTTAGTTTAGCTAATCCTAAACGCTAATAAATATTACTGTTTCCATTTTTTAATTTCAGTATTTAAGTGTTTCAGTGTTGGAGCAGTTTTTGACGAAGATTTCGCTTATGACTTAGTCGCATTGCATCACCTTTGCTTTGGGCTTAAATGTCAATGAAGTAAACTTTGCTTCAAAGTAAAATTTTACAGTTTTTAATTTTCTGCATTACATGGTATTATGTGTGTAAGTTTATACACTTGGCAGCTTGGCGGATGAACATAAATCTGAAATGTATGCCCATAAAATTGTAGTTCACCTTCCTTCTTTCATACGAAAGCATAGAATTAGTTTTATGGATGTGAAATGTTGATTAAGTGGTCACGATGATAAAGTTCATCACGTGGCATAATTTGCTAACGCACAAATATTACCGCCTAATGACCATTTTGGATGAATTGAAAGTTGTATAATTTCAGTTTTGTACATTTGAGACGGAAGATTTTACTTTCTTTTAAGGGAAATGAATATCATCATTTGTCGATTTGTTGATTGTATTTTTGGATTTTTGGATTTTGGTTATTTGCAGTTTATTAAATGTCCATAAAACGATTTCACTTTCATCTCTACTTGATCAATGCAAAATTCAAGATTTCAAAACGGAAATATAAGAGTGATTATCAAATGAACTTTATGGCACACTTAAGGGCATTAAATTGTATGCAATAAAATCGGAGGCTATGATGATCATTTCAGTTGATGCATAGGTCAATATATTATAATTGATATTACTACATTAATGTATGAAATAATTGAAAGCTTAATTTGACCTTTACTGCCAATGAACTTAAAATGAAAAATAAAGCAATAAATTCACAAACCACGACCTTTAATGATAATTTTCCTGCAACCGTTAAAAATTACTTAAATTTCAATTTTAATAGAGTTTCAGTTTTTAAATAATATATGTTATATGGAACTGTTGTAATATAAGTGATAATTTAAAAAAAAATTTTTTAAAAAACATTACGACGTAAATAACTTCTATTGTACTTGATTAACATCATTAGAGTTTGCCAAAACACTTACTATAGAAATGATTTGAATTATTGTTCTTTTCATGCTCTTCACAATTTATTTGTAGTGCCTTTCATTTTTATTGAAAAACTATTAACCTTTTATGCAAAAATCGATTGAAGAACCTGTTGCAAAAACTGTTCAGATAACCGACAAAAGCTTAAAATTGCAAGAGTAGGAGGAGATTTGAGCTCATTCAAGATGTAGAAAATCTGCTAAAGCAAGGAGCGGCGCTTATACGTCCACATTTTTGAAACTTAAATCTCTGTATAACTTGGCTAATAAATTTGCTTTGATGGCCTTAAACATCAAAGCGAAACTGTTTTATTTTTCAAGCACAAAAAACGGACTTAAAAAGATAAATTTGCATTTATACGCTGACATCACAAAACTTTATGTTTTGCTTAATGGCAAAGTGCAATTTTTTGAAAATAAATTCATAAATACATATAAAGAATTAAGTAGTTTACCTTAATGTGCTTTATTTTTGATTCCAATCTATACTAAAAATATTACAGTATTCATTTATTTTGATAATAAAAAAAACGAGAATAAAATATGACATCCAGAGAAGTATTGCGGCTATAGATAATCTTTTGTGCAAACAATTGATTCTCACAAAAAACAAAAAAACTTTGAGGGACTAGAATATAGTTAATTGATAAACTGTGAATATCAGGTAAAAATAATTTAGATTTATGATGAAAATCAAAAGAAATTCACAAAGAATGCTATTAGAAATCTCATCTCACTACTTGTAAAAATTGTATTTAGCAACTATCTCAGCATGAATTAACAATTTGATTTAGACATACCCATCTTATAAAGATTTCCGTGTAGATTAAGATGATCCATAAGAAATTCAGCAGCTATCTTAGCTTTATTGTACTAAGAGTGCTATATAGCTGTTATAGGCATTAATTAACAATTTGATTTGTCGGTTATCTGAGGTGTCGTATCAGCACATATTAGTTTTCATTCCATTTTTGATCAAGGCTTTAATTGTGTATCAACTACGCCCACAATAAGACTAAGTTAAGACGACTTGTCAGATAATCTGAAAGCAATCTCAGCTCTGTTATAGTGGGATGCCCCAGAAGAGTTGTAAAAACTAACCCGTTGTTTAACTCACTGGTTACCTATAATATCTAAACAATAGCGTCGTCTTCGTTTTTAAGTCAATAGTTTCAAATTGTTACAGATACGAATTAGCTATTTAATCTGATAGTTATCTCAAATGTGAAACCACTAACAATTTCTTTTGCTATTATGCATGAATTGATCAAATTGGTTAAGGGTTAACGTATTCTGCTATAAGTCTTCGATTTACAGAATCATCCGCAGATTAATTGCTATAAATGGAAGAATGATCAGGCATCGAAAAAAGCACATTAAAAAAGACATCGAAAAAATTCTGGGTAGGTAATGCCTTGAATGTTACTGATGATAAATACAGATACTAATATGAACGCGTTTTATCTATCTAGACTCGTAAGATTTGTCCTAGACTTCAATGATGTGAATCTTTGCTTTAAATATTTACTAACTTTCTTTTTCATTTTTGAGACGAAGAAGTCATCAACTAGCTTTACGGGACATTCATAAGAAGCACCTTATATAAATTAGTTTTTACAGATTACATTCCATGTCCCCTAAAGTTGCAGATAGTAAATACATAGGTATAAAGAGAGAAATAAAATACGTTTTGAGCATTACAAAGTGGGGGGAAATTAATATGATAAATACAATTTTGTACAAAGATACTTTATAGTCTTGAAAATATTAAAAAACAAGATATTTATAAAGGTTTTACTATCTAAAAACATAAAAGTACATAAAAGTTTGAACATATCATAGTGAATATTGTCCATACATTTCTTAACTATTGAGTTTTTAAGATCTGTCTTAAACAGTATATTGCAAATCCCAGAATCCCAGAAGAATAGTTGATGATATGAAATAAAACATTGTACATTTTATGAATAGTTATGTTCCGAAGAAATATTTTAGAGAAATGGTCTATAACCTGCAGTGAAGACAGATGGCAAACGATTTGAGTAAAAGTATTGGTACTAGTTAAATTGCTACGACTATGCTAAAAGGCTAAGACAATTTCCAATACTGTCTGTTAGAGTTAGTATTATTACATTAATATGATTAATTAATAAAAAAATATATATTTTGGTTTTTTTGTATACTCCATTAAAAGCAGACTTTCTATATGTTATAAGGGTACCAAACATTAGAATATTATTTAAACGATGTTTATTAATTAATTATAAAAATGTAAGTTATATTAATTCAAGTAATATATATATATATATTTAAATAAAGTTCATTGGATTAAAGTTATATGAATGTATGTATATGTAATTAATGTGTATGTATGTAAATATACGTCAAAATGTTATATTTTATAGTATCTTTATAATGCATTGGATTTTATTTCATTTACTATAAAGTATATTTGACTGATCACATCTGATTGCGAAAGATAAGTCAACGATTTGATGTTTGTGATATCTTGAAGATCTTTTGTAAGCTACTTTTAGCTACTGTAACTTTACGAAAGATACAAAAGTGCTGAATTATAATGTTCAGTGCAAATTAAAGGCAAATTTAACCTTGACTTAGTTGTTAAGCATTGACAAAAACAAAAAAAAAATGGCAACTACTTTCGACTTGACTGGTGTATTAATATCACGATTTTATCAACTGCGAAATAATTTACAAGAGACATTAAAAAAATTGTTACTTCATTCGCAAAAGTATCTTACTTATAATTTTGCACCAATTTACTGTCGTGAAATCGGTTTCTTTCGTTTGATTATTTGCAAACTCTTTGGAATGTTTAATTTGGGTATTGCATTGGGCTTTGAAATGATTGAAATTAATGCATTGTTTAGTTCACTTATAGACAAATCGAATTAGCAGGCTAAACATGGATTGTGTGGAAAAGGAGTGGTTACTTTGTATCTAATTTATTAAATCTATCTAATATGCATGCAATGCAATATTTTACTTTTTTTAGGTACATAAATTATAATTCTAGACCTTACAGATACTAATGGACTGTAGTTGTAAACAACAGTTTTAATTAAATATTTGATAAACTTATGTATATATTAATATGTGTACAAATTCATCATGTTAAATGTGAAAAATAATAGTTACTATTTTAATAGTTTTGTTAACACAAACTATTTTCAATTTGTTTATTAACAATCTGTTTTAAATAAGACAATAAGTAAAATTATTTCAAAAAATTTAAAACTCACAGAAATAGAGTATTTCCAATAAAACCCACTATTACCTTCTGCTCAAGTATCCGGATTTTGTTGTTTGTTAACTACTCCTTAAGTAATAGACCTTTTTCAAAAATTTTTTTATGTTATGTTGGTACACCCTTTCTTGAAATATGGTACAAATTTGAGCGCCATCTGTCAATTAGTTTGTTTACAGCAGCTGTTAATGTGAGACTACCTTAATTGCATTTAGCAATTTTTACTATGGAACATTCTTGTTGTACGCGATTTTTTGACCAAACACGGCACCAATGTCATTACTCAGGCATCATATTCGCCAGATCTGGATCCGTGCAACTTTTTCCTGTTCCCAAAACTCAAATTGCCCCTTCGTGGTAAGCATTTTGAGTCGATTGAATCGCTAAAAGAGAATTCGCCGAAGAAACTAAAAGCCATACATTCACGGGCCTACGAAAAGTGTATGGAAGATTGGATTAAGCGTTGGCATATGTGTATCGCTTCAGAAGGAGCATATTTTGAAGGAGATAAAATAAATTTGGAATAAAATTTAAATTTGTGTGTTTTATTTACAAAATCAAAGTACCTTTTGAGCAGAAGGTATATTCTACTTAAGTTATATGGTATATTACAAACTGTTGAAAGGAAAAATGTATTTAAAAAAGTATTAATATATCTTTAATATTTATAGTTTTTTATACGATTTCTTATATAAAATGTATTACGACATAAATGAAATAAAAATGTATTTTAATAAAAACTAGTACAACTGGAATGTATCTAACAATTCCTATCTCTGTAGTATGTTCACGTAACATTTTAATTCATTTAATTAAATAAGTATTTAGATTTCAAGTATTTGATTTCCTACACATAAAAATGCCATAAAAAACGACTCAAGCAATGTCAACAAACAATTAAATTAAAGAAATAAACTTGATTTATTTTAATGACCAAAACGAACTTTTCGCTCGCTTGAGAACCACATAAAAGGTAACAGCCAGCTTTGATTTGTTTTGCATATAAACACCTGACATTTCTGTTAGATAAATGCCGATATGTATGGTATAGGGTCGCACCCAACCATTAGGTGAGGAATCAATTCATAAATGTTAACGTATAAATGCAATTTGCATCTTAAAGCATTCATTAATTTAATTCTGCACTTAAGTGCGATTTTTATCTGCAATTTGTGAGCGGTGCCTTGCTTGTTAAAAAGTTCTACGCTCATCAGCAATTTAATCGGCAATTCTTTTTATTTATAATAAATTTTAATTTAAGCCTAATTTTGCATAAAAATTTTATGTGAAATTAGAACTTAAAGCCCATGAACGCATTTTAGTGTGCGTATATCGGTGACCTCTGAGCTTTAGTATGTTTCTTTGAAGAGTGCATGCAAATTTGTGCGTCCATAAGGGAAACGTTAAGACTTAAGCCAATTTTTTCTATTGATTTTTCCGCATTCAACTTTAAAGGTTTTCTTTGAATTTATTTATTTTAAGTTTTTATGGTTTCCTCTAGCAATATTTCATTGCTCATTATTTCTCATAAAAATTTTTATTATTAGTAAACCTTAAAGAATATGTTTATTTTTGTTATTTTGTAATTGTAATTACAACAGAAATTAATGCATTTTTATGCTGTCATATTCTTAGATAAGTTATAACCACAATGTAACCCATTGTAAAATAGATCTAGAGAACTTTATGCAGCAGAAATACATACTTATTAGATCATTGCAAAGTATTTGCATATTTAATATTTATATTTATATTTGTGACATTTCATAGAAACCTATACTCAAAATTTCAATATACTAATGATCTGAGAAGGGGGACTGAGAAGCTGAAAGGTCAACGAAATTAATCGAAGGACTAAATGTATACATATATGTATACGAAGATAAAGTCGATTCATCTAAATTTCCAGTTTTATCTAAAAAATCCCCCTCTAAAGTCAATTTTCAGCAACGGATCTGGTTATATCACTAACGCCCCTCCGATCATGTGCGCCTGCAAAAACATGTCGTTTAATTGTTGATAAAGAAATTGTTTAAGCCGCCACGAGAATGATGTCACGAGAATAGCGTCAAACAGAATATGATTTAGATCGATAGTTGAAGCCCTGTAATACACTAGAAGTTAAATTATGATTTACTTATCTTGGCTTTGTTTAACACTCAAATAACATTGTAAATCGATTTAATTATAGAATTTATTTTTTTGTTGGTCATCAAATAATCAATAGTGATATTGTAAGTGTAGGTTATATTGTGCTATTACGATGACACTATATATCTACTTAGAGTTGTTGGTTCACTGCGTTGGCGTTTGAATCTTTAAGGACTATTTCGAACTTATAATGAAACCGAAGATGCTCTTCTGTTCTATGTTGTTATTAGGGTTGGTGAACCTGGGAAATAATAATTATAAAATGCTTTAGAAATATACTTAATTTATGAAGTTGATCTAAATTCCCAGTAATAAATGAAGTTATACAAAAAGTTGTTAATATTTTAAAGTATAAGTTGATTTTTATAACTATTAATTATCAAATCCTGGCTAAAGTAGCATTTTACCAACATTTACTCAATATTATTACTAATTAATGAATAACATAAAAAGAAAATGAAA
>NC_051847.1:166226410-166270766 GCF_002237135.1 Teleopsis dalmanni
TTTGTTACCAAATTGATTTGGCAATAAATCTAATTTTAAGCGCGCAAGCTGCGCCGTCTTATTGAAACCAAATGTCGTCGATAATTATTGAAATCAAAATTCAGTTAGTATGGCTCTATAGCGCTCGCCATTAACCGTAACGGCAGCTTTTTCTTTATTTCGAAAAATATAATGACCGATGCCAGTGTGTAAACCGCACCAAACAGTCAATTTTAATGGATGTAATAGTGACTCGTTAAGGGCTTGAGAATTATCTTCGCTCCATATACGCTTATTGAGGTAGCCATTTCACCAGAAATGAGATTTCTCACTAAACATAATTCATTCAAAGTAAATTACCACAATTTTGAAACGTCGATCTAGCATTAAATAATTCATGACGAATTGCTAAATCTTACTGAACAGAAATATCATAGTTATCGATATCGATAGTTGGCGCTAGTGCTAAAAAAACACCCTGTAGTAGAGCATTGGGTGTTGGTTAAAATTTCAGTAAAATTAATATAGAAATAATCCTAGTATATTAGAACAATTTTCAATAAAATTAAAATAGAAGTAATCCTAGTATATTACTAGGATTACTGCTAAAGTAGGTTATCTTTCATGAATAACATAAGTTCTCTCAACGAACGCTAACCGTACAGAAAAAACTCAGCCTTTCTAATGAAAGCTAGAATGTATATTGTTGGATATTTTCTAAAATCATTTGGGGATATTATTGCTACTATTTCTTTCAATATTGACATAACATTTGTTGGATAAATTATCGAAACTTTAATATTGCAAAAGATCTCTATAGTTATTGATATACTAGTATTTAGTTTATGAATAAAAAAATAATACACTTTGAATTACCGCGTGGATTTGCTTCTCGTGAGTACTTTCTCTCTTCTCAATTAATATTTGATAAAAGTCCACTTAAATCTTTAATAAAGTCTGACTTTTTATAATGAAAATATTTATTGCACTTAAAGAAAATTTTAAAATCAAAAAATGTTTTCTCAAGATATATAATCGCGTTCCGGTTCATAAGTCACGTACATTATTCATATTCTCATCAAATAATTTGTAGACAATATCAATACTATCACTACTACTACAGAAGTGGTCAATCATTATAACTGTTCTAAATAGGCAAGATTTTCTGACATATCTGGGACATAACAGATACCTGACGAATTTTAATTCTTTAACAAATAACTAATTGTTTGTTGAGTTACAGTAAACAATATTTCTCAAGTTTATAATCTTTGATATTCTTTGCTCAAGTGCTATAGATCACAAATAACAGTAATTGAACAGATCATAGATCAATTGCTAATTCATCTCAACGTTGTTGCTTTTGGTGTTACTTCATCAGATAATCGTTTGCTGAAATACAGCTAATATCAAAAACATCCTTATATCCTTATAGAATTTAGAAATGTACTGACTCCCAACGATCATGGCGGGTCTTTTGTACTAGTAGTCCCCCAACCCATTATTAGTTTGTATAAATAATAATAAATATTTCCTCCTTTCATATCTGATGCAAAAATTTATTCATTGCTACACGTATGT
Organism: Teleopsis dalmanni; assembly: GCF_002237135.1. Classification (NCBI taxonomy): domain Eukaryota; kingdom Metazoa; phylum Arthropoda; class Insecta; order Diptera; family Diopsidae; genus Teleopsis; species Teleopsis dalmanni. The sequence goes on from NC_051847.1 coordinate 166,227,971, forward strand.
ATATACTTAAGTCTCAACAAATGACTAATGTTTAGTGTGATATTTAAAAGTGTTTAACTTTCAATTAATTATGTGTTTAACACAAATTAATACAATATATTTAATGACAAAATTTGAAAAAAAATTATAATTAATTAAATACTTATAATAATTCTTTTTCTACACATTTCATTATACGCTCCTTCAAATTTCCTAAGGTTAACTATCTGCGAAATAAAAAATAATTATTATTAACTAATTAATCCATCAAAATGATTAATTATAAGAAGGTTTAGCTGTGATTATTTAGCCTTAAGACTTGTAGCGACGATTTCATTGATGATTTTGTGAATATAATAAAAGTAGTAAATGAGTTCTAATTTAATTTAGAATTTTTTATTGGGTTATATTGTAACATAAATATTAAATTTTACATTTTTGTTTTGTTGAGTCATTAGTAATAGATATTTTTCCAAATGCCGTTTCCTTAATGCCTTTTGATTATTAAAAAATATGAAATGAAATATTGTTTTTCCCACTGTTGTGTTTGTAAGATACCCGTATCTCAAACATAATCTTAACTCAGTTATCTCACATTTCAGTTATCTTATTATTATAGTTAATTACCAGTTACAGTTTTATTGCTAAGTTTCTTAAACTGATTTCGCAAAGTCCATTACTTTCCTCAAGACTCACATTTTATGTTTATTGGAGTCATAGCTCCACTAACCTTCCCAAGTCGCAACTAAGCAAACGCAAAACGATACACTCGTAACGAACGGTTGTGACCAACGAAGCGTTACAGTTCAGCTTTAGGTTCAAATTGATTCCATCAACGAATTTCGCAAAGTTTTTAATAGAATTTGCGCCCTTTATTTCTGGCCTATGACTGTCACGGTAAAAAATTAGCTCATAAGTGTTTCGTTGCTTCTTTGGTCTCGAAATGCTAATTTAGTATTAACAGCGTATACCATTTAAGTTTAAGTTATAATTACTTTTTTAACATTGCAACATTTAATGGCTTTCATTTGGCTATGGTTTGCCCTATTAAACCCAAAATTAAACATGGACTACAGTGACTATAAAACAAAATCGAAAATAATTAATACGTATTTTTCTATTTATCATAATTGTTTTATATTTATTTGTTTATTTTTATACTGTCAGTAGATACTCAAGTAATTAGATCTTATGTAGGAAACTGACCGTGAAATTAGTATAAACATTAATACTCTAATATATATAATTGTATCTTTAATTAATATTTAAATTTCAACAAATATGACTTTACTAAATAAATACAACATTATTATATACTATACTATTGAAATAAATTGAACAAATTATTTAAGTATAATTGTTTGTATAAATTATTTGTTTTATTTAGAGTAGCTTCGATATTTATATATCTAATATATATAATAGTATCTTTAATTAATATTTAAATTTCAACAAATATGACTTTACTAAATAAATACAACATTATTATATACTATACTATTGAAATAAATTGAACAAATTATTTAAGTATAATTGTTTGTATAAATTATTTGTTTTATTTAGAGTAGCTTCGATATTTATATATCTAATATATATAATAGTATCTTTAATTAATATTTAAATTTCAACATATATGACTTTACTAAATAAATACAACATTAATATATACTATACTATTGAAATAAATTGAACAAATTATTTAAGTATAATTGTTTGTATAAATTATTTGTTTAATCTAGAGTAGCTTCGATATTTATATATCTAATATATATAATAGTATCTTTAATTAATATTTAAATTTCAACATATATGACTTTACTAAATAAATACAACATTAATATATACTATACTATTGAAATAAATTGAACAAATTATTTAAGTATAATTGTTTGTATAAATTATTTGTTTTATTTAGAGTAGCTTCGATATTTATATATCTAATATATATAATGGTATCTTTAATTAATATTTGAATTTCAACATATATGACTTTACTAAATAAATACAACATTAATATATACTATACTATTGAAATAAATTGAACAAATTATTTAAGTATAATTGTTTGTATAAATTATTTGTTTAATCTAGAGTAGCTTCGATATTTATATATCTAATATATATAATAGTATCTTTAATTAATATTTAAATTTCAACATATATGACTTTACTAAATAAATACAACATTAATATATACTATACTATTGAAATAAATTGAACAAATTATTTAAGTATAATTGTTTGTATAAATTATTTGTTTAATCTAGAGTAGCTTCGATATTTATATATCTAATATATATAATAGTATCTTTAATTAATATTTAAATTTCAACATATATGACTTTACTAAATAAATACAACATTAATATATACTATACTATTGAAATAAATTGAACAAATTATTTAAGTATAATTGTTTGTATAAATTATTTGTTTAATCTAGAGTAGCTTCGATATTTATATAGAGGTCTATATTACTATATTAAAATAAAAATTGGCACTAATTTACAATTTTTTATTTTATTCACATAAACCTTTTCAAAAAAAACAGAAATAAATACACATAAATTATATTAATTTAAATGATTAATTTTTTTATAATTTAAGAACACAGTTACTAGTCTGTCAGCACAAAAAAATATATTTATTTGCCTATTATTTATTTATATTTTTGCCTATTTATATATTGGAGTTTAATTTTAGAAGACACAAGATATTATTTTCATTTGAGTTTTTTTTTGTATAAAAGAAGCCTAAAAGTTCCAATTCAAAGGTCGGGAACATGATTAGACTTTAGACAAGCAATTCCCTTTCTAATTTTCCTTATTGCATTTTAACTTATATGATTTATTAGTTGTTAAACGACTTTTTTTAAATTTAGTATAAGTTTTCTGTATCTTATGAGTTTCTTCGTCAAATAAAACTAAAACTTATTATTAGTATTCCACAAAATGTGAAAATCTTTTTACTTGACCTGCATTAAATTGTGGTTTGAATGAAAGTTACTTGAATTAAAACAAAGTGATAAGGAAACATCTCATTTGTCATTTAATATCGCCCCACAAATATCTCGAGTTGTCTTTTGAGATTTTCCTCGCAACGATCGACTGCGATATGTGGAAGCTCTGCCGCAAGGTAATCCGACACGCCACGATATTAAAGTCAACAAGCGGTTAACTGAGATAATTTGTTAAACTCATTCCAGTAGCGGTTTAAAGTAAACGTTTTCATTAGACTAAAGAGAAATATATTTAAATTTTTCATAAAAAGTCTGCTTAAAACCTTTTGATCAATTGATGCAGATATTGTATAGATTACAATAATTTTTAAATATATATAGATATATTTTATATATCTATATATCTATTTTATATATCTAAATATACATATTTCATAATAAAATAATATTTTTAAATAATTTAATATCGGCTTCAAAGCCGATACTCCCATGCACGAATATCTTACAATCAACTTAAATTATGTATACCACAATTTTAAAAAATTTCCCACACCCTTCGTATGTAATATCATCTTACAAATGTTATTGTGGTAATGATTTCAAATGCCAACTTCGCTACTTAGATTTCATTTAATTCTCATAATTTTTAGATACTCAGCACAATTATTATGAACATTGCGGCATCAGTTTTTTTAATTTTTATTTTAAATTAATTTCAATATTAGTAATAATTTTTTTACTATTTTTTCAGTATGGCTTACGTCAATTGGATCTCTCCTTACTGTCTCAACTATGGGCGCTTAACGATTCCATACAGGAATTTCGCACTATAATACAAGAACAAGATCAAGAAGATTCGTTCTCACATTCTCCGTCGCCCGCATCATATGACTCAGCCTCTTCGGAAGGTGATGATGAAATGCTAGCCGCTCAACGTAGTGCTGGTGCGATACCAAAAATCATAACAACGCAACCAAAATTAAAGAAATCAAATTCCAGTAAATCTGCAAATATGGACAGAAATCGTCCCATTTCACCAACTTTCACAACTCAACTAAATTCCGCAGATACACAAACACAGGCAAACAAGGCAAATTTAAATATGCCATTTTATGCAACAGCAATACAGTCGCAATGGCAACCTCAGCAACAACAACAACAGAAGCCGCCAATACCGAAACCACTCGATTTGAAACCAGTGCCACGCATGCGCAGCGCACCGCCACCACCACCTACAGTTCGGAAAGCAGCAGCACCGCCACGCCCTACATGATATTATCTAACGGACTTCCTCGCCGGAGTCAAGATGGTCATGTGTAAAGTATTTGTTGGTGATGTAGCTGCTGCTCAGATATCTGATAATGAATGATCATTGTTGGTGCAATGCAAAGTTGGCAGCAGCAGCAGCTTGTCACGTGGCGGGGAATTTCGTATGCGGGCTAAGAGCTAAGGTTGACCATCCATAGTTTTAGTAAAATGCAATTTTCAATAATTTTTTAACTTATAAATGCAATAATTATATATCAAAGACATTTTACATTTATAATTCATATACACGAATATATATAATATGCGAATATGAGAAGAAAAAAATTACCTTATACAATTTTAAGAGCATTGAGTGTGATCTACAGCAATTTTAAGTTTAGTTTGTATTTCTACTAAGGCATTTCTCCAAATGTTTATATACGAGAATGCTATATCGGGCTTAGGAATATCGGTTTATTATAAAAATAGATGAAAACACTAATTAATTAATTTCTTTAAGTGCGATGCTATAAACGATTGAAACTAGATTTTATAACAAATTAAATAATTCATTTTACAATTTAAGTGTAAATATACTATATACGAATTACAGCTACTAATTATGTTATGCTTAAAATCATTATTATTAAATAATAAATAATAAAATTATACAAAACTAAGAGCTATGCTGTTTTCTTTTTGTATTTAAAGAACTTAATATATGTAATACTCACTATACTCTATAACAAGAATAAGCTTTATATAAAAAAGTAAAAAGTTATTGAAAACTATTAAAATCATCATTAAACGTTCTATTCCGACCCTGTTCCAGTTTTATTCAAAGTATATACAGTGTCTTTTTCAACCCAACCATCGAACCACGTTAATATTATTATCTTTTTTGAAATCCAATAATACATTTAACCGAATCTATATTACTCCAAGAATATTTTGTTTCACTCATTACACATTATTAAGAATAGAATAGCGTTTAAGACTGTTATTGCTATAGTCAATACTTAGCTATTAATATATAAGATTAAAAATTCCACATATCCCAGTTTAATACAATAAAAATTCTAAAGTGAAGTTGTGTTTTGGTAAGATTTTGGGATAAAGATGTTATGGATGAAATAGACATATTTAAAAATGCTAAAGCACATCATTAATGAAAATCATTATGAAGCCATGATAACAGATTTTCTATATAATAAACAAAAAATTTGTTTCTTAACATTTATCTAGAATGACATGAATTGATAAAATTATCACTTCTTTACTGATGTTTTACCAAACTCTCCTGATAATTAGAAGAAGAGAAAGAGAGTTATTTCTTATGAAGTGACAGTGCTTCGAAGTAGCCTTTGTATTATCTCAAAATACATACCATTGTTGAAAACGAGTATCTATCATAAAGTTCTTTAATTCAATTATCGAGTTCTACGTGAGTTTTGTCTCCAAAATTCTATAGATGCATAATTTTTACTCTGTCACAATTAATAGTTATCATATTTGTCAGACTACAATATATAAATACAGAATTTATAATATAGAATATAAATTACAATAAATTTACTTAATTTAATTTTTATTTGAAAATTATATAGTTTTAACATAAGAGATATATTTTCTTAGGCAAAATATAGAAAATTAATAATTTATTTTTATTTTTTCCATATTTCTACAATTTTAATATCTTTCTTTCTAACTTTTAATGCTATCAGCTGACACTTTGGCTATTTCGCTTTTTTTTTTCAAATGTTAGTGGACATTTTGGTGTCTAATTTATACAAATATCCTCGAATACGTTTCTACTAAGTTGAGTATACATATTTTCACATTGACATTCAATTATATTATATATCATTTATATATAAACATATCCTTCAATAAGAATAACTTATATGGAGTAAATTTCTAGCTTAATTGATTTAGTAACTGCTGTTAAGGATTTCTCTATTTAACTGCTGCTCTGGTGCTATTGATTAAATAATTTTTATTATTAGTGTAGTGCACTGTGTCATCTATACTCAGATATGATAGTAGATAAATGAAAAATTACCTTTTAATTATCTTTTAAGATATCTTTACAATTAATTAATTATGCTCAGCTATACTCAGCTTTTGACAAAATTGATTTATTTGATTGAAACTTAATGTTCATTTTTAGCTTAAGTTTGTAAAAATATGCAAGATTATCTTTGTGAAATTTTTAAGATATAATCTTGTACTTCTGTGAAATGTAAAAAAATCTCTTAAGATGCAATTTATGTTATAAACACAATTGAAATTATATATTTCTAACACAAAAAATTCGACAAGTTTTTATGTAAACCTTTTTGGTATATATTAATTTAGAGATATCTCCGACTGTCTCAGTGGTTATAAATGTATCTATATAATCTATGCTGTTCCTGTAAACTGTCACCTATCACAGCTGCACATCTCAAAAAATAGAAACAATGCCATGACCTGAAATAGAGTTAAGTATGCAGCTTGCTCCATATGTACACATACTTGATCCAGAAAGTGCTCAAACTCTTGAATCTCCTGACCGAGTATAAGCATAAAAACCTATAAGCTTGGTAAATTTTATCATGAAACTAGTACTAGTACTAGGCACAGTACTATGAGCAATAGACTTGAAATGTATAAATAAATTTAGTGGTCCTTCATTGCCAAATTAAAATTATCTCAGCTTAATTTTCCTAATATATAAGTAAATATGTTTCTCTACATTTATGGAATAAGGTTTGGCACAGTTTTATGAGCGTAGATTTGAAGTGTACACATAGGTAACTACGCTGCCTTGCTCACATTATATAGCTTATTTATATATATAATTTTTATTATATACTTTATCTTTTAGGTGTCGTATAAGTAAAAAAGTAAATTCTTTATTTGAATTTTTATACTCGTATCTTTTGCAAAGCATTCATTGGTTAAACTTTTGGCAGTATTCGTATACTGCATTTGGATTTTAAATCAAAATAAACAATTTTAGAAATTTCAATTAGCATAAAGATATGATAATTTTTTACACATTAAGTCAAATCATAAATAAGTAAAGAAAGTTCTGCTTTTCGGCATTGTCAGCAACTTTTACTTTTGCGGTTTCGGACACAAACACGCCACCTACAATTGGAAGAGAATTAAAATTCTGTAATCGTAGCAGTTTTTACAACATGAAATAAATTTTCACTTTCTGTTTTAATTCTTGTCATAAACTGCGAATAACTAAAACCACTAAAAGCACACATTTACCAGAAAAATACTTAAGCAAAAGGCCTGACAGACCCAAATACTGCACACTTAAGACCGACGCGTCGGTCCAGTTTACATGAATCTAAAAACAATTTTTTTTCTAAAATGTTTATATTAAATGTTTTAAATGTTTATATTTTTTATTAACAAAAAATTGTAATGAAAACGTTTGTGTTAATTAAATTGAATTTGACTTGGTTCGGAAAAACAAATTATACTTGTTTTTGTATTAAGCCATGATTGAGGTGTCGATTGATATTGACCTCAACCGCAAATGAAATTAGCATAGCGGATAAAGGCTAACATTTGCATGTGAATGCGTACTCTAATCATGTGTAAAATCACGCTAAATAATGTAACACGCATGGAATCGATAGAATGTCTTTATAAAGAAACTACTGAAATTAGAATTGTAGTTAAATTGATATTAACCTACTAGGGCAAAAATAATCACTCATTTAATTATATATTTTTAATATAAAAAGATATAGAAAATGGTACAGAAAATATTAGATTTTATTAACAAAATAGTTCGCAAATAGTTACTCAGTTAATTATTATAGTGATCGTACAATTTACCTAATATCTTATTATGCTATTCTGAAAACTGCATAGGGCTTTTAACCACTTTGATACTCTAACTCAGGGCTGTCTAATGTACGGCCCACGCGCCTCTTGCGGCCCACAACTAATATTTGTGCGGCCGTGACATGTTTCTAATCTACCACAATAAGCAAATTTTTTTTTGTTATATTTTAGTAAAATCACATTATTTTGGTTTTGTGGTATCCCCAATAAAAGAATTAAAAATTTTTAAATAATTTCGTACACTTCACGTTAATTTACTTAGTTAGTAAAGACTTTAGTATATATTTCTTTGTACAACTGGTTCAAAAACCTTGTATCCAGTACCGTAAGTCATTATATTAAAAATAAAATATTTTTCGTATGGCAATACATGAACGTATCTATTTATTTCTGCGCCCCTCGAACCTATTTAATGATTTATATTGGCCAGCAATCTTATCCAGTCTGAACAGCCCTGGTATAAGTCCATAAGAATTTCAATTTTACATCAAAAATTTAATTAAGAAGGCAAAACAGACGTAAATAAAGTGTGGAGAACACCCCAGATATCACATCAAACTAAAATTCAAATATTTAACTCAAATAATGAACCCACTCTCTCATATGAATGTCAATCATAGAACGCTACGTCAAATGATATCAAAGCGTTACAAGTTTTTATTAACCAGTCCTTACAGAAAATGTTTAAAGCGTTCTGGCCAAACACACTATCGAATAAAAGGCAATGGTCCATCACTAACGAAACACCAATCAAGTTTGAAATAATTGAACGTAAATGGAACTAGATAAATCTTATTCTGCGCAAACCAACCAGTGACACTACAAGAGTGGCGATCAAGTAGAACCCCTTGGGTTGCCAAAGAAGGTGCAGATATGCGCAATCCTTAAGAACACAAACGGATACAGAACTGTTACGTATGCAGAAAAGCTTAAGAATAACCTATCTGAATGGAAAAAATTAGATGCGACCATATGCTCCTCCTAAGATTAAAGGAATTTATACAATATATATATATATATATATATATATATATATATATATATATATATATATATATATATAATATAATATATATATATACATATATATATCTATGAATCCATAGTTGTAATTATCTGAGGACTTAAGATTATGGTATTCTCAACAAACAAGATTATACACTGATAATTGAAATTGAAATAAAATGTTTGGATATACCCTTTGTTAAGAAGCACTTCTCTCATCTTCCACACAGAAGAATAACATTTACAGTTCAAACACAATTAAATCTAAAAATATGTAACAAAGAGTTATCTGAAAGTACCTTTTAATACTTTCTGTACATTTGCAAAAAAAATTTTAAAAGTTAATCATTTTTTCATAAATGAAAAGACAACTATTTGCAACAATTCTACAAATTAAATAAATAATTAAATTATGATTGAAAGCAGTTTTAAAGCAAGTTTTGGCTTTTCAAATATAAATATTATCTTCTTTTGAAATAACTGCGCAAAACGTATCTGACGACTACAAGACCACGTAAATGATGATAATTGTCAGCGTACAACTGAAATAGCTTGGAAATTCTTTAAATATTTGCATTACTCATCTCTGGACAATGAATCACTTCGCACTTGAACTGTTCGCTCTAAGATAAATTCTAAATAAACGTCACCTGATTGTGCTTTTTACTGCTGAACATCGTCGACGCTTCACAAAAAAAACAATCTAAGCCTTTTTACCTGTCAAGAATCTAACAAAAACAAAAATTAAAAAAAAAAAAATTTAAAGCTTAAGCAAATTATTTTACAAATAATTTTAACGGCAAACTCTACCTGGTTTTAGACAAAACTCTTATAAAACTGTTTACACTACTCGTACCAATTATTAAACAGATTCTTTAGCTTTGCACACACTTCCACTCACGTTAACTTCAAATTTATATCTTTAAAATGCATAAAAATACTTTAAGCATGAAATGAACAAATTATGGCTTAAAGCGGAGAAAAAAAGATACGGCCTTGAATGGCTGTTTTTTATTTAATTTTATTTAATTTTATTTTTTACTGTATTTAATTATTTATTCACATTTGAAAGGTAAAACTAAGCTTGCCTGGAGGGTTAAATTCAGCGGAACCGTTGCTGCTCATTGTCGGTGGAAATCTAGTTTTTATTGGACTCACGACTCGACTTAGTTTAGTTTTGTATGAAAAAGTATGGATTCTAATTAGAGTCGAGCTCGTTGTGCAAACACTCCAACACTCCAATACTCCATCGATGATGTGTTGCGGTTGCGAGTGCAGAAATATTTGTTAACAGAAGTTGAAGTCGTGCTCAATCATTCAAGCCTCAGAACAAGCAGATACTTTTGTTGCCAATAATAATGTTAAATATACCTATACATATTCTCCATGTTATGTATAATATATGTCCACATATTTTATATAATTTTCGGTTTTGCTTCAATTTTCTTTGTTAGGTTTTTGTATCTAAAAGAAAATTATTCGAGAGAAACTATGCACTCAAAAGATATCAAAAGATGAATTTTAATGAAATAAGTTTTTAATTGAGGATAAAATAAAATATTTGGGGGTCACTTTTGACAAACAGTTCAATTGGCTTAAACATTTGAAATACAAACGAAACAACTGTTCTAAGATTCTACATTTATTAAAGCCGCTATTTAATAATTATCAATTCAACTTTAAAAACAGAAAGTTACTTTATACGCAAGTAATTAGACCAGCACTACTGTACGGATGTGTTACATATAGCAAAGCCTCAAATACTACCATAAAGCAATTACAGATAGCACAAAACCTGGCTTTAAGAAGACTGTTTAAGATTCCATGGTATATTAGATCAACAGACATACATAGAGATCTTAGGATTGACTCAGTGAAAAAATATATCAGAGACAGAGCTCTAAAATTATTCACTAAAGTTGATACGCTACTTAACCCCGCACTAACAACCCTCAAGTTCACTTCTGGACTCTCAGGAAGATATGCTGATTTAAGGTCCGTCATCAACTAAAAGCCAAATAAATGATATGATATCTTAGCCTAGTTAAAGCCTAGTGTGGGATAGAGATAAGCACCTCAGCCATTATAGAGTAAAAGTGCGTAATAGCACTAACTCAAGAAGAAGAAACAAGAATCAAGAATAAGTTAAGTCAAACACATTTTTTAGATAATTTAATCAATCCATTAGATTTATTAGCATCATAAGATATAACAGATTCTTTTACAATTCTTCTCATTTTATATTTAAAATTTCTCCAGTTAGTGACTGTAAGCACACACACGCTCTAATATAATTGATTACATTACTATTATTGTTAGGGGATGTGGTACTGCTACCAGCGGGTCTATTGTGCCCCGTTCTAGGCTTAGAGTAAGTCTTTAAGCTCTGCTGGGTCAATAAAAAGTAATATAGAACGTACTTTACAAAGTTTTCTTGACTCTTCTGTAAGAATACACATTCTTATGTGCATTAGAATCAATTACTATATCTCCAGAGATTTTCAAATGTTCTAATACAATATATACATTCACTTTTTATAATTTTAAAGTTCTGCATATGTAGCAAAGACAAAAAAGTTGCTATTTAATCAAGTCTACTTGTGAATTCTACTTGTTGAATTCGAATCAGTTCATATTGTTGAAAATAGTTTGAGAGCTCTATTATTTATACATTGCTCAAAGCTTTCTTTGTACTTTTTAAATAAAATACTCTATCACCGTTTTAGTTGAAACTTCGATTTTGAATAAAATCGACCTTTTCTATCTTTATAAAGTATATTACTAACAGCAAGCTTTATAAAAACTACTGTAACTATTTTCGAAGTCATTGAAAAACACACATTTATTTGTCATTATTCTTAACTTACCATCAGTTATCATATAGGTTTTTATAGAGACAGTGATTAATCCTTGGCTTTATAATAAAAACTAATGAACATTTAAGACTTATGTTTTACCGACTTTAACCTACTCTACAACAAAAAGGACCGTCGACATCAAGCAATGCAGCTTATAACTTAAGAGTATCATGTAGTTTAAGCCCTGCATTAATCTTATCAAAATTTCATATAAATGTTAGCTGCTCTTTTTTTAATATAAAAAAATTAAAGATTATATGTCTGACAATGTAATTTTATTCAAAAGTCAACAGTAATGGGGTTTATGTCTTAAGATGACATATTCCCACATATGCTGAAATGTATATGTTTATTTACATTTTTCTGCAGTAATTATATTTTCTTCCTTCATTCAGTTTCAAAGTTTCCACCTGCAAAGAAAATGTAAATTGAAAATTATGTAGGAATAGAAACTTTTCAGTCTATACATTTCAGATAACTGCGATTATAATTACACTAATCTGTCGTTCAAATGAGAAAGCGCGTATTTATCTAAATTTTGAGTTAATCGTTAACTAAACATATTGTTCATACATGAATACTATATCACAGACTGCAAATGACAGTTGAGAAACAAATGCATCCACAAAACGTCAATGTACGAGGCGGTAATTAGTCTGGTACATAAGACCCATATAGCCGCATAACTACCAATTTCGTTTCACGTAATTTTGAAGATATGAATGTGGACACAGGAAATATGTAGTTTTAACGGTTCGAAATCACAATCCACACAACAAGCCCAGATCTACCTTTTATGTTTTGTGATGAGAATTTCCCACCAAGATCATGGGATTTGTCAGCACTGAACTTTTATCGTAGGTTACGCAAAAGATTGTAGTAGATTCTTAAAAGAATCTAGTACTGAAAGATTGGAGAAGCTTGTATTTCAGATCTATCGACAATGTGAATATAATATATTAAAATTGCAAGCTTGTTATATTCAGGTTAATTTTCAAACCCAGAAAAAGGATGAATCTGTACTTCGACCTATAGTTTTGTTAATAATTGTAGCGCAACCTGTCGCATATACTCGTTAATATTTGAAAAATGACTTAATAATAAAATGATCGTACCGAAATCATAAGAATTTATTGATCAGAATATATATCAATATTTCAATTACATCTGTTTCGAAAGCTCACCCCTTTGTTATTGGACTTCTTAGACATATGCATACATAACTGTTTCTTTTCTACTGTATTTTTCATCACTTACATCACTTAACTTACTTCATATTATATACATGCCTCGTAATAAAAACGATTCAGATAACTATTCTAAATTATAGGCCTAGTGTGAATATTTAAAGAATGGCTAACTAAATTTTTGACCTGACAATAAAAGAATTATTCTCATAGCAAATAAAACAAACGAAAAAAAATGAATAAAATGAAACTGAAAATACACAAATTATAATTTTTACGTAAAAGTATCTTCAACATTCGCTGACAGTCATGGGCCACTGCCGATGATTAGCGAATGTTTCATTGGAAATACTTGCAACATTTGCAACATACGTCGACTCATTTCAACGCTCCGCTGGCCACACATGAACAATTTTCAATGCGTTTTTATTTATTTAATTTTTTTGCGTTCATTTAGTTTTTCTTTTCAATTTGCAGGTGCAGACATATCTGAAGTTGGTGGCTTCATTAAATCACTTCTAAAATAGATGCGGTCTAAAATATCAGAATTCAATGAACTTCATAGAATGAGGAATAATGAATGAAATCGAAGAAAATGGCATAAATTTGAAATTACGCGAACCGGGAAGTTAATATTAAAATTAGACACGAAACATTCAGATAACGAATCCTCAAGAAATTACATTCACAAAGGGCAAATTGAAAAAGAAAATAAATAGAATTGAAGATAAAGTTTTGTAAAAATTCTGAAGCACATAAAAATGTCTGAGGAGATGTGGTTTTTTAGAAATAGCAAAGAAGAACTAATATTATTTTAATAAAAATTTATTCAAATAAAGCGAATAAAAGCTTGAAGTCTAGCGACCTAACCCTAATAGATCTCTGAGAACATGATTTTGTCGGAGTGAAGGGAATTAGTAAATATAACGAACCTGAGACGATGCCAATTGCAGCTTACATTTAAAATATTGTTGAAGCATAGTGTTGTTCAAGGGATAACCAGAGCTTAGGCAAATGAAGACACTTGTGTAGTATCTATGCAAATATGGTCAATACTCAATTGGAAAGAATTTAGAGATTTACTGAATCTTACAAGAGTGGACATCGGTAAAGTCGTGACTTGTATAACTTGTATACTGGAACTTATACTCATAGGCTGAAGAATCCGTCTAATGAAAATTACAGAAATGATGAAAATAATTTCTGAAGGATAGGAAACCGTGAGGAACATCTTCTGTAACTGGCTGGATGTAGAAAGAAGAACAGAGAACTTCTTTAAAAAAAACATATTTAGCTTTTTCATAAATGTGTCAGCGCAAACACTTTGTCGCTTGCCTCCCTTTCTCTCTCTCACTATCTCTCCCTTCTTCTTACGTTCTCTCTCTCCTTCTCTTTCTCTCTTCTTTCCATCTCTTTTCTCTTTCTCTCTCTATTTCTCTCTCTCTTTCTCTTTTCTCTCTCTCTCTTTCTCTTTTGTCTTTTCTCTCTCTCTCTTTCTCTTTTCTCTCTCTTTCCCTTTTCTCTCTCACTCTCTTTATATCGTTCTCTTTAGTCATCGGTACATTAAAAATATTGTGAATAAATGTGCTAATCAACTTTTCAGCGCTTTCTTAATAATCATCTTTCTGGCCAAATAAAATAACCTAGCGCTCGGTTATTTTATGGATTTTAATATAACTTATATGGAGAAAGAAAATATTTGGGAATACATCTGGATAGTAAACTAACCTAGAGAATATACATATTAAGAAAAAGCAAAGCTTCTCTCAAATTACAAATCTTATTTTGATTCCTCAGTCGAAATTCCAAACTATCATTCAATAATAAGCTGTTAATCTACGAAACTGTACTAAAACCCACATACAATTATGGAGTCCAATTATGAAGTACTGCAGCAGACTCAAATCTGGCAATTATACAGGGGTTCCAATCTAAAACACTATGCAAGATCACAAAAACATATAACAAATGAAGAGTTGCATAAAAAACTATGTGTTTAAACAATCAAGTAAGAAATACACGATTTATAAATAACTACGCTTATCGCATATATATGCACCCAATCTCACACACCTGATGTCCCTTTCCAATACTTTTACAAGGCTGAGAAGAAAAACACCAGGAGACGTCTTGGAACTGAATAAGCAAGTCACACTTTTATATTTAATATGTATATGGATATGTCACTGAACATAGTCCATACGCACCTTTCTATTTAGCTTATAGTAAACATTATTTATTGTCATTCATACTTAATAGATAAAAAAAAAAATAAATAGATTAAAAAAACAATTATTGATGTATAAATAGACAAGTAACTGATGAAAATACTCTCCCTAACATTTTTCTTCTTAAATTAGCTGTCTTTAATCATCAGAATCTAATTACTGATTTAATGTAGATGACTAAACGTGTCTTATTAGTTGACTTGTAATATCTTACTGGTAATAGTATATAGGGTGTAATGTATATTCATAATAGTATTTAAACGACTCTTAGTTGTTGTTGATGGTAGATGATCGAATTTTATCGAATAATTTTATTGAATACTACAACGCTTACATCTTCTTCATATCAAATGGTAGATACAATGTATTTTCAGTTATTTCTCTACATCAAACCTAAGTAACCATCGTTATTAATTATATAAAATTATTTTGAAACCAAAGTTAAAACTAATAAAAATAGTTATGCACTCCAACAACCGCAGCACTGTTTCGTGGAATACCACTCGGGCTAAAGCTGAACCAGCACCGAAACCAAAAAATTGCAACACTGAAAAAAAAGACTTTACACAAAATGTGATGTTGTTGGGTACGTGCACAATTTATGTAAATTTTGTTTAAATTACTTATTTAACTGGAACATGAGAAAATTCGCATTGCTGCATGATACCCGTATTAGCGTGGCAAGTGTATCTGGTGCGGTTCAGTATGCCACGAAATTGGAGTACATTTCAAAAAAAAACACAAAACAAAGCTGAGCAAAAATCTAGTCAATTCATTGAATTTTACTATGCAAATAAAAGCAAGCAAAGAAAGATATTCATAAGACCTAAGAATTGTGGATGAGGAATATCTGGGAATATACACAGCTACATTAGCAAACAGATCTATATACAAGTTAATGTTATTTACACTTGTATATATATATATAGTTGTAAAAACTAAAATAATATGCTGTAGATAAGTAGATACTTTGAAAAGTCTTTGGGGCATGTTATTTGTAGTTCAGCAGTTTTTTTTTTTTGTTAGTTTCTAAAAGCGACATTTGATTCGCTAACATTTGACGATTTGGGTTTCGATTAGAATTAAGTCTGCAATTCATTAAACGTTGCACTTTATTGTGTTTAATTCGTTACAAATTCTTGCAATAGATTTTCGAAATAATCTTTAAAATGGAAACATTGAAATTATAAACGAAACTGACTATACAAATCCGACTTTGCAGTTGCGGTTTCTGTTTCTGTCGTGACATTTACATGTTGCAATTTTTCTCTTAGCGATCTTAAAATGTTTTTATTTGACTTTTAATTTTGTTTTATTATTTAACACATTTTTCATATTAATGTACCGCCATAAGGTCTTTGATATACTCGTATATAGTGCATATAGTTCAGTGGCAACAAATTGTTTAGTGAAAGTGCAACGATCTTCAATGAAATGTGCAAAAGTTTAGTAAAACCAACAAATTGAATGGCTCGAAGTGTAACATTAAATCGCCTCAAAAGTTGACGTGTGTAAGAGTAATTAAGGAAAATTTATAGAAAAATGTTTAACAAAATGGAAACTGCCTTGAAGGCAAATATTGCAAAAAATCACAAAAATCCAAATAAATATTGCTAAATTAAATTTTTATTTACAATATTATCGCTATTGTTATGTCAAGAAATGTTTAGCAAAAATATGAAACCATAGTAAAACAAACAACAATTTCCACACAACTTATATATTACAAAAACATATTCAGAAAATACACTTACAAAAATTATTTTACATAAAAAAAATATTTTTCTGTTTTCTGTTAAAAGTAAAGAAAATGTGTTGGAAACACAGCATTTTCGCTAACCACTTTTCACACTTTGTTAACTGCTTTTTATACATTTTCAATTTTCCTGTCATTTGTTACGTGCAATTAAAAACGTATTTGACACCAAAACCAAAATTTCAGTTGCCTCGCCGGGAATACGTAAAAATGTTATAAACAATTTTTATTATATCTTTTTTTTAGTAAATCTTTTCATATGTTGTTTTCAGCTCGTTTGCAACATTTGCAATATTAGCAACATTACTGGAATGAACAGGGAACATTTTTTCGGTAGTTAAAATTTAGCCAACTTGACGCGTCGACTTCTTCTTGTGGTTCCACCAAGTTGCACAATTGTACGCAGACGTAAGCACCTGATTACCTGGTGACATAATTTTTTGCGTTAAAAATATGCGTGTGAGAGAACTGGTTATATCGATATGCTGTTTAATATCAATATTCGATTATTTATTTTGCAAATTTATTAATTATTTCCGTCTTATCAATACTGGTCTTAGGTAAATAAGATCTATTATAAGTTTTTTATACTTAAAATGTGAAATAAACTGATCTGATCAATAAAGTTTATAGCCTCAGAAAAGAAAGTCATATATCAGAACAGCAATGACCTGGAAAAGGACAGTTCAGCAGGAGACGAGCAAATCGTTTAATGAATTGAGAGTAATAGCACAAAATAGAAACCAGTGAAAAACTTTTGTAGACTCCTTTAGCTCCTAATGGATCCCTAGCCTCCCTTCCCCTAACAAGCTGAAAAAGGTACGATTTTTTACCATTTATATTCATATTATATACCATAATTTCGAGTAGTAGCATTACTATATTATAATTTACCAAAATTTATCATACCATTTGTTTTAATTTTCCTTTTTCCATCCGAAAGACCGTCTTCCATTACAATGACCGCAAACATGTTTTAATTTTTGTTAAAATTCTGCTTAATATATTTGAGTTTTAGTTCTCAAATTTCTATTTTTATATTCAAATTCCGAATTAATATGGAGAACATCTGAAAGTTAACCAATATTATTATTTATAACTACAGCAATAGAAAACTTATTCATTTTGTTCATTTATTCAATTTTTTTCAAAACTGAATAAAACTGCCTCTTATTTTAAGTAGTGTCTGATTGTTCCATTAAAATCACTACAATGTCTTCAGAAATATCAAGAGGACTAACAAAACTTGGCCATAAAAATAAATCATTGACTGCCTTGAAAATTTCTGTAACCAGGTACACACCACGTGGTTTACACCAGATATACACTTATTCAAAATTAAAATATTAGGGTTGCTATCTAATATTAAGACTGCTATTTTTATATTAATAATTTATGGATTACAACTATAGTAAATGAAATTTCTGGCTCACTATTCCATTGTTCTGAGCATTATATAACATATCTATTCAAAAACTACTACTACACCAATACTCATGCTTTCTTATTCCCTTGTGCTTCAATTCTCGGGTTCGTGATTATTCAGTAACTCATTCAATCAATAGTCATCCATTAATTTTTTATTATAATTTTATATGCATTATTATTTTTTGTTTATTATTGTAATAATTAAAAATCAACTACACCTGCTAACACCCGATTCTAACTCTCTGACAGTTTTCAGTTATTTTTGATGCCACAAGAGTTATTGACCCTTCAAATAACAATATTTATCTATCTTTCAACACTTTACCAACCCAAAAATACAATTTTTATTGCTAAGCAATTTTTTTATCAATTTCACGTCAAGTGCTGAATGCTAAACTCCACGCCCGCTTCTTATTTGCATAACCGTTAAAGGAACTTAGCCGGAGCGAAAAAGCTGGCTCAGAAATGTGGCGTGTTTACTGATAGTTTTTGTCATGCAAAACTGTTAGAAAACTGAACTATGCAATATTTTTGCATATTTATCAAAGCAAATTTTTATGCTAATTTAAATTATTATTTTATATACATATAAACGACATAAACCACATACATATATATAGTTGCGAGAGTACTTTTATTCCGCAAGCGATACTTTTTAATTTCTTTGCATATTTACCTACGTCTTCCATAGAACAGAAAATCAAATTGTGTAGCGGCGAGAATTCTATTCCGCCAAATATTGGCAATAATCAGAAATGTAAAGAAAATAAGTTGCGACCGCAACTGAACGTGTGTGTGCAATCCATAAACAATTCCAAAGAGAATATGGCAGTCAGTGCTGTTGTATCTTCTGCGACTTCCGCCTTTCGGCCGACAAATTCTATAAAATTTATCCACGCACAAAGTAATGCAATCGAAATGGACTTGCGTAGATGGTGTGAATTCTAAACGTGGCCACACCGACTACAAATGCGCCCATGGGGAATTGCAAGTTGAATCACTTGGACATTTTGATTCGTTTTATCTTTCAAAACTTTTCCGCATGTCTACGCATTTGCATTAGATTTTTGCAAAGCCAGAAAGCCACACAGACTTTGACCGCGTACCGTCGCGTCGCTGGTTGCATGGTCACGGTTAGGAGCACCGCTTTCATTTAATCTTTACCGCTGCAGTCCTCACATTTTTTTCATTATTTTTTGTTATCTACCAAATAAAATATTTTATATGCTTTAAGAATTTAATATCGCTTCGGATGTTTATGTAAATTGAAGGTGTATTGCAATTTTTATTGCACTTCAGATGTTAAAGTCACAGTAGTTCTGGCAACTGGAAGTTCGTCGCTTGAAATAACAACTAATTTAATATAATATTTTTTTTACTTTTGTTTGATTTTATTACTTTTTAAAGAATTTATTTTATATATATGGTATTTAAATATTTATTAACTCTGAAGTACTAATAAAAATAAATCTTAGAATATTTATTAGAAATTAAAATTTCATTTTCTTTTTATGTTATTCATTAATTAGTAATAATATTGAGTAAATGTTGGTAAAATGCTACTTTAGCCAGGATTTGATAATTAATAGTTATAAAAATCAGCTTATACTTTAAAATATTAACAACTTTTTTGTGTAACTTCATTTATTACTGGGAATTTAGATCAACTTTATAAATTAAGTAAATTTCTAAAGCATTTTATAATTATTATTTCCTAGGTTCACCAACCCTAATAACAACATAGAACATTATATAGAACATTCGGTTTCATTATAAGTTCGAAATAGTCCTTAAAGATTCAAACGCCAACGCAGTGAACCAACAACTCTAAGTAGATATATAGTGTCATCGTAATAGCACAATATAACCTACACTTACAATATCACTATTGATTATTTGATGACCAACAAAAAAATAAATTCTATAATTAAATTGATTTACAATGTTAATATTATTTGAGTGTTAAACAAAGCCAAGATAAGTAAATCATAATTTAACTTCTAGTGTATTACAGGACTTGAACTGTCGATCTAAATCATATTCTGTTTGACGCTATTCTCGTGACATCATTCCAGGTATGTTGGCTTAAACAATTTCTTTATCAACAATTAAACGACATGTTTTTGCAGGCGCACATGATCGGAGGGGGCGTTAGTGATATTACCAGATCCGTTGCTGAAAATTGAGTTTAGAGGGGGATTTTTTAGATAAAACTGGAAATTTAGATGAATCGACTTTATCTACGTATACATATATGTATACACTTAGTCCTTCAATTAATTTCGTTGACCTTTCAGCTTCTCAGTCCCCCTTCTCAGATCATTAGTATATTGAAATTTTGAGTATAGGTTTCTATGAAATGTCACAAATAAAAATATGAATATTAAATATTCAATTACTTTGCAATGATCTAATAAGTATGTATTTCTGCTGCATATACTTCTGTAGATCTATTTTACAATAGGTTACATTGTGGTTATAACTTATCTAAGAATATGACAGCATAAAAATGCATTAATTTCTGTTGTAATTACAATTACAAAATAACAAAAATAAACATATTCTTTAAGGTTTACTAATAATAAAAATTTTTATGAGAAATAATGAGCAATGAAATATTGCTAGAGGAAACCATAAAAACTTAAAATAAATAAATTCAAAGAAAACCTTTAAAGTTGAATGCGGAAAAATCAATAGAAAAAATTGGCTTAAGTCTTAACGTTTCCCTTATGGACGCACAAATTTGCATGCACTCTTCAAAGAAACATACTAAAGCTCAGAGGTCACCGATATACGCACACTAAAATGCGTTCATGGGCTTTAAGTTCTAATTTCACATAAAATTTTTATGCAAAATTAGGCTTAAATAAAAATTTATGTTAAATAAAAAGAATTGCCGATTAAATTGCTGATGAGCGAAGAACTTTTTAACAAGCAAGGCACCGCTCACAAATTGCAGATAAAAATCGCACTTAAGTGCAGAATTAAATTAATGAATGCTTTAAGATGCAAATTGCATTTATACGTTAACATTTATGAATTGATTCCTCACCTAATGGTTGGGTGCGACCCTATACCATACATATCGGCATTTATCTAACAGAAATGTCAGGTGTTTATATGCAAAACAAATCAAAGCTGGCTGTTACCTTTTATGTGGTTCTCAAGCGAGCGAAAAGTTCGTTTTGGTCATTAAAATAAATCAAGTTTATTTCTTTAATTTAATTGTTTGTTGACATTGCTTGAGTCGATTTTTTATGGCATTTTTATGTGTAGGAAATCAAATACTTGAAATCTAAATACTTATTTAATTAAATGAATTAAAATGTTACGTGAACATACTGCAGAGATAGGAATTGTTAGATACATTCCAGTTGTACTAGTTTTTATTAAAATACATTTATATTTCATTTATGTCGTAATACATTTTATATAAGAAATCGTATAACAGAGTATAAATATTAAAGATATATTAATACTTTTTTAAAAACATTTATATGGTATATGGTAATATACCATATAACTTAAGTAGATTATAATAGTAGGTTTTTATATTCCTGTTACTTTTAAATTTTTTGAAATAATTTTACTTCTTATCATATTTAAGATAGATTGTAAATAAACAAATTGAAAATAGTTTATGTTAACAAAACTATTAAAATATGAAACTATTATTTTTCACATTTAACATGATGAATTTGTACACATATTAATATATACATAAGTTTATCAAATATTTAATTAAAACTGTTGTTTACAACTACAGTCCATTAGTATCTGTAAGGTCTAGAATTATAATTTATGTACCTAAAAAAATTAAAATATTGCATTGCATGCATATTAGATAGATTTAATAAATTAGATACAAAGTAACCACTCCTTTTCCACACAATCCATGTTTGGCCTGTTAATTCGATTTGTCTTTAAGTGAACTAAACAATGCATTAATTTCAATCATTTCAAAGCCCAATGCAATACCCAAATTAAACATTCCAAAGAGTTTGCAAATAATCAAACGAAAGAAACCGATTTCACGACAGTAAATTGGTGCAAAATTATAAGTAAGATACTTTTGCGAATGAAGTAACAATTTTTTTAATGTCTCTTGTAAATTATTTCGCAGTTGATAAAATCGTGATATTAATACACCAGTCAAGTCGAAAGTAGTTGCCATTTTTTTTTTGTTTTTGTCAATGCTTAACAACTAAGTCAAGGTTAAATTTGCCTTTAATTTGCACTGAACATTATAATTCAGCACTTTTGTATCTTTCGTAAAGTTACAGTAGCTAAAAGTAGCTTACAAAAGATCTTCAAGATATCACAAACATCAAATCGTTGACTTATCTTTCGCAATCAGATGTGATCAGTCAAATATACTTTATAGTAAATGAAATAAAATCCAATGCATTATAAAGATACTATAAAATATAACATTTTGACGTATATTTACATACATACACATTAATTACATATACATACATTCATATAACTTTAATCCAATGAACTTTATTTAAATATATATATATATATTACTTGAATTAATATAACTTACATTTTTATAATTAATTAATAAACATCGTTTAAATAATATTCTAATGTTTGGTACCCTTATAACATATAGAAAGTCTGCTTTTAATGGAGTATACAAAAAAACCAAAATATATATTTTTTTATTAATTAATCATATTAATGTAATAATACTAACTCTAACAGACAGTATTGGAAATTGTCTTAGCCTTTTAGCATAGTCGTAGCAATTTAACTAGTACCAATACTTTTACTCAAATCGTTTGCCATCTGTCTTCACTGCAGGTTATAGACCATTTCTCTAAAATATTTCTTCGGAACATAACTATTCATAAAATGTACAATGTTTTATTTCATATCATCAACTATTCTTCTGGGATTCTGGGATTTGCAATATACTGTTTAAGACAGATCTTAAAAACTCAATAGTTAAGAAATGTATGGACAATATTCACTATGATATGTTCAAACTTTTATGTACTTTTATGTTTTTAGATAGTAAAACCTTTATAAATATCTTGTTTTTTAATATTTTCAAGACTATAAAGTATCTTTGTACAAAATTGTATTTATCATATTAATTTCCCCCCACTTTGTAATGCTCAAAACGTATTTTATTTCTCTCTTTATACCTATGTATTTACTATCTGCAACTTTAGGGGACATGGAATGTAATCTGTAAAAACTAATTTATATAAGGTGCTTCTTATGAATGTCCCGTAAAGCTAGTTGATGACTTCTTCGTCTCAAAAATGAAAAAGAAAGTTAGTAAATATTTAAAGCAAAGATTCACATCATTGAAGTCTAGGACAAATCTTACGAGTCTAGATAGATAAAACGCGTTCATATTAGTATCTGTATTTATCATCAGTAACATTCAAGGCATTACCTACCCAGAATTTTTTCGATGTCTTTTTTAATGTGCTTTTTTCGATGCCTGATCATTCTTCCATTTATAGCAATTAATCTGCGGATGATTCTGTAAATCGAAGACTTATAGCAGAATACGTTAACCCTTAACCAATTTGATCAATTCATGCATAATAGCAAAAGAAATTGTTAGTGGTTTCACATTTGAGATAACTATCAGATTAAATAGCTAATTCGTATCTGTAACAATTTGAAACTATTGACTTAAAAACGAAGACGACGCTATTGTTTAGATATTATAGGTAACCAGTGAGTTAAACAACGGGTTAGTTTTTACAACTCTTCTGGGGCATCCCACTATAACAGAGCTGAGATTGCTTTCAGATTATCTGACAAGTCGTCTTAACTTAGTCTTATTGTGGGCGTAGTTGATACACAATTAAAGCCTTGATCAAAAATGGAATGAAAACTAATATGTGCTGATACGACACCTCAGATAACCGACAAATCAAATTGTTAATTAATGCCTATAACAGCTATATAGCACTCTTAGTACAATAAAGCTAAGATAGCTGCTGAATTTCTTATGGATCATCTTAATCTACACGGAAATCTTTATAAGATGGGTATGTCTAAATCAAATTGTTAATTCATGCTGAGATAGTTGCTAAATACAATTTTTACAAGTAGTGAGATGAGATTTCTAATAGCATTCTTTGTGAATTTCTTTTGATTTTCATCATAAATCTAAATTATTTTTACCTGATATTCACAGTTTATCAATTAACTATATTCTAGTCCCTCAAAGTTTTTTTGTTTTTTGTGAGAATCAATTGTTTGCACAAAAGATTATCTATAGCCGCAATACTTCTCTGGATGTCATATTTTATTCTCGTTTTTTTTATTATCAAAATAAATGAATACTGTAATATTTTTAGTATAGATTGGAATCAAAAATAAAGCACATTAAGGTAAACTACTTAATTCTTTATATGTATTTATGAATTTATTTTCAAAAAATTGCACTTTGCCATTAAGCAAAACATAAAGTTTTGTGATGTCAGCGTATAAATGCAAATTTATCTTTTTAAGTCCGTTTTTTGTGCTTGAAAAATAAAACAGTTTCGCTTTGATGTTTAAGGCCATCAAAGCAAATTTATTAGCCAAGTTATACAGAGATTTAAGTTTCAAAAATGTGGACGTATAAGCGCCGCTCCTTGCTTTAGCAGATTTTCTACATCTTGAATGAGCTCAAATCTCCTCCTACTCTTGCAATTTTAAGCTTTTGTCGGTTATCTGAACAGTTTTTGCAACAGGTTCTTCAATCGATTTTTGCATAAAAGGTTAATAGTTTTTCAATAAAAATGAAAGGCACTACAAATAAATTGTGAAGAGCATGAAAAGAACAATAATTCAAATCATTTCTATAGTAAGTGTTTTGGCAAACTCTAATGATGTTAATCAAGTACAATAGAAGTTATTTACGTCGTAATGTTTTTTAAAAAATTTTTTTTTAAATTATCACTTATATTACAACAGTTCCATATAACATATATTATTTAAAAACTGAAACTCTATTAAAATTGAAATTTAAGTAATTTTTAACGGTTGCAGGAAAATTATCATTAAAGGTCGTGGTTTGTGAATTTATTGCTTTATTTTTCATTTTAAGTTCATTGGCAGTAAAGGTCAAATTAAGCTTTCAATTATTTCATACATTAATGTAGTAATATCAATTATAATATATTGACCTATGCATCAACTGAAATGATCATCATAGCCTCCGATTTTATTGCATACAATTTAATGCCCTTAAGTGTGCCATAAAGTTCATTTGATAATCACTCTTATATTTCCGTTTTGAAATCTTGAATTTTGCATTGATCAAGTAGAGATGAAAGTGAAATCGTTTTATGGACATTTAATAAACTGCAAATAACCAAAATCCAAAAATCCAAAAATACAATCAACAAATCGACAAATGATGATATTCATTTCCCTTAAAAGAAAGTAAAATCTTCCGTCTCAAATGTACAAAACTGAAATTATACAACTTTCAATTCATCCAAAATGGTCATTAGGCGGTAATATTTGTGCGTTAGCAAATTATGCCACGTGATGAACTTTATCATCGTGACCACTTAATCAACATTTCACATCCATAAAACTAATTCTATGCTTTCGTATGAAAGAAGGAAGGTGAACTACAATTTTATGGGCATACATTTCAGATTTATGTTCATCCGCCAAGCTGCCAAGTGTATAAACTTACACACATAATACCATGTAATGCAGAAAATTAAAAACTGTAAAATTTTACTTTGAAGCAAAGTTTACTTCATTGACATTTAAGCCCAAAGCAAAGGTGATGCAATGCGACTAAGTCATAAGCGAAATCTTCGTCAAAAACTGCTCCAACACTGAAACACTTAAATACTGAAATTAAAAAATGGAAACAGTAATATTTATTAGCGTTTAGGATTAGCTAAACTAACCATAACATAGTAGAATCGCGTACCGTAAAGTGACGATTAGATATCGGCATGAACACATATAATATTTGTTTGATTTGTAAATCTTTCTCTCAAAGCCGATTTAAAACCGAACCGTAATAGTAACTCAATTGGATTTAAATTATTTTTGCCCTCAAAAGAAAGAAACAATCAAAATAACTGTCATGTCTGTCGGTCTTTAATATGGTTTTTAAAGTTTTATTGGTCGTTTTCAGCGATTTTAAATCCACTTAACCTGGTATTCAACTCACGAGTTGCAAAATATTTATTTGCCATTTTTGTTGTTGTACATGAGAAGAATTAAAAAAAATCAAAAATATTTTAAAGTCGATTTTTTAAGTTAATTTGTTTTGTAAATGTCTTTCACGGGTATATTTGTTTTAATTGCACCTAAAATAAACTTTTTTAATATAATCTTAAATAACCAAAAAAATTTTAAATACAATATAAAAACAAAGATTTATTGGATTTGCCATTTAGTAAAATATCCGACTAAAATCCAGAAAAAGAAACAGAAATGTTATAGATCACAAAAAATAAGCATATCAGTCTCTGTATAGATACCTACTTATTTTCTCGGGATTTTATTTGGATATTTTACTAAATGGCAAATCCAATAAATGTTTGTTTTTATATTGATTTTCAAATTTTTTTGATTGGGATTACTGATTATCATCTTATTATCTTATTATCAGGCAAAAAACCATGTTAAGACATTTTATTGACTCCTGACATAGTTCTGATAAAGAAGAAATATTTGCTCAACTCTTTCTTTGAAACCATTCAACATATACGCAATATAGGTTTAACAGAGATTTACTTTCTGTCAGAGTACGTTGCCAGACACATGACAACCATATACAAAGCGTATTTAAAATCGTTTTAAGCATCCTTAGTTTAAAGCAGTACATTTGGTAATATTATTACAGTCTAAAATAATCAACACAGTGCACGACCAAATAAAATTTAAATAACTTTTAACAGTAACTAAATAAGGTTCATATTCTATAATAATCCTACAAATGTTATCTTCTTATTAATTACATTAAGAGTTGCCTTAATGAGAAAAGATTTTAACCCTCAAGGCAGTAAAAGACCGGGGCGCTCGCGCAATATTTGAAAGAGACAAACTGAAACCGAATTAAGAAACGCTGGAAAGAGCTGGAGTGAAACAAAATGTCTTGCATTAGTTAGAGTTCAATGGAAACTATTTGTTGCGACCCTATATTCTACCTAAAAATAAAAGGGATTAATTATAATTTATATATATAATTAAAATATACATATCCTTTGCAACCGTAACTGTCAATAAGACAGAAAAAGTTTCAGATTTCTGAAAGCATTCCTGAATAGTTTGGAGAAAATCTTCAAAATGATCTTTTCACCTATTTAGAGGTTTATGAGGCTCTCTGGTTGGTTACGCGGAAAATAGCAAACGATTTCCTAATTGAGGTCCAATGATATCACAAACTCGTATAAGTACACAATGAAAAACATTCCTGGAATATATTAACAAAATATCAAAAACGAACTTATCATTTTTTAAACTATAAGTCTCTATGGTTGGTTTCAAGAAAAATGGCGCGCAATTATGGTCCCCTATTATACAACCGGTCAATAAGCCTAAGTGTGTTGTAGCGATCTACCTATCTACATCGTCCATAAGCAAAAATAATAAATTTTATTAAAAATATCATATATTAAAATATTTTAATCAAATTTCAGTTAATTTAATATCATATATTTCCAAAGTTTTTATTATTTATTTGCTTATATCAAAATTAAAATTTTAGTTTCATTCCTTAATGTTTACGTTAATATTCATATCTCATAGCGTATTAGACGTAATAATCACGGGATATTCTAACTTTAATACCATATTGACATTATCCACTGTACTAGCATAGAGCAGCTTTCTAGTAGAGATCTATGTTATGAGTATATGAAATTATTGGTACTAAAGAAGTGTTCGGTGCAGTAAAAGTATACATATATACACCGTGTCTAAGTAAATACAATATTAACAACAAAGTCATAGTCTTATAAACATAAAATATGGTGTGTATTTATATACATATTGAACTCATATATACACAACGTATGTATTTGTGTGTGAGTTTATAATAATTATAATCTATATGCATAAATTTGTATTCATTCCACGATCTTCAACATTAAAATTTTTTTGAAAAATTAATTTAAATACATTTTATCCAATTTTTTATTTAAAATATACGAATTATTATTGTACTATAAAAAAAACTATTTTGGGAAATAAAAATAATAAAAGCTCTTTTAAAAACTAATTTTAAAAGTAATTTTATTTAAATATCAATATAAATTTAATGTTTTTGCAATAACTACAAAACATTTCATTTGCAGTCATTTAAATTGATTTTCTATATTAAATTTATAGTGAAATGATTTTTTGTATTTCAGTCTACGAAATCATGATTAACTTAACGAAAAAAAAGGTGCTTCAGTTCAATTCCCGGAGGGGCTTTTTGCTATTTTTACACCGTTACATCGAGACAAGCCAGCAATAAATAAAATAAACAATAATAAAAAAGAAATAATACTTAACAATAAAAACACAAAATATAAAATACAATAAAAAAGATGTTAAAAAAAGTTTTAAGGTCAACTCACTTTAATTCACTTTCATGCAAATAAAAACTACGTACACACATGAATATTAATTGAGATACTTTAAGAAGAAAACAAACAGACAGACAAGAAAACAGGCACACAAACAAACACGCAAGAAGCAAAGAAGCGAAGAAGCGAAGAAGACAACTCAACAGCGGCTATAGTTTATGACAGTGCCAACGTAGAAAGACGGTACGTCAGTTTACCTTCTTCTGGTTGGTGTCTGTCCTATGCATTTTCATTGTCTTCGAAATGAACAGCCGCAGCCGTCATTGCTGGCATCATTCAAAATTCATCAAAAAAATAGGTGCACCAGAGAGAAAAAATGCCTGCATATATCAGAAAACAGCTAAGCACACGAGTACGGCAGAAGCGTGTCAGGCGAAAGTTTTTTATTGTCTTCGGTTTTGTTCGTCAAGTTGGCTCACCTCACAATTCGACTAACACCTTTAATACCATTAACGAGAAATAAAAAAGTTATTAATTCTATTTTTAACTCTCATCATTGGTAAAATGAGTAAATTTTTATAAAAATTTTTATCAATTTATTTGCATAAGAAAAAGAAAAGAAAATAAAATAAAACTTCAAGCTTAGGTCTATGGATTAGTAAAGAAATGTTAATGTCTAAGCTCAACAGTCCAATGAATTCTTCAAACATAAAGAATTCTTACATAAAAATTTTAAATTACTTTTTAATCGCATACTATATTATGTGCTCAATAGCTAACATTTATAAAGAGAGAACTTAAGTATTCATAAATAAATAACTTCTAATAGGTCTGTCAAGTTACCAAACAGATTAGCTAAACTCACATTGCAGTTTCATCTAAATTGGTATGTCTTAAAAAAATTGATAAGTGACAGAATATTATCTTAATCTTAAATGGAATGAGACTTATAGGTAGATTCATTGTATTCGTCTGACTTTGATCTGATTCTTCAGTAGAGTTCTAGAGCTCATTTCCTTATTTGATATTACAAGCTTTTCAACTATAAATAATTAGAAAAGAACTGTTACTACAATTTCCTCCTACTTTACTCTGATATGTTGGTGTAAATTATTCAGTATATACATTTTAATGTTAAGTACCCTGTGTTTTAATCTTCTAACATCATTTTATCGTCTGATCTAAACTGTCTTCGTTGTATCTAACGCCTAATAAAATCATGTTGCCAACCCAACAGATAAACTTCATTACTTTGATGATTAACCTATATATACCAAATAGTCTGGTGATTTATGAAAGAGACATCGCTTAACATTTTATTTTATCTACCACATCTTCATGTCTATATCGCAGAAGTTTGATATTACCAGTAACGACTAACTGAATTTTACTCCTTTAATCAAGTGCACGACAATCGCAGAGAATATAAAATGATATAACGATATAAATTCGTCTGTATCCGATAGATTTGTTATATTAAAATAATATGTAAATAAGCTTCTAATTTCTAAAGATCCGAATATATTTGAACATGAAATAAAAAAAAGATATTTAAAATTTACTATATCAAAAGTAATTTATTTAACTTAGTTTCGTTTTCGTTGTCGTTGGTCTATAGTCTAAGACACATTATTCTTCAGAGAGAAATTCATACTAAATGGGTTTTATACTTGAAATTTTTAAAAAAAATGTTTTATCTACCTGAAAATTTTTTAAGCTTAGAAGTTCTATATAAAATGATAATTAAAATTATAACTTAAAAAATACAATTGCAATTTAAGTGAACTGTATATTATTTTATATTTAAGGTTTCAGTAAAATCATATGTTATGCAAAAGTCGGCAAGCAATTGGTTTTAGTGCCAAAGGAACTTACCTATCTATCTAAGAAACACATGAGACATGTTTGGTCACCACTTTCTTTGAGATCAGTTTTAAGTATATGATAAAGTGAATAATATTAAGAAACCTTTGCTCAGTATATGAATGACGTGAGTTATAATCGAAATGAGAGTACGTTTTGCATTATTAGAAGTAGTCGGTGAAAATCGAAATTATTATCGAACAGTATCAACATAAGTAGAACCTTTACAACAATACACTATTTAACCTAATCATACGATTTTTTATAATGATTTATAAAATATTCCCAATATTGTTCAATACGGAGCGTGAATAGTTTTTTATAATAAAGTTACTTTCCTTATTATTTCACTAATGGACGAAGTCAGCAACTTGTGTAATTTGAAAATTTCCTTTATAATAGTTGACGACAAAAAAAAATGTCGTATATCTATGATATATAGATTTATTGCTTACACATACACATGTCCATGCATTCGCCATTGGTCAATGACAATACTTCGAGAATTTTTTTGGGATGTGTATTTAGAGTGATGGATGTAAAAGTATCGGTTTTAATATAATTCCCTAGTAGTTTTCAGATGTGTTTAAATAAAATATGACTGACTATGTTAGTTACTTAAAGATACTTTTATATAAAATAATAATGTTATTTATCAATACTTTTAAATAAAAATGGACTGAATATGATAAGTATTTACTTTCAACACTACTGAGTTCTAATTTCCTTATGTATATATATATAAAACTACATGAAAATTAAATAAAGTCATAATTGATTTGTTATTTCCCTATAACTACAAAAAATATTTCTTCAGTTTCTAAGAACTCTAAATAAAAACAACTGTTCCAATTCTCATCAAAAAGGATATATAACATAAATTGTAATATAGATTTTTTTCCAATGACATTTACGAAAGAAATAAAATTAATTATAAATCGACTTTGTTCTGGTATCGGCCAACATATCATTGCCACATATAAAAAATCTTAAATATGTAAAATATGTACAGAACGTTTGTAGACTTAATGTGAAAATAGATGTCTAGAAAAAAAAAAAAAAAATTTGCAGCAAAGTCGCTAACGTAAGTGCCAAGACTAGGAGGCCAGCATTGGAAACGTTCCTTGACTTACTAATTGTGACAATTTGTAGTTTAATCAACGTGAATGACGTGAATGACCAAGACGAAACCGCATTGTTACTGCTCAGTCCGGTAATTATTGTTTCTATGAAAATATGCTGGTCATTTCTTTCAGTCTTCGATTTTAGAAACTTACATAGAGTAACTATGTACGGGGTGTGCTAGTATTACGATCAGCGTGAAGAGTTTAAAAGAATAATTAAACTTTAAAAGCTGGTTTCGATTTTTTATTATTTATAAATTTTATACTATTTTAATTTACAGTGATTATTAGTCAACTTGTTTATATAAGCAGCATGTAATCATGTTTTAATTTATTGTGTGGTGCCTTTTTTCTTCTCTGATATATGCACAATGTTGTTTCAAGTTGAACTACTTCAACCTGAAATCTACTCTAAGTGTTATAACAACTTTTTGAAGCATTTTTTCAAACATTATATATACATACTTTTTTTTAAAAAAAAATTTTATTATAATGTAAAGCTGCTACTGCATGCGGCCCCTATTTTTTTCAGATTTTTTTTTCTTAATGGTATTTGAAATAGTAACTTTTCAAACTGTTTATTTTTAATGGCATTATTATTAATTAATTTAAGTTAAATAAGTTATGAAGGTAAATAAAATTAAGTAGGTGTTCGCACTGAGCAAGGTAAGATTAAGACAAGTTTGTAATAAAAAATAACAGAATGCAATATTCTACTGACATTTGCTTGTAAGCTATAGATTAAGAATTCGATGAATGTAAAATGATACATAGGGCACAACATTTCTTCACTATATAATTAGATAAGATGTTAAGACACGAAAACAAAGAACAGATTTCAAAAAAGATTTGAAAAGTAGGGAGTTTTTTGAAGCAATTATATAGAGAAAAACTAAAAACTAAAATGAACTCTAAATCAACAAAAGTAAAATTATGCAGGGCAAGTTAAAAGCAGAGCTCAGCCATTTTTTCACTATTGACTATTCAGCCCTATGCCGTGATTAAAAGAATTTAGTAACGACAAAAAATATAAATAAAAGCTTAACATAGAAAACTTGACTTGAGTAACAAGAGTTTATTAGTTTGTACCCAACATATGGTGAGTTCAGTATTAATTATATTGTATTCCATCAAGTTAATTTTTTATGATACATAATCCCTACGATTGAAAATTATATTTACATCTAGTTTTATTTGACATCTTCTATATTGATTATTGCAGAAAATAGAACCTAACTTTTACACAATTGATTTTTAAATCATTGACCAAAGAAACATCTCCTAAAAGAAGATATAACCAGGGTTTTTCAACAAATCAGCTCAATACTTCTTCTTTAATCCATTATGCATACAATATAATATATTATACAATATCAGATTTAGTGACATATTTTTTAATGCTAGTATATTAAAGATTTTTTGACTGAAGATACCTAATATATAAAATAAAATATTCCTTGACGCTTAAATACTTGGTTGATATTAAAAATGAAATCTCCTCTTGAATGGAAATATGCTTGTTTCTCGAACTATATATTTAAACAAAAATCCACATTGTTTTCTAACATTAAAGAGTTTTATGAATTTATGAATTTTTTGTCTCTGTCCATAACTACATATTAAATCATATATGGGAATAGAGTGCTTAAATTGCTGCTGACGGACTTGCAAAAAAGATTTCATATAAACTTATTAGAACTTATTAGACGGTATATATTATATACATATACCTATATACATATATATGAAACATATACATAAATATTTTGCTACTATTTACAAACTTTTTTATAATTTATCTTTTAAACCTAGCTATAAGTAAACAGCAAATCTCCTTCTATTAAAACTTTAAGTTTAAAAGCAGAAGTAAGAAAATAGTGAATTAAAGTTGAATATTGGATGGTATATATTTCTTATCATGCACTGTGGAAAGTAATATAGAAACATGGCTCGAACGATATTGACTACATTCTTGCATTTCAATACATGCATTTTCTTTAAGGACCACAATAAGAATAGTTGTTATTCAAAGAAAATCAGAAATGATGTTAAACAATTTGTTTTTACTAAAAGACGGTTACAGGAAGAAAATTTTTCGTCACCATTTTCCCCAGCTAATACATCAATTTTAATTTTTAAAAAGTGAAAAAATTCGAACATTTTAGTGAAATACATTATTATTGTTAAGGGGATGTGGCACTGCGACTAACGTGTCTATTGTGCCCATAGTGAAATACAGCCATCGGAATCAATATGGATTTGTTCAGCAATATAAATTAAGTGTTTATATACTATTTCTTAATAGATCCTTCACTAGACGTTCCTTTCGAGAAACATTATTAAATACTAAAATTAAAAAACATTTATATATCGTTTTCAAAAATCATATTTCAAAACATTTCAGCCTTTTTATTTTGTTAAAATCGGTAAACATTGAATTTTTGTTGATTGTGATTACTTCTTAGTAGATCCAATATTTGGTTTTTGGGGTCTATTAGTCGGTTCAGGTACATTTGCTCCGCAGCACCAGCATTTTGTTTGAACGGATTCGCACTTTTTGGTAGTACGATTGACAGCTATCATAAAATTTTTATATTAAAATATGAACTGTTTTTATATTCTGCATATGAAATATGTGACATATATGTTATAGGACATACCTGGTGTAGCGTTTTTATCTGTGGTAACACGGGGCATTTTGAAAATATTTAAATAAACTGTCATAACTGAAAATTTTACCACTGCTTTACATTATATGTATTTCAAACTACTTGAATATGTGAAAAATATTAATTTTTAATTTTTAAAATTCACTCTAAAATGGCTAACTAAGTTAAAAATATTTTATAGATAAAATAAAAATTTTCTCAAACACTATTACTCGCCAGCCAGAAATTACACAAAGGCAGGCTCTCAGAAGATTTTTCAAGCTCCATGGTACATTAGAACGAATGACATCCTCAGAGACCTCAAGATTGATCCGATGAAAAAATACATAAAGGATAAAGCCCTCAAACTATTTACGAAAACTGGCAAGTTTACCAACACCGTGTTATAGAATCTCAGAATGGTTACAGGCTCATCGGGGAGGTGTGCAGATCTGAGGTCAATTATTGCTAAGTCTGATGAAGTGACAAACAATAATCCAATCAAGGCGTAAAGTTCTGACGTGCACTGACTCAACTAGCCTCAACATAATAATACAATGGCGCGATCTTCAAATTGTGTATATAACGAATTGTGTCCTTTTATTTTTGTTGTTAAAAATAAAAGTTAATATATTTTAAATTAAAAGTGCATTTTTTTATATTGAAGTCTTATGCGATTTATTTAATTTTACACAATTTATTCAGTTCTTTCACCGCATTTAAATAAAAACAAATTTTTAATGAAATAATTAATTTTATTTCATAAACAACTTATCTACTCCAATAAAATTCCACTTATATATTATCTGCAGAAATTCTTTATATGTTTTTTCAATATCTCAGCCTCATCTAACTCTTTATGTTTATCTAAACAAACTATATGACAAACTATATGAATTTTTTCTTTTTCTTCCTTTTCTAAACACATTACAGCATATAGTCTTATATCATAAAATATTTGTTAATTATAGTTTTTAGCTTACATTAGTCCTTTTTTGTACATCAAAGTTCATTACTCGTTCGTTAAACTGTCATTTAACTAACAAATTTTCTGCTTCGAATAGTCGCTTAATTATTCCGCACTCACTACGCGAGTGGCTTGAAAAGTAGACGGCTTATCTCCTGCAGATACTCCAGTTTAAAACCGATTTTCATGCTTTTCTGATTAAATTAAATGATAAAATTATAAATGCATTATGTCACATGCTTTTTATATTTAGAAATTTAACCAAAGAAAACACTTCAAACTTCGCAAATTAATAAAAAGTTGTGGTTTGAAATCTTGTAACTATGCACCAAGGAGGCGTCTAAATGTAGTGGGAAAGCATTTGAAGTCTTCCAAATTTGAGAAATTAAAAAAAAATAATAATAATAAATATATGAATATAAATATATTTAATATGTTCAATTTCATTTTATCAACCAAGAAGAGAGAGTATGTAATGCCTGTTTATACTTGTATCATTTTATATTTAATATAGATATATTTTATAAGTTATTATTAAATTCCATATAATATAATATAAATTCCATAATTTAATTATTATATTATTGCTAACCACACAGTAGTTTTGTATTAGAGTTATATTAGAAATATCATAATTAAAGATTTTAGACTCTATACTTCGGGAAATATTGAAAATATTTCGTAAGAGGGAAATAGATTATAAAAAGATCATATATTATATGGTTTTTTTAAGTCCTAAAACGAAAAATTTTTCCGTTATGTTTTACATATTCGTTTTGAGAGACCTATTGTACTATGTAAAAAATATTAAAAATTTTAAGATAGCAATTAAAGACACCGCCACAATTTTTTCTATAGGTTGATAACAGTACTATATATATATATACGGTATTATCATGTGAGATTTAAATGGCATCCGTTACCCAGTGAACTTATGTCAGCCGTTATAACAATTATACTTTTGAGTGTCCTGTAATGACATAAGGCTTGTTCAAGATTTTTTGCAAAAAATTAAAGAAATATGATATAATAAAAATTTTTTCCGGGACTACCACTTCGAGAAAAGTGTTCATTGAAGCAGTTATGAACCACACTTCAATCAGACTATGAAAAATATAGTATCAAGCACTAGATCAAGCGATGGTGTTACAATGTGTTCTCCATGGGCTCTACTTGATAAAAAAACTTAATTAAAAATAGTTCTAATTAAGTAAATTATTTACATGAATCATACAACTGTTTGTTTAGCTTAATAACTATCGTCATTGATTTTTTAAGTTCTTTAGGTTTATGGTAGATAAATTTGAAAAACTTATGTTGTATATAATAAATTTTTTACTGATCAAACAAATATTTACTAAGATGATATAGCACCTTTATAGAGTTTAACTAAATTATAAGCAATACCAAGTAAAGAAAATTTATAAAATCTTCTTTGTTATTAATTAATTAGTATCGATTATAATATTTTTAGAGACTTAATAATTGTTGTTATATATTTACACTATATGCAACACCATATATGGTTTATGTTTTTGCATTAGTAAAGTGAGTTTAAAAATTAATTAACACATTGTAAAAAGAAGCCAAGTTCATCAACATTCCACATAATGTTGACTTATTACACCCTACAATCAACAATTTAAACCACTCAGAAGAATTATTTTCGTTCATAATATACAATAAATTTTAAATTTATAGGAAAAGTTGTTCAATTCTAAAATTAGAATAGATGCCATTATAAATAATCTAAATTTGCTATGGAAAGTATAATACATTTTAAATAGATCCCGCACGTCTATACCAATAACTAACACAGCAATAACATAATGGGGCATATAAAACTATTCAAAGTCTAAAAGTTTATGTGTCTACCCCGGACCAGTTTACCGCTCTCATTCTCATTCTTCATAATGATTGACAGAATTTTCCAATTAAATATATAAGATATTTAATTATTGTAAATTGGGATTTAATTGAGTTGATAGATACTCATTTATATAAATGCGCTTCATTTGATCGGCACTAGGAGCACCGGTTTTCTTTTTATTTTTTCAAGCCTACTGCATCCACAGTGTTAGACTTGAACCCACTAAAACCATCTAGGAATGAATGGAGAAGATTTTCACAGCATTGAGGAAACTTCATTCCAGTAATTAAGGGAGAAAGTTGTGAACATGTCGGCTTAATACCTAGCAAGCTAAGTTTATCTAACCCAGAAAACAGTGGCGTATATTAGGGTGATGGAGTGATGGTGAAGGGGGTATGGAACCCGCTAATCTACATCGCTTTTATTGTTAAGCCCATTTATTGTTTTAAATATGACAAAGTAAAGAACAGGAAATCTTTGCTCAGTCATTTCTTTTTTAAAATTATATGTTTATGCCTATAACTCTTTGTTTGTTATTCTTTAATACGATAATACGAGTATAAATAATGTACTACAAAATTTCTATTAGCTAAAATTTATTTAACACCATGTTAATTTCTATACTTTTATATTCTAATAGTTTGTAAAACCTGCTTAAGAGACTTATGTGCCAAAATTATTTTTGCTATGTAACGAGAACTGGCTGGAATATACTTTTGTGATATACAGTATATATACTCGCATATAGCCATATACACCATTGAAGACATAAAATACTTTCTTTGTCCATATGACCAGATATGACTTAACTATTAAAATAAACAGAGTTTGTTGTTTTAAGTTAAATATTTTATATACCAAATATTTGCATATTTAATTAACAATAAAATGCATATGGCATAAAATAAAATAAAATAAGTTTTATGATAATTCGACACCCAAATTTGTGAATAAGTTCATTAACCGATTTTGTTTATGCATAGTTGAGAGATGAAAAGGTTCGCTATTCGCGGTGTTCAGTGTTCGCCAAAAATGGAATTTTATTTTGCAATTCTTTAAGTGTTAAATATTTCCGTATTAGTTTTATTAATACCATATTACAAAATTAGTAAAAATATAATTATTTATTTTTATATATAAAATCAAATAAAATAAAATAAAATAAAATATTTGGAAATTTTTACTAAAATTAAAGCTGTGAAATTAATTTCAAGTTAATTATTGGTTTTAAAAACTCCATTGGCTCACAGCAGCCTATGAAATTGAACTTTCTTGAAGTACGAGTATTTCGCGGCCCCTGTTCGTCAATCAAACAAATGCGCTTTTAGCAAATATTACCAAAGCTGCTATTAGTATTTTTAAATGACTTATAATTTAAAGTTTTATAGTTTATAATTCAAATTATTTATTGGCAACTTGCTAGATTTCATATTTGCATAAATTTGTATTGTAAAAAGTTGCACATGTGCCAGTTGCATGCGGCGGCTCACGATTTTCTGCGATTTTCTGCTGCAAATACTTCAACGTCAGCGCATTTTTCATAACAATCGTTTAGAAATTGGCTCTGAAAAATTGCAAAAGAACTCGTTTTAGTTTTAGTTTTAGTTTTTATAGTAATTGTTTTATTTTTTATTTTTATTAAATTTGAAAATCGAATACCAGTTGAAAAATTATTTTGACTCCATTTGCTACGATTTACAAGTATTTATGCATTTCATATGATAAATTTGAGAGATCAATGATCTGTGGCCAATCTGTTATCTTGTTTTAGTTTTGGATCTCAGTTTTATTTTTATTTTTTTTTGCTTTTGCTTTGCTTCTCCTCTTTTCAAATAAACATATATTTAAATATATTTTTGTATGAAATTTATTTTATTTGTTGAGAAAATAATTTTTAATTTTTTTGCAATGAAAGTTGGTTGCCAACAGCGCTACATTTACACAAGTAAAATACACATACAACAAATCAATCGGTCGTTAATGCAATTTGATACGAATTATATTCGATTTGAAATCAATCCATCAAAAACTTATTGTCTATTTTATTTGATTTTTAAATATACATTGATTTATGAAAGTTATATGTATACCTATGTATGAAAAATAAGTATATACAAATTTCATGTGCTTTAAGTTGTAGTAGGATTTCGTTATGTTTTCCTCTGAAGGTAAAATAACATCACTTCAAATATTATGAACTATGTAAGGACTTAGATTAAGACCAATTTTTAGTCAGGACATCGTTATCAATTTTATATACAATTGTTATTAAAACTTCTTTCAAATGTTTATATCAAATTTTTATTCTCACATGGAAACAAAATATTTATAATCTTTCACTGTGAACAGTGGCAGAGCTAGACCAACTCTGCACGTCGGCGACACAGAATTGCGAGGCCCCCTTTATAACCCAGTTGTAAACTTTCAAGTTACATTGTTAAAAGTTTTATTGCTAATCAAATTAAAATAAATGAATTTTCCTACTTTTAGCCTCACTCAATTTTTTTTAAAATTATATCATAATTTGCGCCAGCTGCTATTTTTGCTTCAGTGTATAGAATTTCCAATGGAGATAGTCTCTCTTGGATCTTCATACTTTTCTAGTACGTCTTAAACACGTCTTTTAACTTTGAGTAGCTTCTTTCCGTCGAAGCTATACTGACTGGAACTGTGAACGTGAATCTGGTTACTATATAAACATTCGGGAATACTTCAAATATGGTTAATGCCACTATCAAACCACATTGTTCAAAATATTTATTAAGTGCTTAGAATCCACAGTCGGTAACTTTTTGCGAGGCCCTGCGGGCGCGAGGCCGTCGGCGTTCGCCGACATCGCTGACGCCTAGCGACGCCACTGACTGTGAATTAATAATTGGCGTTCAATTCAAATCTACAAAACGTGTAAATACAGAGCCAAAAAACTTTTCTCGCTATAAAACCTAAACAAATATGTAGTGAAGTTTGTACCGCTGTGCTATAGAAAGTATTGTACATATCTATATCTTCAACATCAGATGACACCTGACAACAATCAGTGTTACCAAGATTCAAAATATACCTATATAATGACCCCAGCATGCCTTACTCTATTTGACATATATCACTGAAACCGTGCTAGAACTACATAGTATGTAACTCTTTACTTCTTGTTCAATAAGTTAGCAATTTTTCATTAAACGGTGGAACTAAAACTTCAATGATTAAATTCTTTGTACAATAGGTTTGAATACAATTGAAGTTCATATAGAAATAATAGATAATTAAAGCAAATCTTCTTATTTAAAATGAGTGGTTTGTAATTGGTTTGGTTACTTTAAATGTGGTCGTCAACAAAATGCATCAACATCAAAAATTGGTACAAAAATGTAGATTAAAAAAACACTCTTGATAATTCTTTAATTACAGTGAGCAATATGAAATTTTAGGTTACAATGCAATAATCAAATGTCAGCAACATTTGAAATATTTTCAAAATTATTAACTGGATTTTATAAATCGCTTTATTAGTATAAATGAATCGAAATAGAAGCTAAGCAGTAGTGTGAATCCATCTATACGGTTCCGAAGACAGTTTATGTCCTGAAATCCACCTCAGTTTTTAAAAAGTTATGGTTACTTTAGAAGGAATGTTTTGTTTAGCATTTCTTTGGATAATTGCAGTAGATCACTGACCTATTTTTACGTATATATTAACAATATAAGCTAAATGTGTTTATATACATTATGTTATATAAGAACTTAAACATGTAAATGCTAACAAATATAAATATTAGTTAAATTAGAGAAAACTTCATTATCATTTTTAGTATACATCATTTATTTTTTCATAATTCTAAGACGTACATTTGAAACAATTGTGGGAACACTGTGTGTAAATATTAGAAACACAATTTTAAAAAATTACTACAGTTTTTTTATTAATATTATAATCTGGTTTTACTAATTATTGCAAATAGTAAAACAAAATAATTAAGAAAAATTAGAATTTTTTGAATTTTTGTTATAATGGAAAATATACAACAAAAAATTTTTCAAAGTTTTAATTAAAATATGGTTTCCGATGAGATTGTTTGTTTAAAAAATATTTTCCAATTCTTACAAACTTAGTTCAATTTAAAAAATAAAAATGTTTTAGATAATCTCCATAGTTTTTAACACTTTCTTAAATAATAAAAGTTATATATTAGGAAATTAAATACTAAATTAACATGTCATCATCGGCACCCCCACCAACATTCCAACAAATTTTCTGCTGATTCTTATTTCCGGCTGACGTCAGCCAATCAATTCTGAGTATTTTGGTCTACGTCGTCTAGCCGACAGAGACAGAATGCCATCCCTGTTCTTAAATACAAGCTACTCTTATGTATCTCACCATACAGTAAACTTCTAAACTAATCGAGTAAATGTTGTAATTGAAAATTTCCAAAATCATCCTTTCTTGCATATGTGGCCATCAATTCTTTGGACAGTGTATGAAGCCACAAATCTCATTATCATACATGAGTAATGGTACAAAGGTAGGATTAGCACATAGTGACATCTAATTATTTTAAAAAAATATTTGATTCATGTGTGCAGAATGAAAAGAATTGGGTTATTTACGCAACGTATTTTGAGGAAGCTATAAAACAAATTTTTAAATTTAACTGTAAAGGAAGGACATCATGACTTTAAATAATAACTATATGTTATTTAAATAGTTAGGCAAACTGATTGTATCATTAAAACTAATCCATGTATGCAAATGTTAGTTAAACCGTGTTGGGAAACATGTCGACTAAGCCTGGTTTTAATGCGATACATTTTGGGTTGCAATTATTTCTAGGCTTGCTTAAATCTATTGTAAAACTGACTATTGACGGTTCGATCCAATATAAATCAACCAACTGCCTGCAGACACAACAAATTTGTCTTACCTGAAATCAGTTGAAAAAGTTCAAGTTTTTTTGTAACTTTATAGCACAAGAACTGTAGCTTACTAATTAGGGCAATCACTGGTCACATTTATTGCATCCAATCCTTTTTCGTTTTGGGTTAAACAACAGCTTTTTAATATATATAGTCTTAAAGATTTTATTAGAAAGAATGTTCTCTGAAACACTTTTATTTTACATAACATACAGATAAACATACTACTTTGCTCTAGAATAGTAAAATATGTACCTCTTTGACTCACATTTCTTAAAAATATAATAAACTGAAAGATATTCAGAAGAGACATTTTTGTAGTTTTAAACTGAAGAGAACCATAAAGAAAATGAACAAGGAAATTCATTATTCATTAATAATGAAATAATTAAAATTAAAAAA
>NC_051847.1:166270866-166291392 GCF_002237135.1 Teleopsis dalmanni
GTTCTTCTTTGCTATTTCTAAAAAACCACATCTCCTCAGACATTTTTATTTGCTTCAGAATTTTTACAAAACTTTATCTTCAATTCTATTTATTTTCTTTTTCAATTTGCCCTTTGTGAATGTAATTTCTTGAGGATTCGTTATCTGAACATTTCGTGTCTAATTTTAATATTAACTTCCCGGTTCGCGTAATTTCAAATTTATGCCATTTTCTTCGATTTCATTCATTATTCCTCATTCTATGAAGTTCATTGAATTCTGATATTTTAGACCGCATCTATTTTAGAAGTGATTTAATGAAGCCACCAACTTCAGATATGTCTGCACCTGCAAATTGAAAAGAAAAACTAAATGAACGCAAAAAAATTAAATAAATAAAAACGCATTGAAAATTGTTCATGTGTGGCCAGCGGAGCGTTGAAATGACTCGACGTATGTTGCAAATGTTGCAAGTATTTCCAATGAAACATTCGCTAATCATCGGCAGTGGCCCATGACTGTCAGCGAATGTTGAAGATACTTTTACGTAAAAATTATAATTTGTGTATTTTCAGTTTCATTTTATTCATTTTTTTGTTTGCTTTATTTGCTATGAGAATAATTCTTTTATTGTCAGGTCAAAAATTTAGTTAGCCATTCTTTAAATATTCACACTAGGCCTATAATTTAGAATAGTTATCTGAATCGTTTAATTACGAAGCATGTATATAATATGAAGTAAATTAAGTGACGTAAGCGATGAAAAATACAGTAGAAAAGAAACAGTTATGTACGCATATATCTAAGGAATCCAATAACAAAGAGGTGAGCTTTCGAAACAGATGTAATTTAAATATTGATATATATTCTGATCAATAAATTCTTATGATTTCGGTACGATCATTTGATTATTAAGTCATTTTTCAAATATTAAGGAGTATGTGCGACAGGTTGCGCTACAATTATCAACAAAAATATAGGTCGAAGTACAGATTCGTCCTTTTTCTGGGTTTGAAAATTAACCTGAATATAACAAGCTTGCGATTTTAATATATTATATTCAAGTTGTCGATAGCTTCTCCAATCTTTCAGTACTAGATTCTTTTAAGATTCTACTACAATCTTTTGCGTAACCTTACGATAAAAGTGTAGTACTGACAAATCCCATGATCTTGGTGGGAAATTCTCATCACAAAACATAAAAGGTAGATCTGGGCTTGTTGTGTGGATTGTGATTTCGAACCGTTAAAACTACATATTTCCTGTGTCCACATTCATATCTTCAAAATTACGTGAAACGAAATTGGTAGTTATGCGGCTATATGGGTCTTTCGTACCAGACTAATTACCGCCTCATACATTGACTTTTTGTGGATGCATTTTTTTCTCAACTGTTATTTGCCATGTGAGATGCAGTATTCATATATGCACAATGTATTTAGTTGACGATTAACTCAAAATTTAGATAAATACGCGCTTTCTCATTTGAACGACAGATTGGTGTAATTATATTCGCAGTGATCTGAAATGTATAGACTGAAAAGTTTATATTCCTACATAAATTTCATTTACATATTCTTTGCAGGTGAAAACTTTGAAACTGAATGAAGGAAGAAAATATAATTACTGCAGAAAAATGTAAATAAACATATGCATCTCAGCATATGTGGGAATATGTCATCTTAAGACATAAACCCCATTACTGTTGACTTTTGAATAAAGTTACATTGTCAGACATATAATCTTTAATTATTTTTATATTAAAAAAAGAGCAGCTAACATTGATATGAAATTTTGATAAGGTTAATGCAGGGCTTAAACTACATGATACTCTTAAGTTATAAGCTGCTTTGCTTGATGTCGACGATCCTTTTTGTTGTAGAGTAGGTTAAAGTCGGTAAAACATAAGTCTTAAATGTTCATTAGTTTTTATTGACATAAAGCCAAGGATTAATCACTGTCTCTACAAAAACCTATATGATAACTGATGGTAAG
Organism: Teleopsis dalmanni; assembly: GCF_002237135.1. Lineage (NCBI taxonomy): Eukaryota > Metazoa > Arthropoda > Insecta > Diptera > Diopsidae > Teleopsis > Teleopsis dalmanni. The sequence goes on from NC_051847.1 coordinate 166,272,841, forward strand.
TTTAGAATAATGACAAATAAATGTGTGTTTTTCAATGACTTCGAAAATAGTTACAGTCGTTTTTGTTAAGTTTGTTGTTTATAATATACTTTATAAAGATAGAAAAGGTCGATTTTATTCAAAATCGAAGTTTCAACTAAAACGGTGATAGAGTATTTTATTTAAAAAGTTCAAAGAAAGCTTTGAGCAATGTATAAATAATAGAGCTCTCAAACTATTTTCAACAATATGAACTGATTTGAATTCAACAAGTAGAATTCACAAGTAGACTTGATTAAATAGCAACTTTTTTGTCTTTGCTACATATGCAGAACTTTAAAATTATAAAAAGTGAATGTATATGTTGTATTAGAACATTTGAAAATCTCTGGAGATATAGTAATTGATTCTAATGCACATAAGAATGAATATTCTTACGAAAGAGGCAATAAAACTCTGTATAGTAGATTATATACTACTTTTTATTGACGCAACCGGGCTTAAAGACCTACTCTAAGCCCAGAACGGGGCACAATAGACCCGCTGGTAGCAGCACCACACCCCTTAATAATAATAATAATAGTAATGATTTCTACATGCAATCAACTATATTAGAGCGTGTGTGCGTTCAGTCACTAACTCGAGAAATTTTAAATATAAAATGAGAAGAATTGTAAAAGAATCTGTTATATCTTATTATGCTATTATCTAAAAATTATGTTTGACTTTACTTATTCTTGATTCTTGATTCTTCTTCTTGAGTTAGTGCTATTACGCACTTTTACTCTGTAATGGCTGGGGTGCTTATCTCTACCCCACACTAGGCTTTAACTTCCTGAGAGTCCAGAAGTCGACTTGAGGATTGTTAGGGCGGGGTTAAGTAGCGTATCAACTTTAGTGAATAATTTTAGAGCTCTGTCTCTGATATATATTTTTTCCTAAGATCTCTATGTATGTCTGTTGATCTAATATACCATGGAATCTGAAACAGTTTTCTTAAATCCATGTTTTGAGCTTTCTGTAATTGCTTTAAGGTAGTATTTGAGGCTTTGCTATATGTAATACATCCGTACAGTAGTGCTGGTCTAATTACTTGCGTATAAAGCAACTTTCTGTTTTTAAAGTTGAAGTGATAATTATTAAATAGCGGCTTTAATAAATGCAGAATCTTAGAACAGTTATTTCGTTTGTATTTCAAATGTTTAAGCCAATTGAACCGTTTGTCAAAAGTGACTCCCAGATATTTTATGTTATCCTCCCACCGTATCTCCGTGTCACAAACGCTCACTCTTGGAGGAATTGTGAACAATACTTAATGAAAAACTTATTTCATTAAAATTCATCTTTTGATATCTTTTGAGTGCATAGTTTTTCTCAAATAATTTTCTTTTAGATACAAAAACCTAACAAAGAAAATTTAAGCAAAACCGAAAATTATATAAAATATGTGGACATATATTATACATAACATGGAGAATATGTATAGGTATATTTAACATTATTATTGGCAACAAAAGTATCTGCTTGTTCTGAGGCTTGAATGATTGAGCACGACTTCAACTTCTGTTAACAAATATTTCTGCACTCGCAACCGCAACACATCATCGATGGAGTATTGGAGTGTTGGAGTGTTTGCACAACGAGCTCGACTCTAATTAGAATCCATACTTTTTCATACAAAACTAAACTAAGTCGAATCGTGAGTCCAATAAAAACTAGATTTCCACCGACAATGAGCAGCAACGGTTCCGCTGAATTTAACCCTCCAGGCAAGCTTAGTTTTACCTTTCAAATGTGAATAAATAATTAAATACAGTAAAAAATAAAATTAAATAAAATTAAATAAAAAACAGCCATTCAAGGCCGTATCTTTTTTTCTCCGCTTTAAGCCATAATTTGTTCATTTCATGCTTAAAGTATTTTTATGCATTTTAAAGATATAAATTTAAAGTTAACGTGAGTGGAAGTGTGTGCAAAGCTAAAGAATCTGTTTAATAATTGGTACGAGTAGTGTAAACAGTTTTATAAGAGTTTTGTCTAAAACCAGGTAGAGTTTGCCGTTAAAATTATTTGTAAAATAATTTGCTTAAGCTTTTATTTTTTTTTTTATATAATTTTTGTTTTTGTTAGACTCTTGACAGGTAAAAAGGCTTAGATTGTTTTTTTGTGAAGCGTCGACGATGTTCAGCAGTTAAAAGCACAATCAGGTGACGTTTATTTAGAAATTATCTTAGAGCGAACAGTTCAAGTGCGAAGTGATTCATTGTCCAGAGATGAGTAATGCAAATATTTAAAGAATTTCTAAGCTACTTCAGTTGTACGCTGACAATTATCATCATTTACGTGGTCTTGTAGTCTTCAGATACGTTTTGCGCAGTTATTTCAAAAGAAGATAATATTTATATTTGAAAAGTCAAAATTTTGCTTTAAAACTGCTTTCAATTATAATTTAATTATTTGTTTAATTTTTTGAATTGTTGCAAATTGTTGTCTTTTTATTAATGAAAAAATGATTAACTTTTAAAATTTATTGCAAATGTACAGAAAATATTAAAAGGTACTTCCAGATAACTCTTTGTTACATATTTTTAGATTTCATTATGTTTGAACTGTATATATTATTCTTCTGTGTGGAAGATGAGAGAAGTGCTTCTTAACAAGAAAAAGGATATATCCAAACATTTAATTTCAATTTCAATTATCAGTGTATTATCTTGTTTGTTGAGAATACCATAATCTGAAGTCCTCAGATAATTACAACTATGGACTCATATAGGAATTAATGGACTCATATATATATATATATATATGTATATATATATAAATTCCTTCAATCTTAGGAGGAGCATGGTGCCGCATCAAAATTTTTCCGTTTAGATCGGTTATCCTCTTTGTGACAGTTCTGTATCCATTTATCTTTTTGAGGACTGCGCATGTCTGCACCTTCTTTCGCTACTCAAGGGGTTCTACTGGATCGCCACTCTTGTAGTGTCACTGGTTGGTTTGCGCAGAGTAAGACCAATCCCATTTGTGTTTTATTATCTCAATCTTGATTGGTGTTTGGTTAGTGATGGACTATTGTTTTTCATTTGATAGCGGGTTTGGCCAGAACGCTTGAATAATTTTCTGTAAGGACTTGTAACGCTTTGATGTCATTTGACACGGCCTTCTATGATTGACATTCATATGGGAGAGTGGGTTCATTATTTGAGTTAAATATTTGAATTTTAGTTTGATGTGATATCTGGGGTTTTCTCCACACTTTATTTACGTCTGTTTTGCCTTCTTAATCAGATTTGTGATGTAAGTTCTCGATCCACCATTCTTTGATATTATGCTTCCAAAATGGAAGAAAAAGTCTTATGGACTTATACTAGGTACTTATTTTCTTGATTATCATAGTTAGTTAGTAGGATCTAGTCTAGAATGGCAGTTTGAGTTTAACTATTAAAATGGTATTTATATTACACATATAAGGAACTTGTTTTCTACTGGATCATAGTCAGTTGTAAGACCTACGGTCTTACAACTACTACTCTTGAGTTACTCTTACTCTACTCTTACTCTTGAGTTAGAGCAGGACTTTTCAGGCCAAATGAGATTGCGGGAAAATACAAATCACTAAATAGGCGTGAGGGGCGCAGAAATAAATAGATACGTTCATGTATTACCATACGAAAAATATTTTATTTTTAATATAATGACTTACGGTACTGGATACAAGGTTTTTGAACCAGTTGTACAAAGAAATATATACTAAAGTCTTTACCAACTAAGTAAATTAACGTGAAGTGTACGAAATTATTTAAAAAATTTTAATTCCTTTATTGGAGATACCACAAAACCAAAATAATGTGATAAAATATGGCAAAAAAAAAAATTTGCTAATTGTGGTAGATTAGAAACATACCATGGCCGCAGAAATATTAGTTGTGGGCCGCATGAGCCGCGTGGGCCGTACATTAGACAGCCCTGAGTTAGAGTATCAAAGTGGTTAAAAAACTATGCAGTTTTTAGAATAGCATAATAAGATATTAGGTAAATTGTACGATCACTATAATAATTAACTGAGTAACTATTTGCGATATATTTTGTTAATAAAATCTAATATTTTCTGTACCATTTTCTATATCTTTTTATATTAAAAATATATAATTAAATGAGTGATTATTTTTTCCCTAGTAGGTTAATATCAATTTAACTACAATTCTAATTTCAGTAATTTCTTTATAAAGACATTCTATCGATTCCATGCGTGTTACATTATTTAGCGTGATTTTACACATGATTAGAGTACGCATTCACATGCAAATGTTAGCCTTTATCCGCTATGCTAATTTCATTTGCGGTTGAGGTCAATATCAATCGACACCTCAATCATGGCTTAATACAAAAACAAGTATAATTTGTTTTTCCGAACCAAGTCAAATTGAATTTAATTAACACAAACGTTTTCATTACAATTTTTTGTACTTTTCATATAAACATTTTAGAAAAAAAATTGTTTTTAGATTCATGTAAACTGGACCGACGCGTCGGTCTTAAGTGTGCAGTATTTGGGTCTGTGAGGCCTTTTGCTTAAGTATTTTTCTGGTAAATGTGTGCTTTTAGTGGTTTTAGTTATTCGCAGTTTATGACAAGAATTAAAACAGAAAGTGAAAATTTATTTCATGTTGTAAAAACTGCTACGATTACAGAATTTTAATTCTCTTCCAATTGTAGGTGGCGTGTTTGTGTCCGAAACCGCAAAAGTAAAAGTTGCTGACAATGCCGAAAAGCAGAACTTTCTTTACTTATTTATGATTTGACTTAATGTGTAAAAAATTATCATATCTTTATGCTAATTGAAATTTCTAAAATTGTTTATTTTGATTTAAAATCAAAATGCAGTATACGAATACTGCCAAAAGTTTAACTAATGAATGCTTTGCAAAAGATACGAGTATAAAAATTCAAATAAAGAACTTACTTTTTTACTTATACGACACCTAAAAGATAAAGTATATAATAAAAATTATATATATAAATAAGCTATATAATGTGAGCAAGACAGCGTAGTTACCTATTGTGTACACTTCAAATCTACGCTCATAAAAGTGTGCCAAACCTTATTCCAGAAATGTAGAGAAATATATTTACTTATATGTTAGGAAAATTAAGCTAAGATAATTTTAATTTGGCAATGTAAGACCACTTATTTTATTTATACATTTCAAGTCTATTGCTCATAGTACTGTGCCTAGTACTAGTACTAGTTTCATGATAAAATTTATCAAGCTTATAGGTTTTTATGCTTATACTCGGCCAGGAGATTCAAGAGTTTGAGCACTTTCTGGATCAAGTATGTGTACATATGGAGCAAGCTGCATACTTAACTCTATTTCAGGTCATGGCATTGTTTCTATTTTTTTAGATATGCAGTTGGGACAGGTGACAGTTTACAGGAACAGGATAGATTATATAGATACATTTATAACCACTGAAACAGTCAAACAGTTTTCTAAATTACTTTATGCCAAGTATTGTAAGTAACTTGTAAGTAACTAAGTAACTGTAATATAAAATTTACTTGTAAAGACACTGAGAGTGAATACTTAGTACCTAATACTAATACTATGTGTATATATTATATATATTATAAAGTGATGTGGATAAAAAGGTTTACATAAAAACTTGTCGAATTTTTTGTGTTAGAAATATATAATTTCAATTGCGTTTATAACTTAAATTGCATCTTAAGAGATTTTTTTTTTACATTTCAAAGAAGTACAAGATTATATCTTAAAAATTTCACAAAGATAATCTTGCATATTTTTACAAACTTAAGCTAAAAATGAACATTAAGTTTCAATCAAATAAATCAATTTTGTCAAAAGCTGAGTATAGCTGAGCATAATTAATTAATTGTAAAGATATCTTAAAAGATAATTAAAAGGTAATTTTTCATTTATCTACTATCATATCTGAGTATAGATGTCATAGTGCACTACACTAATAATAAAAATTATTTCATCAATAGCACCAGAGCAGCAGTTAAATAGAGAAATCCTCAATCAGCAGTTACAAATCAATTAAGCTAAAATTACCATATAATATTCTATTAAAGGATATTTTATATATAAATGGATATATATAATAATGAATGCCAATGTGAAAATATGTATACTCAACTTGAGAAATGTAAAATTAAGACAACCAAAGTGTCCACAAACATTGAAAAAAACTCAATGTCAGCTGATAGCATTAAAAGTTAGAAAGAAAGATATTAAAATTGTAGAAATATGGAAAAAATAAAAATAAATTATTAATTTTCTATATTTTGCCTAAGAAAATATATCTCTTATGTTAAAACTATATAATTTTCAAATAAAAATTAAATTAAGTAAATTTATTGTAATTTATATTCTATATTATAAATTCTGTATTTATATATTGTAGTCTGACAAATATGATAACTATTAATTGTGACAGAGTAAAAATTATGCATCTATAGAATTTTGGAGACAAAACTCACGTAGAACTCGATAATTGAATTAAAGAACTTTATGATAGATACTCGTTTTCAACAATGGTATGTATTTTGAGATAATACAAAGGCTACTTCGAAGCACTGTCACTTCATAAGAAATAACTCTCTTTCTCTTCTTCTAATTATCAGGAGAGTTTGGTAAAACATCAGTAAAGAAGTGATAATTTTATCAATTCATGTCATTCTAGATAAATGTTAAGAAACAAATTTTTTGTTTATTATATAGAAAATCTGTTATCATGGCTTCATAATGATTTTCATTAATGATGTGCTTTAGCATTTTTAAATATGTCTATTTCATCCATAACATCTTTATCCCAAAATCTTACCAAAACACAACTTCACTTTAGAATTTTTATTGTATTAAACTGGGATATGTGGAATTTTTAATCTTATATATTAATAGCTAAGTATTGACTATAGCAATAACAGTCTTAAACGCTATTCTATTCTTTATAATGTGTAATGAGTGAAACAAAATATTCTTGGAGTAATATAGATTCGGTTAAATGTATTATTGGATTTCAAAAAAGATAATAATATTAACGTGGTTCGATGGTTGGGTTGAAAAAGACACTGTATATATTTTGAATAAAACTGGAACAGGTCGGAATAGAAGGTTTAATGGTGATTTTAATAGTTTTTAATAACTTTTTACTTTTTTATATAAAGCTTATTCTTGTTATATAGTATAGTGAGTATTATATATATTAAGTTCTTTAAATACAAAAAGAAAACAGCATAGCTCTTAGTTTTGTATAATTTTATTATTTATTATTTAATAATAATGATTTTAAGCATAACATAATTAGTAGCTGTAATTCGTATATAGTATATTTACACTTAAATTGTAAAATGAATTATTTAATTTGTTATAAAATCTAGTTTCAATCGTTTATAGCATCGCACTTAAAGAAATTAATTAATTAGTGTTTTCATCTATTTTTATAATAAACCGATATTCCTAAGCCCGATATAACATTCTCGTATATAAACATTTGGAGAAATGCCTTAGTAGAAATACAAACTAAACTTAAAATTGCTGTAGATCACACTCAATGCTCTTAAAATTGTATAAGGTAATTTTTTTCTTTTCATATTCGCGTATTATATATATTCGTGTATATGAATTATAAATGTAAAATGTCTTTGATATATAATTATTGCATTTATAAGTTAAAAAATTATTGAAAATTGCATTTTACTAAAACTATGGATGGTCAACCTTAGCTCTTAGCCCGCATACGAAATTCCCCGCCACGTGACAAGCTGCTGCTGCTGCTGCTGCCAACTTTGCATTGCACCAACAATGATCATTCATTATCAGATATCTGAGCAGCAGCTACATCACCAACAAATACTTTACACATGACCATCTTGACTCCGGCGAGGAAGTCCGTTAGATAATATCATGTAGGGCGTGGCGGTGCTGCTGCTTTCCGAACTGTAGGTGGTGGTGGCGGTGCGCTGCGCATGCGTGGCACTGGTTTCAAATCGAGTGGTTTCGGTATTGGCGGCTTCTGTTGTTGTTGTTGCTGAGGTTGCCATTGCGACTGTATTGCTGTGGCATAAAATGGCATATTTAAATTTGCCTTGTTTGCCTGTGTTTGTGTATCTGCGGAATTTAGTTGAGTTGTGAAAGTTGGTGAAATGGGACGATTTCTGTCCATATTTGCAGATTTACTGGAATTTGATTTCTTTAATTTTGGTTGCGTTGTTATGATTTTTGGTATCGCACCAGCACTACGTTGAGCGGCTAGCATTTCATCATCACCTTCCGAAGAGGCTGAGTCATATGATGCGGGCGACGGAGAATGTGAGAACGAATCTTCTTGATCTTGTTCTTGTATTATAGTGCGAAATTCCTGTATGGAATCGTTAAGCGCCCATAGTTGAGACAGTAAGGAGAGATCCAATTGACGTAAGCCATACTGAAAAAATAGTAAAAAAATTATTACTAATATTGAAATTAATTTAAAATAAAAATTAAAAAAACTGATGCCGCAATGTTCATAATAATTGTGCTGAGTATCTAAAAATTATGAGAATTAAATGAAATCTAAGTAGCGAAGTTGGTATTTGAAATCATTACCACAATAACATTTGTAAGATGATATTACATACGAAGGGTGTGGGAAATTTTTTAAAATTGTGGTATACATAATTTAAGTTGATTGTAAGATATTCGTGCATGGGAGTATCGGCTTTGAAGCCGATATTAAATTATTTAAAAATATTATTTTATTATGAAATATGTATATTTAGATATATAAAATAGATATATAGATATATAAAATATATCTATATATATTTTAAAATTTTTGTAATCTATATAATATCTGCATCAATTGATCAAAAGGTTTTAAGCAGACTTTTTATGAAAAATTTAAATATATTTCTCTTTAGTCTAATGAAAACGTTTACTTTAAACCGCTACTGGAATGAGTTTAACAAATTATCTCAGTTAACCGCTTGTTGACTTTAATATCATGGCGTGTCGGATTACCTTGCGGCAGAGCTGCCACATATCGCAGTCGATCGTTGCGAGGAAAATCTTAAAAGACAACTCGAGATATTTGTGGGGCGATATTAAATGACAAATGAGATGTTTCCTTATCACTTTGTTTTAATTCAAGTAACTTTCATTCAAACCACAATTTAATGCAGGTCAAGTAAAAAGATTTTCACATTTTGTGGAATACTAATAATAAGTTTTAGTTTTATTTGACGAAGAAACTCATAAGATACAGAAAACTTATACTAAATTTAAAAAAAGTCGTTTAACAACTAATAAATCATATAAATTAAAATGCAATAAGGAAAATTAGAAAGGGAATTGCTTGTCTAAAGTCTAATCATGTTCCCGACCTTTGAATTGGAACTTTTAGGCTTCTTTTATAAAAAAAAACTCGAATGAAAATAATATCTTGTCTCTTCTAAAATTAAACTCCAATATATAAATAGGCAAAAATATAAATAAATAAAAGGCAAATAAATATAAATTTTTTTTTGCTGACAGACTAGTAACTGTGTTCTTAAATTACAAAAAAATTAATCATTTAAATTAATATAATTTATGTGTATTTATTTCTGTTTTTTTTGAAAAGGTTTATGTGAATAAAATAAAAAATTGTAAATTAGTGCCAATTTTTATTTTAATATAGTAATATAGACCTTTATATAAATATCGAAGCTATTCTAAATTAAACAAATAATTTATACAAACAATTATACTTAAATAATTTGTTCAATTTATTTCAATAGTATAGTATATATTAATGCTGTATTTATTTAGTAAAGTCATATTTGTTGAAATTTAAATATTAATTAAAGATACAATTATATATATTAGAGTATTAATGTTTATACTAATTTCACGGTCAGTTTCCTATATAAGATCTAATTACTTGAGTATCTACTGACAGTATAAAAATAAACAAATAAATATAAAACAATTATGGTAAATACAAAAATACGTATTAATTTCGATTTTGTTTTATAGTCACTGCAGTCCATGTTTAATTTTAGGTTTAATAGGGCAAACCATAGCCAAATGAAAGCCATTAAATGTTGCAATGTTAAAAAAGTAATTATAACTTAAACTTAAATGGTATATACTATTAATACTAAATTAGCATTTCGAGACCAAAGAAGCAACGAAACACTTATGAGCTAATTTTTTACCGTGACAGTCATAGGCCAGAAATAAAGGGCGCAAATTCTATTAAAAACTTTGCGAAATTCGTTGATGGAATCAATTTGAACCTAAAGCTGAACTGTAACGCTTCGTTGGTCACAACCGTTCGTTACGAGTGTATCGTTTTGCGTTTGCTTAGTTGCGACTTGGGAAGGTTAGTGGAGCTATGACTCCAATAAACATAAAATGTGAGTCTTGAGGAAAGTAATGGACTTTGCGAAATCAGTTTAAGAAACTTAGCAATAAAACTGTAACTGGTAATTAACTATAATAATAAGATAACTGAAATGTGAGATAACTGAGTTAAGATTATGTTTGAGATACGGGTATCTTACAAACACAACAGTGGGAAAAACAATATTTCATTTCATATTTTTTAATAATCAAAAGGCATTAAGGAAACGGCATTTGGAAAAATATCTATTACTAATGACTCAACAAAACAAAAATGTAAAATTTAATATTTATGTTACAATATAACCCAATAAAAAATTCTAAATTAAATTAGAACTCATTTACTACTTTTATTATATTCACAAAATCATCAATGAAATCGTCGCTACAAGTCTTAAGGCTAAATAATCACAGCTAAACCTTCTTATAATTAATCATTTTGATGGATTAATTAGTTAATAATAATTATTTTTTATTTCGCAGATAGTTAACCTTAGGAAATTTGAAGGAGCGTATAATGAAATGTGTAGAAAAAGAATTATTATAAGTATTTAATTAATTATAATTTTTTTTCAAATTTTGTCATTAAATATATTGTATTAATTTGTGTTAAACACATAATTAATTGAAAGTTAAACACTTTTAAATATCACACTAAACATTAGTCATTTGTTGAGACTTAAGTATATACATACGTGTAGCAATGAATAAATTTTTGCATCAGTTATGAAAGGAGGAAATATTTATTAATATTTATACAAACTAATAATGGGTTGGGGGACTACTAGTACAAAAGACCTGCCATGATTGTTGGGAGTCAGTACATTTCTAAATTCTATGAGGATGTTTTTGATATTAGCTGTATTTCAGCAAACGATTATCTGATGAAGTAACACCAAAAGCAACAACGGTGAGATGAATTAGCAATTGATCTATGATCTGTTCAATTACTGTTATTTATGATCTATAGCACTTGAGCAAAGAATATCAAAAAATATAAACTTGAGAAATATTGTTTACTGAAGCTCAACAAACAATTAGTTATTTGTTAAAGAATTAAAATTCGTCAGGTATCTGTTATGTCCCAGATATGTCAGAAAATCATGCCTATTTAGAACAGTTATAATGATTGACCACTTCAGTAGTAGTAGTGATAGTATTGATATTGCCTACAAATTATTTGATGAGTATATGAATAATGTACGTGACTTATGAACCGGAACGCGATTATATATCTTGAGAATAAATTTTTTGATTTTAAAAATTTTCTTTAAGTGAAATTAATATTTTAATTATAAAAAGTCAGACTTTATTAAAGATTTAAGTGGACTTTTATCAAATATTAATTGAGAAGAGAGAAAGTACTCACGAGAAGCAAATCCACGCGGTGATTCAAAATGCATTATTTTTTTATTCATAAACTAAATACTAGTATATCTTTTGCAATATTAAAGTTTCGATAATTTATCCAACAAATCTTATGTCAATATTGAAAGAAATAGTAGAAATAATATCCCCAAATGATTTTTTTTAAATATCTAACAATATACATTTTAGCTTTCATTAGAAAGGCTGAGTTTTTTCTGTACGGTTAGCGTTAGTTGAGAGAACTTATGTTATTCATGAAAGATCTCCTACTTTAGCAGTGTTCTAATATACTAGGATTACTTCTATTTTAATTTTATTCAAAATTATTCTACTATACTAGGATTATTTCTATATTAATTTTACTGAAATTTTAACCAACACCCAATGCTCTACTACAGGGTGTTTTTTTAGCACTAGCGCCAACTATCGACATCGTTAACTATGTTATTTCTGTTCAGTAAGATTTAGCAATTCGTCATGAATTATTTAACGCTAGATCGACGTTTCAAAATTGTGGTAATTTACTTTGAATAAAATAAATCTGATCGCGAAGTTCATAGAGCACTTCGACGAAGAATTATGTTTAGTGAGAAATCTCATTTCTGGTTAAATGGCTACCTCAATAAGCTATACGCTTATTGGAGCGAAGATAATCCTCCTCAAGCCGTTAACGGGTCACAATTACATCCATTAAAATTGACTGTTTGGTGCGGTTTACATACTGGCATCGGTCATTATTTTTTTCGAAATAAAGAAGAAGCTGCCGTTACGGTTAATGGCGAGCGTTATAGAGCCATACTAACTGAATTTTGATCTCAATAATTATCGACGATATTTGGTTTCAATAAGACGGCGGAGCTTGCCATACAGCGCGCTTAAAATTAGATTTATTGCCAAATCAATTTGGTAACAATTTACTTCCAGAACTGATCCTGTTAACTGGCCCCCTTATTCGTGCGATTTATCGGCCCTAGATTACTATTAATATGGATATATTAAGTCATTGATTTATGCCGACAAACCAAGAACTCTTGAAGCATTGGAAGCTAATATTCCTGCCAAAAATAGTCAAAAATTGGACTGATCGAATAGACCACGGAACTCATAGTCGCGGCGGACATATGCCGGAAATCATATTCAAAAAAAAAATAAATGCCATGAAATTATTTACTAGATTATAATAAAAAATATTTCATTCCAACAATAGTTCAGAGTTGTATAATCATTTTAGTTAAAACACCCGATACTTTCGTGAAATTGTTAATAGCAAAGCAATAAAATTTTTTTGAAAGAAAAATATATTTAAATGTATTGATTTTAAAAAATGTATATATTTATTTTAATATTTATTTACAATTTTTAGTACTTTTTTTTGTAAACAATATGGCTATGAAAATTTTAATTTATTAGTAAGAGTACCATATATTTCACCTCTATACACATACGTCAAAATAAATGTTTATAACTTTTTCAATTAAAAATCATTAAGAAGTGTTAAAATATTTATGTATTAATTACTTAAAATTATGCGCATAAATAATTTTATAGTTTACAAACCAAATTACTTGCAGAAATTTAATTGATAAAATAGAATTTTTGCAATAAAATTTAGTAAAAGCCGAAAATACTTTAGTATTTGTAGAAATTTATGGGCCTTAACTTCCAAAAAGAAATATATGATGTATAATTATTGTTTAGACTGAATGTTTTTCTGTAATCGTTAATAACTCAGATCCGGTACAGTGGTGGAATAATAAACTTTAAAAAAAATTGCAAATGAAATAAGAAATGGAAATTATTAATAACCGCAGAAGAACGTGTCTGAGGCTCAGTAAAAATGTGAAAGAGAACTGTAGATAATTTAATGGAAATTCTATAAGAGGTAAGTATACATCCGTTTTGTTTACTAAATTTATTTTGCAGTTTGTACCTACAAATGAACAGCTATTCTGTATAGGAGAAGTGATTGTAACTTTACAGTTCAAATACTTTTTATTGTCGATATTTGCATCATAAACCGCAAAGTTAAATTACTATTAGATAAGAATTGATTTGCTTTGGCACATAGATGTTTGTAGTAAGTAGTAAAAGTCGTAGATACTTTTACTATATATATACTTTTTGTGAATCGCACAGATCAGTGAGGTTTGAACTTTTGTTTAAAGCAGGCTGTTAATCACTTTCTATAAATTATTGATAAATAATTCAAATAATTTACACATATTATTTTAATACAATTTTATTTTTAATTTTAATTGATTTAAGTAACAAATAATAATAATAATTTTTATTAAAAATTTTTTTATTATGTGTTTATTATTTTTTGTTAATTTTTATTCATGTGTCATCAAACACTTAGTGAGGAAAAAGGTGCTGAAGTTAATCTGATAATATTGCCAATGTACTTAACTTAACTTTAAACTTTTCCTAGTAATTTTGTATCTCACTAATGTAATAGTTTTAAGTAATATTTTAATAGTATCTCTTGTACCAACGAATACAAGTCTTCCGCAGTCTTTTACTCACAATATGCCGGTTATTCTATTTAATTGTAGATAAACACATTTTCGTTTTAAACTCATTAATTTTTTTTATATAAATCGTCGGTTGCATATATTTATAGATTAACTCATAATTATATGCTCAAATATATGAGCTATTTAAATTATGCTGTTAAGTAAAATATTAAAATGAAATTAGTTTGAAAGTGCTAATTAGGAAGTTTTGAAATATCCTATAAATAACAAAAGCAATTTTTTCAGTTGAAAAAAAAAAAATATTAAATATTAGCTATGAGTTTTAGTGTCATAAAATATATTGCAAACTAAAGTTAATTAACGTATTAGATTTAATGTTCAGTAAAAATTTTTTATTTATGTCTACCTGTGTTTAAATCTTATGCGCATTTTTCGCTTACAACTATTCCAAACGTTGCGAGAAGCCACAAAATCGCAAGCTCTCATATACAATATTGTAATATTGTAAAAAACTAATAATAAATATTTTTACTAATTACATTAGCTACGCAAGAAAGTTAAAAGATTTCCGTGATAAAATAAAAATATGAAAACATTTTCATATATATATCTGAGATGGTTCACTGCATTTTAATTACCAAGAATTGACATTTCAGTACTAAGTCAGTTAGACAAGTGGTTTTGTGAAAGCCTAAAGTACAGCACACAGAAATAGGTATGTTATAGAGAGATATAGCATTCTTAGGTAATAAGATAAAATCCATTTAATTGGAAATTCTTGGAACCAGTGAAGGGTCCGTTAGGTTATTAATAGGTTTATGTTGCAAAAAGTCATTAAAGAAAAATATTAATAATTTAATTTGCTCGAAGCTGATATATTAAAATATTATAAAAAATAAAATTTAAGAGTTGAGGTTAAAACTCATGCGTTATTGGTCATTATGACTTTCACAGTTTAGTTACCTTTATTTCAAACTATATTAAAATTGTTTTTAATTTAATAGTTAAGTATTATTATATTATTAGGAAATATTTAGATTAAACAGGTTCATTCTTATAACAATCTTTAAAATAAAAGTTTTAGTTGCATTTTTGTTAAGAACCTCTAATATGGTTGCAATCATTTTCTTGCAATCATTTCATTTCTTCTAACCGCAGACATAGCAGTAATGAGTCCATGCTGTTCAACATAATAGATAATCACACCAAACATTTTTTTAGCTCTGGTCAAAGACCACAACAGACGGAGAAATGACTTTCCGATATCCGTTCAGTTATACTTCAAACAAAAAAGGGCTCTCATGATTAAAGTAAAGTAGATTACTCAGTTCTCTCAGTGTTGATCAAATGAGAGTCGGCCATAGGAAGTAGTAAATGTGCTAGTTATTATCAACTTCCATTAATCTTTTATATTATTTTTATTATTAAGCCTTGCTTGACATCACATGATTGCAAGCTGCGTCTATACTGGGCATAGGCTATCTACAAATTGCCTCCATCTTTGCCTTCTGATTGCCACTTCTCTGAACTCAACAATATGGATGTATGATCTGCCAAGGTGCTTGGATTGACTGTTAATTTCGTTTAGTGTTGATCTGTGTCCGGCGAGCTTAGACCTTCCTCTTCTTTAACTGCCTCGCGAATTATAAGTAAGGGCTTGAAAACAAATTTCAATCAAGGCTTCCGTAAGGTATGACCAATCCAGCCAAACTTTCTTTTGTGGATATTTATGTTGATGTCATTTGTATTCGTACTGTGGAATAGAAATTTGGTTTGGCCAAAAGATACGTAATATTTTCTATTAATTTACAATTTACAATATACTCTGCACTGTGCAATGTTTGACCGGAGGAAGTTCAAACATTGTTTAAAGTGTATTTGATGTTGAACTTCGTTAAGGTTTCCACTATAAACTTCCAGTTTAGTCCAATGAAATGAAATAGCCTGTTGGTCCTATCTTATTTTAGTGGTTCGTTAACATGTGCACATTGATCTTTCTAAGGTATATACTCTGGGATATCTTTTGAACTTCTTACTCAGTCTCTCATCTAAAATCATTGCAAAGAATTTTGTATGGTTTGCAAATGTTTTAAATCTTCTCCTCTGAGAAATGAGATGGAAAGTGTTAATTTTGTGATTAATTTAAAAAATAGGGAATCAAAAGAAGGGGGTTAGAATATTGTAATATTGTGGTTATGCATAATAAAAGTAAAGAAAAGGAAGATAGAAAGTTGCTTTTTTGTGGTTGCGTTTAAGAAGAGCCTGTTCTGAGAGATGATGTTTTTGACCTTAGCAAATATAATTACATCGTCACCATAAGTTATTAATTTTGACGTGAAAACTGAAGAATCTTAGTTTGACCTTTTTTGCTGCTCCTTTTTGCTAAACTAGAAACGAAATGTGTATATATATTATATAAGATTGTTTTCGAATATATAAGAGAATATTATTTACAAGTATATATTCTAACATTTTCATTTTAAGTTATTCAAGAATTACATTTATTTTTATTACGCAAACAATGCAAAATTTTAATTTTATTTTTTATTAAAATTTTTCAAAGCAGATAAGCTAAATATGTTTTACGTTAAAGGCCAGTGCGGTTTGTTTAATTCTCAATTTGTTTTGCATTTGATTTCAGATCGTAAAAGCTGAACCCAGCTAACCGCTCCTTCTTTAAGTTCAACTCAGAGCTACACCTACTCTTAAACTTTTACAATCATTTCTGAGTTTTAGGTAAATATTTGCAACAGGTTCTTTACCTAAGCACAGTTCAATGCTGTTTGTCTATCGTATAAAATTACTTAAAAGTAGATTTTTATTTAAAAATATACTATAGCAGAGAATTTTATTTCGATTTTATGGTTTGAAGTTATAAAGCTCTATTCTTAGTTAAAATGTGAAAGGCTCTTTGTAAGAAAACCTCTTAGTTTGTACATAGTTTTAATGAAAGGCATAGGCAATTTCAATTAACATTCCTAAAAGAATTCATGAAAGTTTAATTACAGTTGTAGCACTAAAATTAATGATTATGGTTTAGGTACATACATATGTGTGAGCTATAAAAATGTTTTTTCTATATGTTTTATAAAAATGTAATATATATAATACATCTATATTATAAGTATAACAATCTGAATATATAGCAGTTCATAACTATATATTATATCAAGTAAAGAATTTTATTAAACCATTAAAATCATATCTTTTAAAATATCTATACACACTACAATTCTCATTAGTCGAAATCAATATAATTATAAGTCATACTATACATAAATTAAATAGGATTGAATGTATCCATATATGTGGCAGGACTAATCCAATAATGTCAAAAAAAGGTTAGAGGTGGCGATGCTGTAAGTAAATGTTAGATTCGGGAGGAGTGAATTTGCTCAATTCTGTTCCCGAAATTTCGATGTCAAAGATATATGTCGCTCTGATCGGCCAGTCACTTAAAACGCCTATGAAATTTTGTAGTTGGTGGAGTAAGACCAACACAAAAGTTGTCAGGAGATAGCGTAGGTATTGAATATCAACCATATGATGAAATGACTTGAAAAGAGTATGGTACGCAAAGACGTTTCAATTTGCTAAAACGCAAAGAAATTAAATTATTTTTGTAACAAGTCGATAAGGGTGATAAAAAATAGAAAAAATTTGTGTAATATCCAATGCAAGTAATTATGATAAAAAACCAGTGACCCTCTACAAATGATTTCAAATCCTGGATTTATGGGAAATAAAATAATATTAATATTGATATTGTTTGATGATGTTGGAGAGAAATTGTCTATTACGAATTATTCCAATCAAGAAAAAGCGACTAGAATAGGCTGTTGGCCAAAGTAGGTAAGTTCCATTATGAAAATGACAGGCCATATACATCTGTGATGATTTGAAAGAAGTTAACGGAACTGGTTAAGGAAGTTGATGCATCCACGAAAAATTCTCTCAATGGTTAAAAAACTAGCTAATCGAAGTCGATAAAAATCACTTGGTCAAGTTCCTCGCCAATACACCACAGAAGTTTTACACGAATAGAATTATGAATCTATTTGAAAAATGGTGAATGGTCAAATATAATAATGGCCAATATAAACTTGATTAAAATTAATTTTAAATAAAAAAATTTTGGTTCAAGAATATACCAAAACATGGTGGAAACTTTTTATATCACCCAATATATAAACTATTTAAAATTAATTGTGTTATAAATGCTCATTTTTTAAAAACTTACTCCCTTTTGTATGATATAAACAATATATTGAATTGAAAGAAATTATTTCACGAAAATTATTATTTCATATATATAAAATTGATTTTAT
>NC_051847.1:166291492-166305891 GCF_002237135.1 Teleopsis dalmanni
GCTTGATTTTGCTGTGTGCGATATACATTTAACTCATTACAATTTGGTTGTTGTTTTAGCTCTATATAATCGTTGCTATTGTACTTGTTCACAACTGCGCCATCACCGCAATTGTTAGAATTATTTCGAAACCGTGAGTGTAGTTGTTGCTGCTGCTGTTGGTCCTGCTGTTGCTGTAATTGTTGTCTTTGTTGCTGCTGCTCATGACAGGACAACAATGTCAGATTGTCAAGCATTCTATTTTGGTTATTTACACCATTACTACTTATATTTTCCCAATGCCGTAATTGCAATTCAACGATGTTGTTGTTGTACTTATTGCTGCAATCCGCCCCGCGCCGTCCACTACTTGGTTGTGTATTCGCATATTCAGTCTGTGTATTTAAAATTTGTGTCGTGGTTGGTGTTTTGTGTTGTTGCTGCTGTTGGTATTGTTGCTTTAATAATTTTACATTAACCTTGCTTAAGGCATCTGTTTCTGGTTCAATGTTGAGCGAGTTCATGTGCTGTTGCTTTAGTACGTTGCGCGTTTGTTGTTGCTCAATTATATCATATGTTGGAGGATTGTTGTAGTCGGGTGGACACTGATACGGTGGAGTTTTAAGCTTTGATTTCAAATTAACATATTCACGCGGTAACGAGGAATTAACATTGCACCTTGCATCGCCTTTATCACTCGCAAGCATATTAACACCTGCAGTGCTTCCAACAGCTCTGCGGTCAATCGCATCTCGCGGTATATTGTACACATCATCAATTTTTGGTATTCGCACGTTTTCGTAACTGTGCAATGCATCAAAATTATTCCATTTTTTACTGGAACTTGGGGTTGCACTGCCACTACTTGACCTGGGTAATGACTGTGCATGGCTGGTTGACGTTACTGGCGTCATATATTTGATACCAGCACTTCTAATGCGATTATTCTCGCATCTACTTGTAATTGGGGAACTCAAATTATTGCCATTTGATTTATCAAGTGGCTTATGAGCATTCGTTACATCATCCGTAGATACATTTTTAGATTTTATATAATACCAGTCACTTAACTGTCTCTGCTTTTCGTTATAGTTCTGCTTCAATTCTTCTGAGGCCATGACGGATTGTGTTGCATTCGAATGAGTTTGACGGGTGAACTGCTGTTGTGGTTTTTCGTTAGAATCTACAAAGAACAACATTTCATATTCCAGTTTATTTTGTTTATGTAAATTATACTATGTATAAATATAGCATTGTAATTAAATTAAAATTTATTTATTGTTTTTATAAGTTCGTACAATTGTCGTATTCAGCAGGTTATTATGTATTTTATCATTTCATATGAGTATTTAGAACTTGGTTCAAATACAATAGCAATTGTAAATATCAAAATAAGCATGTAAAATATGCAAAAAAAAATTATTTTTCAAAAATAATTTAAAATTTTTTATTGTGATTATTGGCACTAATTACATATTTAAATTTAAAAGGAAGTATATACCTATAGCAATGAGCTTTTCAATTCATAATTTTTTCAAATTAATCTTTAGCTTTTTATTTTTTGTGATTTATTTACTATTTATTTTTAGTAGGGTTAGCTGGCAAATTGACTATTGCTTCTTTTTTTGATTTATGGAGCTCTTCGTTGGTACTTTCGTTGTTTGAGAAATTGGTTGACAAATTAATTATTGCTTCGTTTCTTTTTGCTTTATAGAGCTCTTAATTGGTACTTTGACTGTTACTATTTTATGTATATTTCAACTAAATTGAGCATTGTATGTATATAAACTGTATATATTAAATTGAAATTAATTTGTATATTTTTCGTTTCAGTTGTAATTTATTGAAATATAAAATTATCAGCGAATTCCGTACTCCACTTTGTATTATATATTATATATATTATTATATATTAAAGTAAATATTAAAGTAAGGAATACTATATAGACGGTCTGTTATGTTAACACCAGCAGTTTTACTATTCCGTTTCGTACCCTTAGGCTTTTAGGAGCTTTAACAATTTTATATTGTTCTATATGTTCTAGAGGAGCAATAAGTCTGGCCCTCAGATAGGTAAAAATGCTGCTCCTACTTAAATTACAATATACACAGAGAATATGTTCAGAAATTTCAACATTCATTTGACAAAAGCGGTAGTTACTGGTCTCTGAAAGGGTAATACCTTTTACTTCCTAATATGCTTACAAAACCAATACATAAAAGAATATTATGACAATTTCTAACACTTCAAAAATGAAAATATTAGGAACCATAATTGATCTATTAATTTAACAAAATATTTTGTAATTTTAAACTAGTAATGATCCTTTTCCAATTTTTTAGCTATAAAAAAATTATTATATATATAAAAAATATATAAAATATTATTAAATATAGTGTCCTTACGTAAACGTTCTGTTTAGTTAATCTGTGTATAAATCTGGTTATAAATTTGAATTTGTTAGTGATTTCTTTTCCTTGTATTGCTTCACACATAGCATACTTATAACATCATATGCATGGGCCTACAAGTAGAACAAAGTTGACAATTTTGTAAACCTGCTTG
Source organism: Teleopsis dalmanni (assembly GCF_002237135.1). Classification (NCBI taxonomy): domain Eukaryota; kingdom Metazoa; phylum Arthropoda; class Insecta; order Diptera; family Diopsidae; genus Teleopsis; species Teleopsis dalmanni. The sequence continues at coordinate 166,294,038 of NC_051847.1, forward strand.
CTTAGATAAACCTAAACCTCTAAGTACTCGTATTAAAACTATTAACTAAATTTCGCCCTCTTAATTACTAGTAGGAAGTATATGCATTGCGGTGTGTGGCAATCTTCTTCATTCATTCCTAAGATGTGGTTTTAGTGATAAAGTTTCTTACATTGTGTAAACTCATATAACTAAAGTCATTACCAAAATAAATGTTCCATTGCTGGTTTATGTCAGTACACTTAAGCACTTTTACTCTCTATTGACTGCGAGGTTTCTTTAGAACCCTTCTCTACGCCTTGACTGGATTGCTGGTTTAATTACTTTAATAAATAATATTAAGGAATTATATATTAAGGATAATCTGCTTCGATAATATATCTGAAATTATTTTCTTAACTTTTTCTCAACTTATGCAAAGATACGATCTTATATCTAAATATGAAAAAGCTATATATATAGTGTTATATATATATAGTGTCATTTGATCAAACTTAACTAAACATGTTATAATAAAGGATATTAGTTGTTAGTAAAGGGTTGTCTAAAGTAGCGTTTTTTAACACAAAACGTACTACGGACTAGAAATATATTTAATGTCGGTTTTGTTTTTAAGAATTTGAGCTTTTATTTCGTTCATTATTTTTAGTATATTTCTATACGCATTTCGGCAAGTTCGCTTTTGCCTTCATCAAGAGAATTCTTAATATTAGAACCCACTTTAAAATATTTTCGACGTAATAACTCAAAAATTATAAAATAAACTCCATGTTTTGAAACCCCATATCTTTTTAAAAAATAATATCTCCATAAACGAAAATATTATATGTTATGGAGCGGTGTTGCTAATGATATAAACCAGTAACAGTTCATGGACCAAGTATTGAGAAATTCTGGTTTTAAGTGTTGTTACGATTAAGAAAAATTTACAGGCGATACAGGACTTTTATGAAAGTGTTAAAAATTATTTATACTATTTAATATATACCGACGTGCATCTAATTTAAAAATTAAGGAACTATTGTTGATTCTAAATTATATATCATATATATGCACTTCTTCAAAAAAATATTTTTATATTTTTTTTCAATTCTAACTATAAGTATTACACATATAATAATCATCAGACTGCCTTGGTTCAATAATTAAATAATTTATTAAGCCAATTAAAAGCAATTTAAGAGAATCGGTGAAGGGTGATTATTGGCTATGATTAGTCATGTAGATATATTCAAATACATGCTCAATTGAAATTTTTGAAAATACTAACTTGAATTGTTTTTTATTTTTTTCTGTATTTTATTAAACTTAAATGAGTTATCTAAATTCATTAGATCATCATTAAGTTTAAATTTATCTAAGGATTCATATGATGACAAATTGTGATTTAATTGCGTTTTCGCATCTAAAAGAAAATTTAGTTAATAATATTAATAAGATGAATGAAATATAAAAGAACTAATTTACTCTTATATTCAACTGGAGAAGGCGGATTAGAAAAATTACTTCCACAGCTTACAGTATCCAACAAACCATCAAGAGATATAGCATCTGTTGATACGTACATAAAATCATCTATCGGATGTATTATATTTTGTTTTACTGTTTTCTTTAATAACGAAAAATAAGATATGTTAACAATACATTAAATACAATTTTTTTTGTTTTTATAAATATTTTTTACCTCATGAGTATCTTCAGATTCATAACTTTCATCACTACTAGAATAGGAGGAATATTCGAGATCGTTAACGCAACAAGAACAATTTTTCTTATTGCTGTGAATATGAAAATGTTGCTTACTGCCCACTGAATTCTTCTCGAATGCAAAACTACTATTGGTTCTCAACTGCAAGTTTCTTTGGGTTGTGCTTTCGAAGTCATGCATATGAGGACTGCAGCACCGTTGGTGTGTTAGGCGTGTTCGTCTTACTGGTATCCTTGACCGGAAAGAAGCTGATTTTCGGATTTGTGACATGCTGTTGTCATCTTCACGAGTAAATCTGATTATGTTTTACCTTGAAGATTTTTTTGACTTAAACACTGCAAATAAAATAAGAAAATAATTTTAAAAAAACAATTATGTATATGTATTTAAAGATAAATAATATCTAAGTTGGTTAATTTAAGTAAATAACATATGAAACATTTTCTAGAAATTTATAGTTTATTATATTTTATTTTATATTATATTTCTTTTTAATTGATAAAACTAAAAAAAGAATAAAGAAATTTAAATTTTTTAGATTATTTACAATATTTTATTTTACTATATTTTTCAATAAGAAAAATAGAGTGAATCTCTATATAAAATATTTAGGGAGCTAAAAATAACCGTAACGATTAAAATAGCTACAATGTGACCTTTTTCTAGGTTTTGTTGTGTCAACCTTGTCAACTCTACGTTGGGCACCACTTGTTTGATGTCAGGAGTGGTAATTACGTGTCAAGAACCACACCACTAAATCGACGAGCATACCGGGACTGCCATATGCTGGGCACCTAGTACCACACCAATAACAAGATCGACACAACAGTTTTTAATTTATTTTTGCTGAGATGAAAAAACGTACACCTTTGTAAGGATAGAATAAACCTTGGACGATCAAAAAATATATTGAGATGAAAGATTTAATTATTTAGTAGCAGTGATACTGGTGCAAGATAAAAGTAAAAAAAGTTTTTTGCGAATAGATTGAGTACGTACATATAATATAGTAGATATCGACACCTAATATAACGTCCAATCGCATTTACCATCAACCCTGCACATCTTAACCCAAGTATTCGTCTTGCAAATCCTTTCATGTAATCTGCTTTTAGATCCCAGCAGATTACCATAACAACAACTAATCGTATTTAAGAACCGTTTCTCGAAGTCAAATTTGGTTTGCCAAATTTATAACTTTTATAGCGACATCGGTATAACGATATATACCGACATTACGACCATATTTTAATAGCTTTTCTGACTACTGGCCATAATGACCAAACAAAAACAAATTTTGCTGTCATTCTTTTATCTAAAGCATTTAAAGAAAAATTATTATTTAAAATATATAATCTGCATCTTCTTCGACTGCGAAGACTCGGAGTATATGCATTTGGGCCTTCCACCAAACAAACATTACAGATTATTTTTTCCAATGTAGAAAAATCGTCTAAATAAGAATATGTTAAATATATATATATATATATACTTTTTTAAATAAATGGACTATAATTGAAATAGTTTGTTGATATAAATGATTTATTAAATTGCATTTTAAAGTGAAGAAAGCATTGTAATTAATGGAGAAGTGTCGAACAGTAGTGAACTACAACAACAAAATTTTTTTTATTATTATTATAACTAATTGAATTTTTGGCTAACCATACACTTGTTTTAGGTATTGGAAAATACTTATCATCAGTAGTCTTAGAATTATTTTTTCTTGAAATTCTCTAGATGAAATATATTTCATTTATTAAATAAAAGTTAGAAAATGAATATACAAGAAGTCAGAAATGATTGAAAAAATATATACACTTTTGAAACCAAAATGTTTATATAATTCTAAAAAAAAAATTGCAATATATTTTTAAATGTAAGAACAAAAGAATACGATTTTATTATTAGTAATAGGGACAATGGTACAATGCAACGTTTAAGATCTGTTGCGCTATCCCTGGAGAGAATTTTCACAAGTTAACCTGAACTACTCTTAAAATTTTAATAACCTTACTATTTTCAAGGGTATTTAGGTTATTACCCTTGAAAATAGTTAGGTTATTAAGGTTTTGAGGGTAGTCCAGGTTAATTTAAACCTGATTCTAGATCCTGGACATCATTCGATTCAATCGCATGAAAGTACTGGGCTTATTTCCTAACAATCGGAATTAGATATCATCGTTGATTATTCACAACTGCTATCAGAATGCATACCAAATAGACTTACTCAACAATGAGTAACGTCTCTTGAAAGAACAACAGCATCACAGCAACAAAAATGATTTCTCACAATGCATTTTTAATCACAAAATTTTAAATTTTTTTCATCACGGTGACAAATTCAATGCATAAGTTAGGTGAGGTCATACTTATGCTCCGCTCAGATTATAGTGATTGTGGCTATAGTTGAAGAAAACACAAAGTCACTACAAAACCTTGTAACTTATTTGTAATCTATTAAATTCTTTGTTTGAATCATTATACTACTAATTAAATATAATGTAAAATAAGTTAATGGATGAGAAATTAAATATAAGAAGTCAACTGCTACTAAAGTACTTTTCTCTCAAGCAAAGCTGATAACCGCTGAGTTATTCAGAATTCATTTATCAAACTCGAATTACTAAATTAACATTAAGTTCCCACTTCCTTAATGACTTTGAAATATGTAAAAATCCACAAACTGCTTAAATCGGAGTGTTTCAAAGATAAGTTATATTAAATTTATGATTGCCTTAATATAATTTTGTAGTTTCTGTTAATTATGTAAAGTTCAGATTTGATACAAAAATTTTTAAATGATTAAATCATTCAAAACTTTATTCTAACAGTTTTTTTGGAATGCTGTAAAAAAAAGTCTTAACAGACGAATTTCCAATATAATAAAGTCTGTATATTTAAAAGCCGGGATATATTTCACCTATATTTAAAAAGCAAAATTAAATTTTTTTGATAAAATATGATTTGTAACTGAGAGAAGTTACTACTAGCGTGACATTTCCGGTAATCGTCAGGCTGATGCACTCGTTAAACTACGTCAGGGTGCCCTTCCTCAGTAGAACGGAACTAAGGTTATTGGCAGATTGACTGACAGCACATCACAACCAACGGTATCGTATTAATAAGATGGGTCTGTCTGAAGTGTCAGAATATCGCTTCTGTTTGAAAGCGAACGAAATCTCTAGTCGCATTCTCTGTAACTGTCCGGCATTGAATTAAACCAGGACAAGAGCTCTCATCTTAGCCTCATATCCTCGTTTGAAGTTAGGATATCTTTAACCGCTGATTTTTTGGCTATCACTTGAAAGGTGGAGTGTCTACTATTCAGTTAGATTCGGTAAATAACACAAGAGATCAATCGTGTTTGCAGTATTCCGCTCTCTAATACCCAGTACCCCCTTCATTTTCTATTCCATAAAAGAAATATATTGAATATGAACAAAAGTATGTAAAACATAATTTTTGCAGAGTACAAAATCTTTAAAACCAAAACGAAACTATAATGAATATACTCCATTGATAGATTATAATAGATATATATGATAGATTATATATATTATTGATAGATTATACATAGACAGATTATAAAAGTCACGTAAATTCCGAAGACTATTCCTTGGTGCAAAAAACGGAAAAGGTGGTGTAGAACGAAATACCTTCCGAACGTTTTATGCTAGTATTGTACGTATAGTATAGATTATATTATACATATTTAAAATAATCGATTAAGAATATTTAATGAACTTAAAACTGACATTTAGTTTAAGATATTTGGATAAGTTATTTCTCAAATATAGAGGGTTGTTTGATCAAAATTTTTTTTATCATAAATTTTTTTGACAAGTATACTTCGGTTGTTATGGAAAACTTAAAGCTAAAAGAGAAACTATTAACATTCTTAAAGAAAACAAAAAATTCTAAAGTTAGTTTACTGCTTATAGGTATATATATAATTGTATATATACCAGTATCTTTCTTAGATGTGTGGTAGATATACCTATTGACGGTAAGCTAAGCCAGAACTCTAAGGAACAAAGGCTACAAACCACATGAGTATGAATAAAGCCATTCATTCCTCATGGTACCAGGAGTTATAATCGGAAACAGCTAGCTTATAGAAGGACGTTTCAATAAAAAAAAAAATTTTATGAGAATATAGAATAAATAGTAATAACTAATTTTACAATAAAGCATAAAAAAATTAAGTTTTAAATTAAGTAAAAAACGTCAAAAAAGTTTAATTATTTTTATGCTTATTAAAAGATTTTTTTTATTGAGCAATGAATTTAATATCTCTTTAAAAATTTTTAACCACAGATTTTAAAAATAGCACTACATAAGACGATTTAATTTAAGATTTTTCAAAGAAAAAATAATTTTTTTTTACAAATTGTACCCGAAATTTTCTAAGAAAAAACAAAACTTTTTTGTAAAAATCTTAGATTAAAACAAGTTAATGTTAATTAATACCAATGTGAACAAAGAGCGCTATGTTGACCTTTTAATTAAGTCAAAAATAGCAATTAACATCAAAATAAATAGCATGGAATCATTAAATAATTTATTGACTTACGCTGAATTAGTTCTAAATTACTGCGTCATTTCAACTAAAGTACTAGATTCATAAATCTATTCGGAACTTATTAAAAATGTATACAATATAAGTATATATATGTTTATATGTGTATGGAATAGGGTTTTTAATATAAATACTACAATTTGTTATTACTTTTTAAATTTGAGTTTATGTAGCTCAAAAAAATTTCATAATTGAAAAATACATTTTTATAATTACTATAAATGTTTTAATCTAAAAAATTTTTTACTTCAATACCAAAGTATATTAGTATATAGAAAGGTTCGAACATTAGTGAAGAAACAACAACAAATATTTTAATTAATTTATTAAAATTTGGCTAATCATAATCAATAAATTAATTAAAATTTTTATTATTATTTCTTCATTACTGTTTGACCCCTTGTAACTTATAAATAGTTTCTTTTCGTCATAAGATGCGTCAGATTCGAAAAAAAATTAGTATTTATATTAATATAAATGCAGTTATAGAGAAACTGACGATATATAGCTTTTATGTCAGATTTATTCTTTAAATTTTTAGTACTGCCCTTGAAATTACAATCCGACTTTTTTGAAACCTCCTATATACTAAGCATTCATGCAACACATTAATACCAGAGACAATATATAGATGTATGAATGTAATATCGAAATCGAAGTCAATAACCTTTTGAGGAACGCTTTGAAAATGAGTCCAAACCCAGAAAATATATCATAAGTAAGCGTCATACCAAATATTTATGATGTTATGACATAATAAATCTATTTTATATAAACTTTAAAATCATTTTGAATAGAATTTTGTATTACATCAGTTAAACATTAACTGATTCATTGCTCATATAACACTACTACAAAATTATCGAACTGCATTTAATATATGTATGTAATATATGTAGACTGTAAACAATAATTAGTGGCGCGTTTCCGATTTTCTAGAGACGTCTATTTGATACATACTTTTAATAAAGACTATAATAAAGCTATTTTAACTAACTTTTTTCACTACGCTATGTGTCGACTTGTCTCAGTTTTTGAGATGTTAGATTTTAAAATAATGCTACTTGTAGCATGCCATCTAGCGCGTCTTCTTATTATTATACTCGCTGTTTGTGTAATCAATGTAGAAATTGGATATACATACCATGTATATGTTTTTGGTACTTACAGTACACTGTAGATTTAATTACCACGTGAAGATTATAGGTGCGGTAGAAAGTGATAGCTGTCGACTCTGGCATGAGAAGAAGGAAAAATCAGAACATATTTTACGCAACTCCCCAGCGGCGACAAGACGTAGACGCGATTACCTTGGAAACGGGATCTTAGTCTCAAATCAAATAGTTAAAATTTACCCCACAGCAATTACGAGATTTATAAATAGTCTAGAATTGTTTTAGTTGGGCCTTTAGGTACACAATAGATCTTTTAGGTCAGGGTGCAATCATAGCTTATTATTTAATAATAATAATAATGTTTTTGGTAATTTGATTTATCTAAAAAGTATATAATTGTAAACTTCAATACATTCTGATATAGCATATAGCATTTATCGGCATATAGCATACAAAGTTACTGAAAATATTTATTTCTACCAAAAGTTGTTGTCAAATCGGAATCATCTTCAAGTACTGATTGTATCTATACTAAAATTTGACGAGATCTTTTGGAATTTCTTCATTTCTTCAGAAGCAATCATAGTCTTAGATTTCAAAGATATAAATAGTTCTAAAAAAATGTGAATTTTATTTATTTTTGCTGAAATTTGAAATGAATTATCTGGAAGTATTATAGATAACGAAAAAAAAATATTATAATTTTTTGAGAAAATTTTTCATTACTCGAAGATCATAAAAGTTTCCAATTTGAGAGACATACGTAGCAATTTGATTCATCACGAAAAGATGAGCAATTTTTACTTTTAAAAGCTATAATACTTAACCGAGTGCAGTCCCCAAACATTTCAAGTAAACAGAATTTGTGGAACGGAAATATGAAAGAACTATCTGGTCGTTTATTTGGAACATATGCCAAAATCTGCTAAAATTAAAACATATGAATCTCCTTTTTCGTGGAAAAAAATTTAAAAACAAACCATTTAGAGACAAAAAATGTACTTTAGTATTTCTACCTAACGTGCATGTTTAATTAAAAGCCTCATTTAACACGTCGAGTCAGCCGACAAGTGTGAAAGATACTCGTCGGACACATTTGTGTTCATAGTTTTTTAATTAATATTTTGTTAGCGGTTATTTTGTCATTACGGTAGTTTATAAAGTTTTTGTGTCACAAAAAAAACTTGAAATATTATATATATAAAATATGTACAATATAATAAAAAACAAAAAAAAAAAAAGTACAACTATTTTTTTTACGAAATACTTATGCAAGTACGTTTATATATGAAAAACAAGAGGAAGTGAAAACTTTAGCGGAGCAATTCAGGCTGCGGTATTTTATTTTATTAATAATTTGAATTTTTATTTTAAAGACAACAATTGAATTGTGTAGAAACGGTTCACAAGTACGTTAGTTTTCCCCCCACCGTGTTTTCCTAGCGCGCTGCTAAGTATGTATATTCCCATATTTAAAACAAAAAAACAAGAAGTTATGACACACAAATTCATTCAACGAAAACTTTGTCTCCAGCGGACAAATACTCATTCGGATACGCACACATTTCACTTCACCCAAACCAACGTTTGAATCGTCAAGATACTCAAAGATACACAGAGATACAAAATTTAGATACAAATATTTTTATGTGAAAAACGGAAGAAGGGGGAAGTTACTTTTCACCACGCGTGTGTCTATTAGTACCAATTAAGGCGTGTAGCATAATAATACTTTAATTCATTCTCTATTATATTTTTTATTATTTCTTTTCTATCCAATAACATTGAATTCAATCTACTGTGGAGTATGGAAAATGGCATTAAAGTAGATTTCAAATCCTACATTATGATTTTTATTTATTGTATATATGTACATAGTTACATGGTATTTTAAAAAAAATCTTACCAATGTAGGAGTCCCCCTTATTGGACCACTAAAAAGGCACTATATGCTAGACTTGTTATATAGAATTTATGTTCACATAATTAATACTGAGTGTATTTAGTATATTCATTTAAAGGTCAATGAAATTTAGAAATTTATGCTTAAAATTTTATTAACCGTAATTTTTTCTTTCAGAGTAGCAAAAGAATATTCACAACCTACGAAAGAAAACAAGTGAAGTAACAACAATGCTCTTAAAATCTTCAGAGTTAGGCTTTAATCGCAAAAATTCTTAATTTTAATTTTTAGTAGATTTCAAGTCCTACAATATGATTTTTATTTATTGTATATATGTACATAGTTATATGGTATTTTAAAAAAATTTCTACCAATGTAGGAGTCCCCCTTATTGGACCACTAAAAAGGCACTATATGCTAGACTTGTTATATAGAATTTATGTTCACATAATTAATACTGAGTGTATTTAGTATATTCATTTAAAGGTCAATGAAATTTAGAAATTTATGCTTAAAATTTTATTAACCGTAATTTTTTCTTCCAGAGTAGCAAAAGAATATTCACAACTTACGAAAGAAAACAAGTGAAGCAACAACAATGCTCTTAAAATCTTCAGAGTTAGGCTTTACTCGCAAAATTCTTACATGTTAATGTTTAGTAGATTTCAAGTCCTACAATATGATTTTTATTTATTGTACATATGTGCTTAAATACATAGTATTTAAAAAAAAATATACATTAATGTAGGAGCCCCCCTTTTTAGAAGCCTAAAAAGGCACTATATGTTAGTCTTGTATAGAAATTAAGTTCACATAATTAATACTGAGTGTATTCAGTATATATTTTTTAAAGTCAATGATATTTAAAAACGTCTGTTTACTATTTCATTAACCGTAATTTTTTCTTTCAGAGTAGCACAAGAATATTCACAACTTACGAAAGAAAACTAGTGAAGCAACAACAATGCTCTTAAAATCTTCAGAGTTAAGATTTACTCCGAAAAATTCTTACATGTTAATTTTTAGTAGATTTCAAGTCCTACAATATGATTTTTATTTATTGTACATATGTGCTTAAATACATAGTATTTAAAAAAAAATATACATTAATGTAGGAGCCCCCCTTATTAGAAGACTAAAAAGCCACTATATGTTAGTCTTGTATAGAAATTAAGTTCACATAATTGGTACTGACTGTATTCAATATATTTCTTTTAAAGTCAATTGAAAACGTCTGTTTAATATTTCATTAACCGTAATTTTTTCTTACAGAATAGCAAAAGAATACTCGCAACTTACAAAAAAAAAATTGAGTTTTAGTGCAGCCAAATTTAAAAATCAGTCTATTGTGAATATTTACTGGAAATATGCTGTAGTCATTCGGTAAAATCATATGAGCATTTCATTTACTACTAAGTTCGAAAACAAACAAATTAATTAATTTAAATATATGTGAAATATATATATATAAGAAATATATAATATTCATTTTGTTTTCTTTTATTTAAATTAATTAATTTTTAGTGTTTACAATTGTTATATTTCATATTGAACACAACACAAAAAAAGCATATGTTAAAAAGTAAGCATTTAACATATTTTAAAAATGCTGCCAATTTCTTTCAACCTGACTTAATGCTGTTTTTTTACAACTCTGAAAAAAATTACGACTATTGTTGCATAGATTCATTTATATTTGAAAGGCAGATTGGAATACACTTTTAGTAATAATTTATTATAGTTCCCTTAATATTAGATATAATACGAAATACTTGTTTAGATAAATCAAATAGATTTAAATATAATTACCATAAAGAAAATTACCTTGAAGTTCTATTCATTAAAAAAGTATTTCAAAGTTAAATTCATTTACATATATATATTTACATACGAGTATAAAAAAAAATTCTAAGTGATAATGAGTACTGTAAGTGATTCACTAATTAAAAGACTCTACCTTTAAAAAAAATGCTATTCTCATTCATAAAAAAATAAAAAACCAATTTAAAAAACAAATGCTAATTAAAATATTCCTAATATAGATTTATGAATTTATAGCTTATTAAATTTATGGATTTTATGTATACAGAGTTATTAATAGTAGAAAAATCAGCATTAATAGCAGTATGTTGCACATATACGGAATAATAATAGACTATAGGGTTCTTAACGTTACTTGTAAAAGCGCTTGCAGCAATTTAAAATAATTAAAAAAAATTTTAAATAAGACTCGTATCTTCGAAATAGGTATCTTTAAAAACCTTTCAGAATGCGACACAGTTATAATACAAAATTTGTATAAAAGACTATTTTAGATAATTTTAATAATTAACAAAAAAAAGTGATAATTGAAAATAGTAATTTATGTTTAACACTCCACCTGTGAAGATTTGGAAAATAGTGTCTCTTAAACAATGATTTTTGTAAAAACATCTTTGTTTAGAAATTTTTACAGTCATGGAGTGATTGCATTTAATAGTTTTATGAGTGGATGGGTCTACATCACAGACCCACTTATCTAGAACGAATCAGCCAGATGTCGAAACTTTTAGTCTACACTGGCTAAA
>NC_051847.1:166305991-166312318 GCF_002237135.1 Teleopsis dalmanni
TATTAACATGAATTAAAAATTTTTAAGCCGATATTAATCCACTTATAAACCCTCAGTCGTATATATCGAAATATTTCAAAAATTATTCTAAATAGCCAAATTATACGTCAGTACTTATGTTTAATAGATTATCATTGATTCAAGTTTAAATGTTTTTAATATTATTGGTGAGTTTTATACTCTCGGCGAAATTTAAAAGTTAACTTTTTTATAAAGAGTTTCATTAATGTTTTCTTAATATCTCAGTCCTTTCTGCATTTATACATAAGTTTTTCATCATAGACCTCTGAATGATACTACTCTTCATATTGTTCGATTATAACAAATATATGTGTATGAGTAATATAAAATGAGTTCGTGTGCTCTTCCGGTTTTATCATTTCATAAGAAGAAGCAGAAAATTATTTAACAAAACAGAAAATATACTATTTGTTCTGTATGCAACACTACGTAGTATGAATATTCTTAAATATGAATAAAAACTTGTCAGTAATACCTCCCACAAATCTTCGAAATGGTGTTTAATATATCCTCAACTCGTTGTAAGAATCATTAACCCAAAGAAAAACTATAATAATAAACTATATATCCGTAAATAGTACTTATTTTAAATTTCTGGCAAATTTTCTGCAGAAATTAACTTTAAATCTTCAGCAGTCACTTGTCAAAGTCATCAGTGAGACACCTCAATTAAGGATTGATCATTAAGTATTGCATTTAGATCAATTAACAATAAGTACAGATCATCACGTTTACAACAAATTCAAGTTGTTTTATCGTTTGTTTACGACAGCTCAAACTAATCAAAACAAACTATCGTCTGCTACGATTCTTATACTTTATATTGGAAAAACGTTACGTTAAGTTATGCTAGCAGGCCAAAAAGACAACGCGTAAACCCTTCAAACCAATCAGGTTCATTCAGGTCCATTGCGATACCACATCAGAGTATTATTTCGATAGATAGTGTGCATCACTTTGGATGCATGTGTTATTAGCAAATTTTAGTAAAATTTCAATAGTAACCTCAGGCATGTACTCCAGTTCTGAAGAACTGACAGCTCACAAGTATTTTGTCGAGTTCTCGAGAGATCCGAGCATTTACATAGCAGATGCTTCAGAGTTTCTTTACAAAGAGATTCTATATAAAAATCTTGTTCCAAAAGTGACTGTTAAAACGGAAATTTATATAGTCATTATTTCTTTTAAACATATGGTATATAAGTGCTTTGAAATTGGATTTAGGGTCTACCTGCCATCATTCCATGCATATATGTTATCTTTTTTTGTATTTAATTTTAACTCAAAAAGAAGATTTTAAAAATTACGTATTTGTGAGATAATGGCGGTACGACTATATGTACGTGGTTCAGATATTCCAATTGTGGTCCTGTAGTATCGCACCTTCTTACTAGACTCATAGAAGAGAAATATTGGAATCTTTGTTCAGATATTTGTTCAGAGATACATAGTAGCTAGAAATCGCTCTAAATGTAAATTGGACTGAATTAAAGGACATTAGTATGGTGATATGATAATTTAAATGTAAATATCTGATGTCTGATAATGTAAAATTTTATTTTTGTATTTGATATTAAAACAAATGATATTTAGATGGATCCACTTTTATCCCCCTCACTTTTTCTAAATTACAATAGATATTTTTTCTCCATTTAATAATACCTGTCTTTCAGATGGTTCCCCCATTTGAGGAGGGCATAATGGAATATACTGACGGTTTCAAAATAGATAGATCTGGATAACCACACCCCCTTTACTTACTTCCAACCTACCTATACTAAGTCCATGCTCTCTGATTTAGATAAACCTGATTACCTGATTACTTATTACTAAAATGAAGTTCCTACATTGCCGTGAAAATCGTCTCCATTCATTCCTAATAGGTGGTTTTAGTGAATTAGAGTCTCATATTGTGGCTATTGATTCTTACTACCAACAGTAAAAAAAATATTAGATTTAGATAAATGATGATGAATAGATGATTGATGAATATATAGCTGATAAATAGATAATAAATATATCTTGTAGATAACAGATGATAAATATATAGAAAGACAGGTAGTTAAAAGAGTTTTTTTTTATTTTTAACTAACTTCAACTTTATAATCTTTTCACAACATAATATCCTATTTATCTGTTGTGATTAGGAATTAGGACGAATATAATCAATATGTTCTCAAGTGAAGCTGAAAACATTTCTAATATTTCAAAATATTTCTGCAGATTTTTCAATGTGTTTAGTAGCTAGAATGAATATAAAAGCCTTCAATGTACATAAACAAAACAACTTCACACACTTTTAAAAATTGTTTTAATATTTTTTTTTGATTTTTTCGGAATTTACTAGTTCCTCAGAACTATAAAAAACAGTTGGAATTCATGTACGTTAAAAATTGACAATAAATTGTCTGAGCGAGCAATACTCAATCCATCAAAATACAAGCGGTAAATGCAATGCAGCAGATGCTGAATGCAGTTGTCAGTGCTTACATTAAATCAAAAAAGCTTATGACTGCGTACAGTGAAGGAAAAAAATAATAAAAATATTAAATTTATTCAAACTAGAATGGAAGTGACTTTAAGGAGTAAAATTGATGAGTTTAAGAAGTCATATAAAAACCAGCTTATATAGGAAAACATATATGACATTAAGATTAAACAAAGTTTTTTACAAAAAAACCAACATGACAGTAATTTACGGTATCAGAGAGAACTTCGGGCCCAGTGGGGATTGACATGATGAAAAAATATTCAAAATATCGGAAATGCTTCTTAGAAGGGTTAGTCGTTGCGATGGTAAGGATAGTGTGGTTCAAGCACAAATTCCATTACGAGAACAACATATTGTCTGCAGCCAAAAAACATTGTCATTTACAAATAAAGTTATCAGGATGTTGTCAATATGTCAACATTAATCAATAAGCCAGTACTCAGTACTTGAGGGAATTTTTTTTGTAGTGATATTTTTATTAGAATTCGGCTTTAAATATACATTCAAGCTGTGATGAGTTTTACTGTGTTGTCGTACAATAACACTTGGTAAATTCAATAAAAGTAATCGAATTACTTTTGTGTACTTCTAATAAGAGTTTGCAAAATATGAAAGTTAATTTGTAGAGAATAAAATTATGCTCAGCTATAAAATAAACAAATTTAGCTACGGAATATTAATTTCATTCAATAGAACAGGAAAATTAGGTCACCTCACACCCGCTTCATTACCGATTTTTATCGCGTCAATGATTTTTGCTACTAAGTCAGTAGCATTTCATTTCAAACAGTTGTTAATTTATTTTATTTTTTTATATTTAAATTAATAAATCTACAACATAATATCTTAAATTATAAATATTAAATTATAATATATTAAATACAGTTTAATAAACTTTTGTTTTTAATATTTTTGTTTTGTGTGGAGATCTTTTCTTTAACCCCCATTTAATGTGCCGCTGATATAGTGACATTCTCCAATAAGATCCTTAATTTTGTTAAGGAGATCTTTCTCTTAAAATCTCATTTAATATGCCACTGGAGATCTTACTCTTAAACCCCCAACATTTTAAATGCACCAAAAAGGCGAGACAAAAGAAGCAGAGAAATGGGGTCCATTACAGAGAAATCTCGTTTTTAAATTCTACCCCAAAAGTTTATATGGATGTCATATATCACAAATTATTCTAATGGGTCTAGAAAATTATGCCAAGGTTACTAAACTATAGAAAACAAATTTGTAATTTTCTATGCAGCTAATGAGAATAGAAAACGTAAAACTATATGTAT
Organism: Teleopsis dalmanni; assembly: GCF_002237135.1. Lineage (NCBI taxonomy): Eukaryota > Metazoa > Arthropoda > Insecta > Diptera > Diopsidae > Teleopsis > Teleopsis dalmanni. The sequence continues at coordinate 166,309,793 of NC_051847.1, forward strand.
TTTTTGTAGATCTTAGAGAGGCATTTGACTTAATACATGCTAGTATACCAGCTTTATCTACTGCACAATACAAAACCGTTGAGGCATGGAAATATGGCTGCGGTATGGGGTGATCAGAATAATCCCAACTCTTTAAATTAATAACTGATTTAAAAGAAGGATGTGTTTCAAGCCCGCTGTTATGCGCACTATATTTAAACGTCATTAGTCAGCTCCTTCCTAGATATATGTTAGATATGGGTTAGTTATGGATTAGTGTTGTGGGAATCTAAAAAACGTGTAATAGATTGACGATAGTAAACTATACAAATATTAAGTGACGACAACTACTAGCTTCATATATATTTTCCTCCTGATTACTCGAATGGGATCTCAGCTAGATGACTTTTAAATCCGATAGCTGAGGTCTTCTCTACTCAAGTTTTATATTTTGGCTTTCAAGACTTGCGATGTAAAAAATACTAGACCATTTTGGTAACTGAGACGAACTCAATTTCTTCGCAATGTATTTATTGTTTGTTTTTGCAAAATTAATGTAATAAGTAGCGTGCCATCTCTCTTGGTGAAATGAATCGTTCTTTAAAATTAAGGTTTCTAAGCAAGAAAAGAAAAAAAATTATTTACAAAAAAAGAATAATGGAACACAATACTAATACAACTTTATCTTGCCAGTCTTTCAAGAAAAAAGCCAAACAAAATAGCATTAACCACTTTGTCGTTTATACAACTAGAATATTAGAATAACCTTCGCTAAGTGACTATAGTCCAGTTCATTAAGGAAGACCCCTGAACAATAACAAATAATACTAAATAAATAAATACTAAAATATATCTGAAACCAATTTTACAATATTTATTGTTGTTGCGTTTCAGACCTGATAAAATGAAGTACGCAATTAGATAACCACAGGTTCTTAGTGAGTGATTTAGAAAATTTTTTGGTACATAATATAAACATTTAGTTAATCTGGAGTGAAACGATCGGCACTTAGTAAAAGATCAAGGATCATTAAAAATAATAAATAATATTTTGTTACAAAATTGTAGCTTCAAAAATATTTTGTGCTTTCATTAATTTTCATTTTTATGGATGAGACTCTGATCTATCAACATAGTCCTGGATCAAAACAAAGACTTATGGACTTAAATGTAAAGACTGCCACAAAGCAAGGCAAATTAACGGAAAAGTAATATTTCTTTTAAAGTGGAAAGAGTAAATAAGAAGAAATCTATTCTATTTTGGCATATGTTAGTACAGGCATCGTGGGTAAAATTAAGGTGGCCCACGGTTGTAGGTAATACTGGCCTACGGTTGTAGGCAATACTGACCTACGGATGTAAGCAATACTGACCTACGGTTGTAGGCAATATTGACCTACAGTTTTAGGCAATACTGGCCTACGGTTGTAGGCAATACTGGCCTACGGTTGTAGGCAATACTGGCCTACGGTTGTAGGCAATACTGGCCTACGGTTGTAATAACAAATTAAGTTATTTGATAAGTAAAGTTAATAAAGTAAATGTTTAGATTTTCATAGCAATTACCATTATAACAAATTCACCACTTTTAACTCACCACAGTAATGATCAACATAAATTTACCACAGTAAAAACTATTTGTGCTCTAATGTAACTTTTCAATCGAAAGTCATATCGTGTCACTTTTCTGTGATGTCACTTGATAAAGTGGATTGCTAAAAGGTCTCCCAACTGACTAATGTGGAAAAAGAAGAAATATTATTTGTTAATGATATCCAGTTTATTGCAATTTTTCATTGCTGACGCCACAGAAAATAACTCTGTGGTTCGTTCATTTATTTTGAAATAACTGAGGCATTATTTTTGCGTATTTGCAATCGTAAGATAACAGAAATTATATTCTATAAATTTCCATTTATGTAATAGGAAAATGATTAATTTTAATTCTGCTTAAAATATTCAAAGCTTCCACAACAAATCAACAACACGCGTTGTTTTGTTAGGAAAAACTCATCTGCTAATGCACTCGTGCCGGACCGCAAATTTTTCATTGAAACACACAACTCGATGGCACTCGATGGGATGCAGTGTAAATTACAAATTTACAGATTTTCGAATTTCCAAATTTCCCAAATTATAAAACAAAAACTTACGTAATTGAATTTATTATGCAAGTGTCATAAAATGAAACCGCACCGCACCGCACCGACGCAGAAAAACTGAAAAATTGAAAAACCCACATGTCGACATAATTCGGAACAAAGCCAAGCATCCAATGATGAACGAAAATATTCCACCAAAAGCTGAATTGCCTGTCATAAGCCTTAAAAAAAACAATTTATTTAATTTAATTTATTTTATTTCAACCAAATTTATTTATTAGTTTTCATAAATTGAAATTCACACAATTAATTCGTTATCATTGTTTTTCACATTTTTTTTTCTATTATTTGAAAATAATACTTTAACCGACGTAGCTTTTTCGCCTGAGAGTGAAAAGTTTTCATATGGACAGTTTGCATATAAAAAAAATTATAACTTTATGCT
>NC_051847.1:166312418-166318523 GCF_002237135.1 Teleopsis dalmanni
GTGTAAAAACTATTTGGAATTAACAAATAATTAAAAAAGAATATCAAATAATATAAAATAATTTTGTCCTTTTGGAAGTAAGCTATCCAAAAAATGTAATAGAATTTTGGAGTGCTTAACTCAACTTTTCTTGTATTTTTCGTAGATTGATTCAACGTCTTCAAGGACTTAGCTTTTCTGACCGCAATCAATTCGAAGTTCTTGTCTCAAATTGGTAATTTCACCTTAGGCGGAACAAACACATCATACCAACCTATGTCAGGCGAGTACTAGGCTTCATCATTCGCAATAAATTAGTATTTTTTCAAAAACTCTGACGTATGGATAATTTTGCTTGATCGTACATTATTGCTTTTTTTCAATTTCAAGTGTTTTCATTGGATATTAACATATCCTTCTTGATCTCTAAATAGTATTTGTTAATCACTGTTTGTCTCTCCAAATAGAATTCTGATAATCTAAAAAAATATAGTGCTTACGGTTTTATTTTTTAAATGACTTTGATACGATTTTTTGGGTTGATGCGTTCCGTTGTCGGAACGTTATTCCGCAGATTGGTGACTTGTTTAAATATTGTACTCATAACCTCATGTTTTGTTGCCAGTTATGATTCAAAAAGCTTGGCGATGCATTTTATGCCAAATATAATGTTATGAGCGGACCGAAATGACATATCTATCTCTTAAGTCAACTCTTTTAGGTTCATACGACGTTTTTTGAGTTCTTGATTTTGTTGATATCTTCGCACTTCTTATGCGTTGAAGGTTGATAAGTATGAAGCAAATGAACTACCACACCTGGGCCTTTTTGAATACTTTGAACTTTAGTAAAAGAGATTACTTTTCAAACATATATTGTAGATAAACTCTTTATCAAACCATTTTTTGTTCATAAACATCGCAGAATATCACTTACTCATCTATTTAATAGGTTATTGCAATCGTAATGTAGACTTGACCGCTTGCTACACTAATCACTTATAGAACATTCCTCTTATCACATTCTTCTTTAAAATAAATTTTTCTCTTTTATATCTGGAGCATGGTTTTATGCGGCATTTTGTGCGGTTTCAAACCCAAAAACTTCCCTTAAAAAATTCGATTCTTTTCATAATAAATATTAAGAAATATTTTAAATTAAACATTTTTATATAAATATTAAATTAGTCCATCTTCTAAATGTCTGCTTACGTCTCCATATGCCAGTGTTCAGTCCTTAAAAATGTATTGAAGAATACAGTAACACAAACATATTGGATACAAATCCAGTAACGTGCACAATACGGTGCTACCAACTTATGGAAAAAAAATTGTAGTGGGGTCTTCTTTGTACGTTAGAATCAGATTCTACATATACCTATAAGGTGGTAAGGAATTAATAATAAATAATATATAATATAATATAATATAGTTGATTATAATTATTCTTTATCTATATTTATAGTTACAAGATAAGATAAGTGCGATTAATAACTATTCTCTGGTCCATCTGTTATAAAAGTTACTCGGGATGTAAACGCATCTAGTATCTGCAAAGTCTCCCGAAAATATTCCGTCTGTTAATAGTTTTAGGTTGGTTGAGAAGGCGCGTGCTGACAGTTATCAGCACTTCTATTTGCAGGCATATATTGTCCATTGTTATGCCCTCAAAGATCATTCCGAGTTGCTAACCTTTGTCTGTTAATAGTTTTACTCTAGATGAAAGACGAGCAAACATGGTCCATCTGTTTTAAAATTTAGTGTGGATATTATATTCAGTGGTCAATCTGTTCAAAGATTTACTCAGTACACAAGTAATATCGTATGCACCAGCGCAATCACCCTAAATACTGAAACGGGTATGTGTTGACTGTTGAAAGGATTAAAAGATTAAGGGATTGCGATAAAAACTAACTGCAGTGCGCTATAATATTAAAAGCATTAAAATTTAATCAGTTTTATTGAGAGGCTTTTACGCAAGCCATTGTTTCTGAAATTGAAAATATAAAAGTATTTTTAAATCGAACAAAATTTTTATTGACGGGGTGTCTTGATAAGTTTATAATAAAAAACATTTTATTTCATCATAATTGTGTATGAAGCATAAAGTTATAATTTTTTTTTTATATGCAAACTGTCCATATGAGAACTTTTCACTCTCAGGCGAAAAAGCTACGTCGGTTAAAGTATTATTTTCAAATAATAGAAAAAAAATGTGAAAAACAATGATAACGAATTAATTGTGTGAATTTCAATTTATGAAAACTAATAAATAAATTTGGTTGAAATAAAATAAATTAAATTAAATAAATTGTTTTTTTTAAGGCTTATGACAGGCAATTCAGCTTTTGGTGGAATATTTTCGTTCATCATTGGATGCTTGGCTTTGTTCCGAATTATGTCGACATGTGGGTTTTTCAATTTTTCAGTTTTTCTGCGTCGGTGCGGTGCAGTGCGGTTTCATTTTATGACACTTGCATAATAAATTCAATTACGTAAGTTTTTGTTTTATAATTTGGGAAATTTGGAAATTTGAAAATCTGTAAATTTGTAATTTACACTGCATCCCATCGAGTGCCATCGAATTGTGTGTTTCAATGAAAAATTTGCGGTCCGGCACGAGTGCATTAGCAGATGAGTTTTTCCTAATAAAACAACGCGTGTTGTTGATTTGTTGTGGAAGCTTTGAATATTTTAAGCAGAATTAAAATTAATCATTTTCCTATTACATAAATGGTAATTTATAGAATATAATTTTTGTTATCTTACAATTGCAAATACGCAAAAATAATATCTCAGTTATTTCAAAATAAATGAACGAACCACAGAGTTATTTTCTGTGGTGTCAGCAATGAAAAATTGCAATAAATTGGATATCATTATCAAATAATATTTCTTCTTTTTCCAAATTAGTCAGTTGGGAGACCTTTTAGCAATCCACTTTATCAAGTGACATCACAAAAAAGTGACGCGATATGACTTTCGATTGAAAAGTTACATTAGAGCAAAAATAGTTTTTGCTGTGATAAATTTATGTTGATCATTACTGGGGTGAGTTAAAAGTGGTGAATTTGTTATAATGGTAATTGCTTTGAAAATCTAAACATTTACTTTAACTTTACTTATCAAATAACTTAATTTGTTAATACAACCGTAGGCCAGTATTACCTGCAACCGTGGGCCACCTTAATTTTACCCGCGATGCCTGTACTAACATATGCCAAAATAGAATAGGTTTCTTCTTATTTGATCTTACCACTTTAAAAGAAATATTGCTTTTCCGTTAATTTCCCTTGCTTTGTGGCAGTATTCACATTTAAGTCCATAAGTCTTTGTTTTGATCCAGGACTATGTTGATAGATCAGAGTCTCATCCATAAAAATGAAAATTAATGAAAGCACAAAATATTTTTGAAGCTACAATTTGTAACAAAATATTATTTATTATTTTTAATGATCCTTGATCTTTTACTAAGTGCCGATCGTTTCACTTCAGGTTAACTAAATGTTTATATTATGTACCAAAAATTTTACTAAATCACTCACTAAGAACCTGTGGTTATCTGGTTGGTTGGTTGGTTGGAGTGGCGGCCCTGTTTACCAAGAAAAAAGCCCACTTAAGCACAAATAATGGCCCGTTGTGGTACCACAAGGAAAGAGCGATGTTCGTATATAGATTAGGTGATCTGTATACGACCAACGCCCAACAGAGAGGCAACGACTCCCCTATTAGGTGAAAGAAAACCAGCCCGACAGTTCTATGAATCTAGCTAGGTCCCTCACATTGTAGGATGACAGATCAGTTAGATCGGTCAGAAAAGGGGCCCCCAAGATTTTTGATCTTCTTCTGGCTAAAGATGGGCACTGACACATGAGATGAAACACAGTTTCCTCCTCGTCCTCAGAGCCTGGTTATGTAATTGCGTCCTTCATTTTATCAGGTCTGAAATATTGTAAAATAAATATTGTAAAATTGGTTTCAGATATATTTTAGTATGTTATTTGTTATTGTTCAGGGGTCTTCCTTAATGAACTGGACTATAGTTACTTAGCAAAGGTTATTCTAATATTCTAGTTATATAAACGACAAAGTGGTTAATGCTATTTTGTTTGGTTTTTTTCTTGAAAGACTGGCAAAATAAAATTGTATTAGTTTTGTGTTCCATTATTCCTTTTTTGTAAATAATTTCTTTCTTTTCTTGCTTAGAAAACTTAATTTTAAAGAACGATTTATTTCACCAAGAGAGATGGAACGCTGATTGCATTGATTTTGCAAAAACAAACAATAAACACATTGCGAAGAAATTGAGTTCGTCTCAGTTACCAAAATGGTCTAGTATTTTTTACATCGAAAGTATTGAAAGCCAAAATATAAAACTTGAGTAGAGAAGACCTCAGCCATCGGATTTGAAAGTCATCTAGCTGAGATATACTTCATAAGTTTCTTCAGTGTCTTTAAAATCTCATTATCAAAATTTCTGTTTAATATTTATACTAAAATATAAAAACAAAATAATCAGAACAGTAGTTTTTATTATCAGGATATATATTATCCCTTACTTTACACTAAATACACCGTTAGCTGAATCCTATCTAATGACTACGATTATAGTACCATGTCGTTTACATATAAAATTAATTTAAGCTGCATACTTACAATTTTCATTAAGTCTGGAAAGAGCTGACTCATGTCGTTTAAGTATAGTGCGCATAACAGTGAGCTTAAAACACATCCTTCTTTTAAATCAGTTATTAATTTAAAGAGTTGGGAATATACTGATCACCCCATACCGCCGCCATATTTCCATGCCACAACGGTTTTGTATTGTGCAGTAGATAAAGCTGGTATACTAGCATGCATTAAGTCAAATACCTCTCTAAAATCTACAAACAATAAATATAGTTTTGCGTTTTCAATTCTCATTAGCTGAACAGAAAATTACAAATTTGTTTTCTACAATTTAGTAACCTTGGTATAATTTTCTAGACCCATTAGAATAATTTGTGATATAGGACATCCATATAAACTTTTGGGGTAGAATTTAAAAACGAGATTTCTCTGTAATGGACGCCATTGCTCTGCTTCTTTTGTCTCGCCTTTTTGGTGTGTTGGAAAAATGATGGAAGTTATCGGGAAATCTCACTATATCAGCGGAACTTTAAATGGGGGTTTAAGAGTAAGATCTCCAGTGGCATATTAAATGAGATTTTAAGAGAAATATCCCTTTGACAAAATTATGAATCTTATCGGGGAATGTCACTATATCAGCGGCACATTAAATGGGGGTTTAAAGGAAAGCTCCCTACACAAAACAAAAATATTAAAAACGAAAGTTTATTAAACTGTATTAAATATATTATAATTTAATGTTTATAATTTAAGATATTATGTTGTAGATTTATTAATTTAAATATAAAAAAATAAAATAAATTAACAACTGCTTGAAATGCTAAGTCAGTAGCAAAAATCATTGACGCGATAAAAATCGGTAATGAAGCGGGTGTGAGGTGACCTAATTTTCCTGTTCTATTGAATGAAATTAATATTCCGTAGCTAAATTTGTTTATTTTATAGCTGAGCATAATTTTATTCTCTATAAATTAACTTTCATATTTTGCAAATTCTTATTAGAAGTACACAAAAGTAATTCGATTACTTTTATTGAATTTACCAAGTGTTATTGTACGACATCACAGTAAAACTCATCACAGCTTGAATGAATATTTAAAGCCGAATTCTGATAAAAATTTCACTACAAAAAAAATTCCCACAAGTACTGAGTACTGGCTTATTGATTAATGTTGACATATTGACAACATCCTGATAACTTTATTTGTAAATGACAATGTTTTTTGGCTGCAGACAATATGTTGTACTTGTAATGGAATTTGTGCTTGAACTACACTATCCTTACCATCGCAACGACTAACCCTTCTGATAAGCATTTCCGATATTTTGAATATTTTTTCTTCATGTCAATCCCCACTGGGGCCGAAGTTCTCTCTGATACCGTAAATTACTGTCATGTTGGCTTTTTTTGCAAAAGACTTTCCTATATACATTAAGACTGAAAAGTTTTCGGAAATTCTCATTTAAAATTCGCGCGCTGTATATTTTTCGATATTTT
>NC_051847.1:166318623-166324348 GCF_002237135.1 Teleopsis dalmanni
TAAAATAAAATAAAATTAAATAAAATAAAGAAAGTAAATCACGTAAAAAAAAATTTTTTTTATTAAGAAATGTCAAAAAAAATGCTATATTTTTTTTGAGGAATTTTTTCATTAAGAAAAGTCATAAAAATTCCTTTATTATGGTTTTAACAAACCTTTCTAAATACAATTTTTCATAAACTATAGATACTGATAAACAGTAGATGTGGAAGAAAATCTAAATAACACTTTTATTAAAAATTGAAATCTCCAACTTCCAGCTTCCGTTTATCTTAATATCACAGATGTACTAATTTCTCAAGCTGAGACCACACATAAAACATTTATTTTCGAGTGATTAGAAACGAAAATAAAATTGAATGAAATGTTTTCCGTAGCAAATTCAGTCATATTAACCCAAATTAAGATTCCAATAATAGACCAAACCTTTACTATCAATAAAACAATGTGAGGCTAAAAAGCTTTGATCCAAATAACAACAATCGTTTAATCTAATTTTCGAACTCGTTACAATTCTGTCAAGTTGGTAAACAAAGTAGTGAATCAAATATCTAAAATAAGAAATAGGAAAAAAAAGCGCATATCACTGTCGATTTCGAAACATCACACCGCTGGCTTCAAGTGATTTCTAAGAAACGTACATATAAAATAAATGTCTGTGACAGTAACATTACTATAAGCAAGACTAGCTACAGCAACAACAACAGCGACAGCAACAGCAAAAACAACAGCAACATAAATGGCATTAGTAGCAGGAATAACAGCAAAGTCATCAACAGCATCAAAAGTATCTGCAGCATCAACTAGGCAGTAATCTTAGTAACAGTGAAGTTGCTTACAAGTAGTGAACTTGTTTTGATTTGTTTTTTGGTGCCGTTGCCAGTTGTCAATGGTGCTTTTGTTGTTTTGGTAAAAGTATTTTATTTCAATTTTTTACATTTCAGGTTGGCATATTAAATACTAAATTGTCAATACAAAGTGAAGATATAAAATAAAAATCTTGAATTATGCTTAGTTTAAGTATATTAAGCATCAAAAATTTATGATTTGAAAAAAGCATAAATGATTTTAAATAGAGTTTTTTTAACTTTTAGAGTATATTATAATATTAATAATGATTTACCACAAATTTGAAGAAGTGATATATGATAATGGCATATGTGTATATCGAAGAAAATAAATATTCATTTAAAATGTATCTAAATTGCAATTAATAATTTTAAATCACTTGCAAAAGTTATTGTCAAAAATGTCTTTCGTTGGACTGTATTGTTTTAAGTGCGAACTTTGAGTGCGAATAGTTAGTTGTTTTGGTCCAAAAAAATATTTTCGAATAATTAAATATAAGAAGTAAATTTAGGATCACTGAAGCTGGGTATTTGACAATACTCGAAACAGCTGTAAGGTCAACCTAAAATTCAATTAATTAAAATTATATAAAAAGATATTTGTTGTTGTTGTTCATCACTTTTCGAAGCCTCTCTTTTAGTTATTTTGGCAATAATATTTTTGAGTGTTCTGTGATACTTTTGAGTGTTCTGTGATAGCACAAAACGGCCATTACTGTTTATTTTCATTTAAGAGTTTTTGGAACAATTGTACATATGTTATCAATCAAACATCAAGTACTCGCTCGTTATACCGCCGTGTTTTGTGTTTCTATTACCGAAACTATACTTACCACTTTAAGAAAATCTTGCTGTATTGATCTATTCCCGAAACTATACTTACCACTCGTAGAAACTCTTTCTGTATTGATTGTGATTATATAAAACCGGAAGCATAGAACAAGTAAAAGGGCATATTTAAGTCACATAAAGCTACGAAACATATATAAAAGACTGGATCAAAAGGTAGTAAAAGGCAACATAGACCCTTTCAAGTTTGTTATAGTACTTTTTTGAAGATCAATTTTAAAAGAGACGAAATATATATCAATTGATTAACAATATTTTGTATTTTATTTAATTATGAATGAGTATTTAAATGCAAAAGACTAAAAAAATATTAATGTCATAATCTAATTCAGACTTTGAAAAAATAGATAAAATTGTTAAGTGTTCAACATATTTAATTTCTCATATAAAAGGTGATACACATATATATAATTTAAATAATCTTCTTAATACACAGAATTTTAGAAAGTATCAGGTTATGATACAATCATAATTCGAAGATTATGATTAAATTTCTGCAAAATGGTTTATATAATGGTCTTGATATTATATATGCATTAGAAATTAACTAAAAATTCATATCTCATATTTATATGATTTATTTACACTTAGTCGAATGATGAGTATCTTGCACGTTCGATCATGGATACACTCAGTACATCTCAAAATAATTAAGTAATTTTAAAACAATTATTTTGCTAATCCATTGGAGCGATAAATAAGACATAAAAACTTTATTAAAAAACAAAATTTTCTAAAAATGTATTTAATAAAATATCGCTAAAAAAATAGTAATTATAATTAATAATAAATAATAATACTAATAATAATAGTAAAATATACATAAAACTTTTTTTTTAAATATAAGTTCATATGTATATACCGCATAGCTGGTGCTTAATGACCAAATATTAAATCAATTTTAAATGTAGTTTGCATCTTCATAATTCGCTGTTATGAGTAAAATTTAATATGTTTTATATTTTATTGGCCAGTGCTGTTTGACTGTTATTTATTGTATATATGCCCGCGCGTTTTTATTTAAATTTATTATGATTTTTTCATTTCTACTAAGCATTTTACAAATGGAATCAAAAAAAGGGAAAGTTGTGCTGAGTTATATCTTTGTCATTTCCAGCTTCTACTTGAAGCACATGAAACTGTTTCCAAACTCTGGTTTACGCTGCGCCGGTAACATCACATTCACAGCATCCGCGATGGTCTCGTAGCCAAAACACCAAGTCACGGAGTGTGAGACATTTTGACGGCGGCTACATGTAAATATGTAGGTGGGTGTGAGTATCACCTATATCAGTTAGCATCTGTAAATCCATTATTAAAATGCACACCAAAATACTTTTAAATACCGTTTTTCATTTTTGTGAATATTTTATTTATGCTTTTTGGTTGTGAAAACACACAAATATTTTGCATTAATTTTATGTCATTTGAACAGACGAAAATCATTATCATTCTAATTTACCTAACATACCATCTTAAAAGATTTTATTTGTTGGTTTGTCACAAAGTGGGGTAGACATGAATGAAATCTATCTGTTTGGCATTATCTTTAATGTGCTAATCAGTTGAGTTTTTTTAAAGTTTCATTTACTTGAAGAGCGAACAGTACGAGTGACTTAGGAGAAAAATAACTCGACTGAGCAAAATAAAAATATTTGAAAATTGTAAAAATTTTAACAAAAAAAAAAGAAAATCTAAATATCTTTGTTTTAATGTGGTTTTTATGTGAAATAATTTGCAGATATAAACTATTTGAAATTTTTCTGTTTAATGACAAGAAATCTATTTTAAATAAAAAAAGTTAAATAGTTAAAAAATTTTAAATCAAATAAAATATAAATTTTAAATAATTTTAATAAATATTTGGTAACCATGCAGTCAGTCACGTAGTCAGGCATCAAGAGTTTAGGTGCTAAAACCACCCGAAACAAATAGTAGAACTCTATTTTTGTATGAATCTATATTTTTTTAAATTACTAATATTATCTAAAAAAACCCCTGTAATCCACCATTTCGTTGCCGTCAACCCGTTTATGTTCATGTATCTAGTAGATTTGCACTTGATTCCTATCGTTCCTAGGTCACCCATTGCAATCTTGCATTCTACAATATTTTTTTAATGATAACATATGCGAGATTATTGCTCTTATTGCAGCCTGAATGTGTATTTATACCGATTTTAATGTATTGAACAAGACTTCAGTAAATCTGCCACCTTCCTTACCTTTAAAATCTTCATTTGAATAATGTTGCTATGAGTTATTAGCTTATATAAATTCTTTATCTATAATTCGTGGCTTCTATGCTTGCTACTCCAGTTATTTTTTAAACCTCAAAATATATTTATATATAATATTATTATATGTCATATATATTATTATATGTTACACTAACGAATATCTGATATAAGTCTCTTATATATCGAATTTCAAGACAATTTTTAAAATGTGTAGTTACTTTTGAGTGATTGATAATTCTATAAAAATATCGTTAAGGTATTGATGTAAGTATATATATTTAAAGTTCTCTTACTAGAATTTTATTATTTATTTTAATTCTATTTTTTTGATATCTGATTATGAGAGATGAAAACTCATGATTTTAAAATTCAATTCTGTTGATACTGTAGATATTAGATATTATTATAATATTAATATATTATTATAGAGATATTATTAGATATTATTGTTATCATTATCATCATCATTTTGACATCGCAGTTCAGGATGGACCATTGCCTTCTTGTGTTATTCTCATCGTTCGTATATTGTGTTCTACATCTTGTAACCATTTTCGTCGCGGTCGTCCTCTTTTTCTACTCCCCTCTGGCTCTGTCTCGAAAATTTTCTTAGTCATTCTTTCGTTACTTATTCGTAGGACGTGTCCATACCAGCTCAATCTTTGGGCTTTTATGTATCGTGTTAAAGTTTGGCCTTTGTTTAAGACATTGATTCAATTCGTCAAGAAATAATTGAGGATTTAGCTTAATATCTCCAAAATAAATTGAACAGATTCTTGTTTACATACATAATTAATAATAATTTTGTTTTTTAACGGACTAATTGATCAAAAAAAAAAAAATTATTATTAAAAATATTTGCTGATTAAACCATCATATTAAATTTAGTTATAATAGCGCAGTATCATTTTTCCACTTTGTGATAACTGCCATTTTTAAATTAATTGTATTATTAGTATATATTTCATATGACGGCATAATGCTTTTTAGTAGTGATAAATTGATAAGTTTATATAAAATATCATATAACATATAATATGTTATATTATGAACTTAATTTCATAAATGGATCTTACAAGCGTTCACATGATATCAATAACAAACCGGCAAGTTGCCATTACCATTTATGCACAGTAATTACCGCCTTCCTCTCAAATTTTAATCAAAATCATTGAAATTGAATAAAGAAAGTTTAAAACTGTTTTTTTTCTTTTTTGTTTTTGGTTATTTCGTTCAGTTTATAAAAACCGGTCCATTCTTTTAATTAACTTAATTAAATTAACTGATTCCGCGTTAAGCTGTAATTTCGGAAAATTAAATAAAAAGGCCGAAAAATTACGATAAGAATTGAAAAATTTCACTTTAAAACAAAATGCGTAATTTTATCAGAACGCCGGCATCTGTGGGAATTCAATCTGTGGAGCGCTGCGGATGCTGCGGATACTGCACTGCTAATCAAAGTCAAAATCGAAATCGAGTATGAAGAAACGAGTTGAAGGCCGCACGCCCTTTTCTTGTAAGAAACGAAAGTTGCATGCTTTTTAAAAGTGAAATAATTTCTTTAAAAAAATTTGCACAAAATAAGAAAATATTTTACCAAAAAAAAAAGGTTTAGTTTAAAAACGAGAGTTAATTTATACGCAATTGGGTATTTTTTTTTTTATTTTTTACTTTTATTTTAATATATTATATTAGCAAAATATAATGTGTTGCACGTTTATCGAATTATTTAAAACTACATGCACATGTTTTTTTTTTAAATATATAATGCCTAATATATTTATGAAAG
>NC_051847.1:166324448-166334987 GCF_002237135.1 Teleopsis dalmanni
GTTTTATTAACGAAAATACAAGCAAATGATTCAATAGACTGTAATCCGTGAAATATATGACATTTAGCCAGCGAAACTTTGGGTGGCAAAAGAAAATAAAATACTTTTTTTGTGATTAAAAACTGTCAAAACCAATAAAGTAAAATATATAATAGTTAACACTGTAGGTATAGAAAAATATTTCATTTTTGTCAAAAGTATAATAAAACATTAAAATATTAGAGAAGGTGGGCGGCATCTGCGTACGTCAATGCTTAAAGGTATTAACATCTTCTCATTTGTTAAATTCAATTATATATTTTGGACAATATTAGAACTTTTGTAAAATAAACTTATTAATAATTCACAAAAAAAAAAAAATATCATCTCTAGATTAACCAAAATATCTATTAAATCGTTATGCCTTTTGGTATGTTTCGAACTTCAAAACGTGCAGTAAATGTTTTTTTTTGCCATAAAGTCAAGCAATAAAACTTGCACAAAAAAAGATTAAATAAACCGTCTTAACCATTTTAAGAGACAGATTTTTATTAAATTTAATTAAGTCTTTTTTATCTAATTTTGTCCAATTAACACGTTTTAGTTCAAGGTCAATATGGTAGGGAGTAACCAAAATTTTCGTACGGACTCATTCGGCAATTGCTTATATAGTAAATTTTAATTTGCAGCTTCTCTAATAGCCTATAAATATACCGCGACTCGATGTGTACAAAACGAAGATGCATTTAATTTATTTTAATTATTTCAGTATAAAATATTTATTTATAATATTTTTTTTTTAATTTTTATTTTTTTTTTGTTGTATTTGTTGCTTTTTATGTTGTTGCCATTATTGTTGGTATTTATTTATGTGATTAGCGTAAATTAATTATTTTAGCAAACAAGTATTTACCTTTGTTGTTATTGTTATTTGTTGTAGTTAAACCTATTGTTAGAAAATTTAAACAAATTAAACAAAAAATGCAGGTTTCAAATTTGAAATACAAAAAAAATAAAAAAATCAAACAAGTTTAAGATTCTAAGTAATGACGTACGAATATTAATGAATAACATAAAATTATACAATAAAATAAAATTTTATATTTACATGGTGGCCGCATTTTATTGAGTGTATTTTTTTTTAGTAATACCATAAAATCTATATAAAATTCTATTTGAACAAATTGATTATGAATTTACACTGAAAAATAATTTTTAAAAAACTTAACAATACTATTTTCTTGCTAAACCGAAACAAAATGACTGAAATGGTTTTGTCAAGAATGACTACACTGACAAAAATTTTGAAATCAAATTCTACCACTTCAGATTAGTTATCAGAGGTTAGATTCGGTTATACCGGCGATTCAAATTGGATCTACTTACATATGTCTATTGGCTTATTGTGCTACCGTATAATGGAAAAAGTCAGAGGTTTATAATCACCTGGAACCTTTGGCGAAGTTTAAAATGCTATTTAATAGGAAGTCTTGTAGTTGAAGAAGATCCTCAAAGAGGGGGACCCTTAAAGTAGTAAGTAGCCACCGTACAAGAACTGAGTAAAAACAAAACAAATGATAATTATCTTAACTATAGGATTACTTCTCATAGCTCTTGCTATTCAGATAGCAATTAAATCACTGGAACATATGGACACGGCCTACACAAATTGACTCTGATAGTCAAAAAGCTAATAAACCATTAAACTCACGACACCAGAAATCTCTAAATAAAATATCTAAGAAGTTCGATGCACATACAATTTATTTGTCATTTACAGAGATATAACGAAAACTATATCAAAGACAAGCTAGTTAAAAGAAAAAAAAAGATTGGTACTAATTTAATGACCTATAAGCTTAAAATATATTTCTAAAGAAAAACAGACAATCTATGAAATTAAGGAACGATTTGTTCACACATTAGACTTATGTGACCATAATGTAGCCAAATAAATTCGTAGAACTTTACGAAAAGATGACTTCATCCTGGAAAGGGGAGTTTTTTAGCATGTCAGCGATTAGCGTGAACCGTGCACATGTGTGTAGATATTTTTTGTTCCCCCGCCTCGAAAAAAAAAAGATTTTAATATACATAATCTAATAATCGTCATAATAACCGGTGATCGGCATCTGTTAACTGACCCCGACTGCAAGATAAATTTGGCACTTGTACTCCCGAACATCCTAAATTACGCCAACTGACACATGATTCTAGACGCTGCCTTTTATCATTAAATTTGCCAAAAATATTATTCAGGCGAATGCCACTTGTCTCATACGAGCCATATTACCTGCCCACCGTTTGCCAAGTTTATTTTTTATAGCTTCTGCTTCGAGGCAGATCGCTTATAGTTCACAGTTGTAGCGTCTCCAGAATCGCCTTTTTCATATATAGGGCCAACAATATATGGTACATAAAATATTTCTCTCCAATGTGGTTTTAGATACTTACAAGAATAATCGTTGGACTATTGTCTTATACAACAGAAACTTGGATGTAATAATAAAATTTCAGAACTTAAAGACCCTTGACGAGCTATAGTAGATTTTGCTGAATTTAACAAACGCACGTGTAGTTTTTTAGCAACTGTTATTATCAGTAACTATAATTAAATTTATATATTGCAAAATTTCAATCTTATACCGAATTACACTGACAGCCCTGACAAAGTGTAGTAGGCTTTGCTGGAACAAAGCAGCTGATCTAGTATTTTGACATTCAAGTTATTATCAGTTACTACTACTCGTATTCATCTGAAGTCATTCAAATACTGCACTATTTTAAGTTCGCAGGTAACTATCCTGTTGGCCTTGATGGACTGTATGGGGCTTCGATAGAATTTAATTTAGGGTAATTAATTGTACTATTTTAACTACGCAGCCTGCTTTCCTGATTTTCGACCAGGAGATACTACTATTGTAAACGATTCCTCCATATACTTCATTTTATATATATATATGTATAAAAATATACATTAAAATTTATTTTTTAAAAACCATTAACACACCTATTATATGTAACAAATAACCTTCATGCTCCTCTAAATCTACTATCAACTTTTTTAAATAAAAGTTGCTATCCGATACTTAGACAAAATAAAGATTTTAATAAATTATGCGTTCGATTGCATTTTACAGCAAAATTTGATTGATACTCAATATTCGTAGATGTAATAAATTTCATAATTTGCTTGAATAAATCTTAAACTGAACAGAAAATAAACTAAACGTCTGTCAATAAACAATTTAGATGCCATTTTGTTTTTTTTTAAATGTTTGTTTTTTATTACATCACTACCGGAAACAGAGTCTTACAAAGTATATTAGATGTTATGCTCCAGCTACTGTAAGTACGTATTAATGATCTCGCATCATCGTCACTTGATTATCACTCGAGCAGTGATATTTATAATCAATAACTTTTAGAACAAATTTAATGGAAAGAAATTTATACTTATCTGTTTCGGCTCGATAGTTGCTATTATCTCGTTATACATACCTATACTTAATATATATAGTAACATTTAATGTATTTTAAAATAAAATAATTTTTAACTAATTCCTGGTACTTGAAGTTTCCAAAAATTATTTATGAATTATTAAATTAAATTATTATTAAATTATTAAATATAAGGAATAATTTCTAGTCCACTAATGATGGGTATTTGGTAATACTCTAAACAGCTGTATGGTAAGCCTAAAATTCAATTATTTAAATTAATATAAAAATAATTTTTATTGTTGTAGTTGTCTACTTTTCGAAACCTTTATAAAATATTCATAAAATATTAATAGATATTTTTCTTAGGAGCATCGTTTTTTTCACCTTTTCTCCAGTTATAAGCATGAACATCAAAGAGTGGGTAACATAAGTCATAGAGCAAATATGCAAATCGATATTTATTACTCGTTCATACTATAGATCTCCGGCAACATATATTAATGTCAGTCGTCAGCATTTTGGCAAGCATTTAATTGTGCAGTCCCATCAACAGCACAGAAGACCTATAAATCAGTAACGTAGATAGTTATTCGAATGTTATGTTTATCCGTTTTACAAGAGCAAAACACCCTCGCAACTTCGTCTTATTGCCATTGTTAATAAGGCAGTTACATGCATTTTAATTACGGCAAGTATGCAATCAATGAGATACAAATGGCAAATTAAAATTAAAATAAATAATAAAATTTAATAAATAAATTCATAGCGGTATGCTGTAACTGTTCTGTATTGCGCAGCATGACAGCAAGAGACCTTTTCAGTTCTCTGCATATCCGGATTACACATGTAAATTCCTATTTTCGTATCATTTGATTTCTTGCTTTAATAATAGTTTTAAATAATTTATTGTTATAATTTTGCATAAAAACGTTGCAAATTTGCATTAAAGATAATACTATTAAAATTCATTTTTTTATATATTTTTGTTTACAAATAAATAAACACTTATTATTTTTTATTTTTTATTTTTTATTGTTAATTGCCGTTTCACATAAACGCGTTATTTGACCTTTAAATGTAAATAAAAAAATGTGTTTCTTAAACAATTAAAATTATTACTTTTGACACATTAACAGACAAATTAACGCCTACCTGGAAACTCCTTAAAATTCGAATAAATTCTGTTCTATATTTGTGTAGCATAATCTGTAGTGCACCTCCAACCCACATGAGAATTGTGCATCAAGTGGGAATAAATTACAAAAGTACGACATAGGAAATGCTTTAATTTTAATATTTTATAAATTTTTATTCTGATGACTGGATTTACTCTTCGGAGCATAAATTCGTTATAAAGTCATTTTTTTAATTCATGGTTTCACTTTATTATTAAATCAATTATTATTTAATATATATACTTTTCACATAACAAACTTCATATGGACTGTTCTTAGAGTTACTGAAATGCTTAAATTTAATATTTACTTTACTTTAACAACAGTTGACACATGCTAATTTAAAATTATTTATGAATAAATAAAAAATGAATATGTTTATATTGTTAATTAACTTATATAATATATATACCTCGGGGAGGTATGCAGATCTGAGGTCAATTATTGCTTAGTCTGATGAAGTGATAAACAATAATCTAGTCAAGGCGCAAAGAGGGGTTTTGAGAAAAACCTCGCAGTTAATAGAGAGTAAAAGTGCTCAGGTGCACTGACTCAACTAGCCTCAACATAATATATATTATGTTGATATATATCGTTTTCTTAATATGGCACATACGTCCGAGTTGTAAGACATTTTGATAATAAAGAGAAACAATTTCAAAATCACATAAATTAATATTTTTAACTTTGGGGAACAACGATGAATAAAAAGGACAGCTTTTTACTACGAACTAGAAACTCTTTTTTCTACGAACTAAGACTAATCTATAAGTATTACTGCCAGACTAAAAAAAAACCTTGTTCATTTGATATATAAGTATACAGTTTATCTTTCGTTGTTCAAACAGTGATAAACATTCACTTAATTGCTTGCCTTTTAGATCGTTTTTTACATTATATATAGAGAAGGATATAGTATTTTGTTAAAACCCTAAGTGAACCACAAAAAATATTGAAAAATACTAGTTTACATAAAATTTGGTACCGATGTTTTTTGTAACTCAAGTCACAGTTGCGGTACCAATTTCCCGAACACGCAGGTTTGACTACGGATTTTAGAAGAGTCAGCTATTTTGAGCAACTTGTTCAACTATTCTATTTAACTACAAGAAAGTTTGAAGATGTTAACTTATTAAATTTAACAAAAACTCAACACGCCATCTAGGGCCAACTTATATATGCAATTTTTACATTTATTATACAAACAAACTGTAACAACAAATAGGCATGTCAAATAGACATGTAAAAACTTTAAATGTAGTGTAATGTAGTGTTTCTTTATTAATGAATGAACTATCGACATTTAGAATAACGGTCTGATAAAATTCATTAAATAAATCGAATCTTATCATTTTAATTAACATATGATTGGTATGATTATGTCCTATCATTAAGTTACAAGCACTTAATATTACCAACAGAATATATTTATTTTAAAGATCTAGGAACTTCAATTGAAGTCATTTGTGTTTATTCGACTATGAAAAACAAAAAAAAAAAATAAATAATATGAATATCACTGATAATCAGACCCTGAAGTTATCTGGATGTAAGCCAAAAATTTGATGACACAGCCTTAGTTAATGTTATGTTACATGTACATGGCTAAACCACTGCAAACTCCGTCTTCAAAGCCTATTCTGTAGAATTAGTGCGTATTACTGGAAAGTGAAAGGATAATATTTGAGCTATACTATCTATGATGCAAATATATAAAGTAGAAATTCTGTGTTACGTCTGACCGTTCTTAAAAAAAAATTTATTATCATGTAGATTGTTTTAAAACGAAAAAAAAAATGTGTACGTATCTTATAGAGGCACAGACGAGTATACCTATATATAACTATATAACTTAATACTTTATATACATATATGTATTTCACTGTAGACTTTTCTTTAATTACAACTTCATTATTCCATTTTTAAATGAATTTTATTTCAATTTATATTTTCCTCAAGTGGCTTAAATGTACGTTATGATCGCCAGATTAACCTAACTTAAACAGTTACAAGCACAAAACTTGCGTCACCCTATCTATTATAGTCCCCTACATAAAATGAGGTCTATATAAAATGTGGTCTAAACAAAAGGTAGTCTATGTCAGGACATTCCGGTCCTATTAGTATATTAGTACACTATTTAAATTATAAATGATTTTCAAACATATCTGACGATATATTGAATGTTAATAGTAAGTATCCGGTATTTTTTAGTATATATTAAGCTTAACATTTCTTTTTATTAAAAATCAATTTCAATAAACTTTATATTCGCCATTATTGTTTATGATCTTTTGCCTTTTTTTCGATAGCTTAACAATGCCATGGGTGTAGAGCTTCTGTGGTTTAACGATAAAAATTTTTCCAAGATATTTACAGTAGTACTGCCAATTTTTTATTATTAAAGGCATTTTGCAACGACCGACATAAATGATAGCCAATCGGTGCAAGATCCAGGCTATAAGGTGAGAGCATCAAATTTTTCTAACCATGTCTCATTAATTTTATCCGATCTTTTAAAAATATGTGCGGTCTGGCATAGTCATCATGGAACACAACTTCTTTTTTTGGTCAATTCTGGCCGCTTTTCTCTTTGATATAATTCGATTGTTGTCAGATTTAAGATTACTTATTTCATCTAGTGGCAAAAAACCGTGAAAAATTAACAATATTATCTAGTATATATAACGTTAAAACAACTTTATAGTTATGCTAAAATAGTTTATGCTAAGTTTACCATTTATTATTAACTAATATTGATTAATTACTAAAACCATTTTTTTATTTAAATAATTTTTTTTTATTATTCATTATTTATATACGATAATTGCAGATAAAATAATTGTAACCCAATATACTTAATCTTCTTGTTAATGCCTCTGGTTGGTTCTAGTTTGACCCTCTATCTACTACCCACTATTACGAGGTTTTTGTGGATTCAAAACGGCTTTCATTCTAAGCTATTTGAAGAGGATTCGTCCTCTCTCCACCACAACTAACTAACTATACTTATTCTTAGTATAAAATAGTTAAAGAAATTATTAACATACTATAACTAATGAAAGCGATATATGAAATATATTTTTTTATATTATTACATATTATATTAATTATTTATATATCATTTATATATATTGTATATTTATTTATTACATATGTTAATATTATATTAATATATATATATATACGTTACTTATATTAACTACAATAACCATCCAACACGAACTCTTGTTTTTATTAAATTAAAGATATTTAGTTTATTGTTATATTAAAATATAAATATCTTAAGTAAAACATCTGATTAACCAACACAATGTTCTATAGCAAAAGTTACTTATACGCTGCGATGATTATTACAAATTTTGTGAGCAGCTGTTAAGAATGTATCTGCTTTTATTTTATCTCAAGTTTATAAAATAATTTATGATCAGAAATTCAAAATCTTTTTATCAAACAAAACAAAAAAAGCAATATTGTTAATAAATAAATAAATAAATACAAAAAATCGATTTTATACACAAATATTTTGCCTAACAACAACGTTAAGTACAAAAATTTGAATAAAAAATATTTTTTGTTAATTTTTTTTTTGTTTTTGTTTTTTTATTTTTTGATAGTGGAACAATATTAATTTTTATTATTTGTAAAGTCATCAAGTGCATGAATTTATTTGAAATCAAGTTCACAGCTAATTTAATCGATTTTTTTCAATAAACCTAAAATTCTATTAAAATGAAGTATTTAAAACATTTGTTTACGAGTTTAACAAGTTTTTTTGATGATCTCTGAAAGCGAAAACACGTGTAATAAAATATCACAAATATATCACGGCACTTGATTCAGATTCTATATATCGTTTATTATTCTAAACACTTTTTTTGCTTCAGAGTTTGATGTTATCCTTGAAATCGTTGCAACTGTTCTTTTTTATTTTTTTTATGACTCACACACATTTAATTATATAATAATTAATTTAGAAGTTTAATAAAAAATTAATATAAAAATCAATAACATTTCAGAGGCAATTAAATCGGTGATTGAGGAAGTTAACAGAATTACACACACAATTCACTTATACTATTCATTTTTAATAATTAAAACTTAATTAAATCAGATTATAAAGTAATCACTGAAATAATTATGTATATTATATTTATGTACATATTTATAAAATAATATATAATTTCTAATATATTAACATACCCACTTATATGCTGCACATACAAGTTATATCTCACGAACTATATTTCTAATTTCTTAGAATATATATTTAATACATGTTTATCATATAAATATATTTTATTGTACTAATCTATATTCTACTAAAAGAAACTCGCCATATAGATCCCGGTTCTCAACTGCCAGTCCACGAATTCTCTACGATCGGTTATCACCATCGATCTGTAAATTATTATATTTTTAGCTTTAATGATTTCAATTTTTTTTAGGAATATGTTAGTATCAATCCTTAGAAAATAGTTTTAATAAAATGTTTTTTTTTGTAGTACATTTTGGGGTTCGAAACACTGATATAGCCCAACAATTGTTTTACTAGTTGAGTCACTGTATCTTTCTAAGCTCTCTGTTTGCGTCTTGTAATTATTAACAGTGATTAATAATATTGGCTTTCTATTAAACAATCATTTTGGCTATAAAGAATAGCACGAAAATAACGTGACCCATAGAGTCTGTTGGACTATATAAATATATAAGTTTTAAATATATAAAACAATATAACAAGCGGGAACGTAGAATAAGTTATAATTTAAAATCAAACTGGAGTCCTTAATAATAGTTGAAAATGTTTCGACTTTTGTTTCCAAAAAAAGAATATTGAATCAATCAGAAGTTTAATTTTTAATCATTATTGGTGTAATACGATTGATAATACTAAATCTACGACAAGTGTATAGCACTTTCTGTACTACCATTCGAAATAAGAAATATATGTAAATATTTTAAGAATATCTGGCATAAACTTCAACCCAGACTCAAAAAACTGCTGCCCTATCCATATTGTGTTGACTTTAAATCATATATAAATGACCATCAATTCAATGTTAAAGTAAATCAGAAAATATTTTAATTTGTCTACAGGGTTTCATAGGATAATATTCTTAAATCAGTTATATCCTCTTCTTTAGTCGCCAATTCGATTTCGAGTCTTGGTGATCATATAACATAAAACTATACTGTTCAAATTAGTTTTTGATAAACACAATTACAATTTTTTTTACGATTCCTGCATATTGCTCTCTGCATCTAGTTTTATTTATGAGACTGTCCACCTATTGTATTTGAATCCATTGACGTATATTTCGCAGGCATGAAAATTGTTTCCTACCAATTAGTTACAATCAAACTTGTTTGCTTGCATCTATGGTAATATCAATTGCAATATCCGCTGATGATATTATTTTCAACTCATCCCATTCCAACCTAGTAGTAGCATTTAGTCTAGAACAAAAAATATTACATGACATATACTGGTCATATACTGGTATTTAAAGCAAACCCATCAAAAACCTAAAGTAACATGACCCCCCAAGTAGCGACGAGTTCTTTTTAATATTATTGAACAATTATCTCAGGAAAAATTTTAAAATACTTATGGATACACTTAGATCAGCAACCCATATACCCTAAGATACATCTACAAAAATATATTTAGAAACTTTTGGGACTTTAATTAATAGGAATACATCTCCATTGGTTACATTAGCTTAATTTGCAGTTATCACTACTAAACTAAGTTTTTATGGATAAGTGTGAGTGATTGTATGGTGTACAACTCTAGCTCAATAAATGACATACTGACCATAAGTCAAAATCGCAATATATCTACTACTTTGTATTCTTTAATTAGATAAACAAAACTCTTACTTACATGCTTAATGATTAATTAATGGATCATTGCATTTTTCCATATAGTGTTCGTGTT
>NC_051847.1:166335087-166342090 GCF_002237135.1 Teleopsis dalmanni
AAAAAACGGTATCCAAAGGAGCGAACAAATGTTTTTTATACACTGCACGAAAATGAAAAGCGGTACTGACATTAAGGACGCAGACCGCAGCCTTATACATGCCGATTTGTAAGCATGCAAATGGAAATGCATTTTCCTTTCAATTTCCGGCGGCAGAAGGTGAAGTGGAGACGTTGAAAATTAAAAGTATATATAACATAGAAAGGAAAACACAACTGCTATATAAATGCGTGCAAATATAAAATCGGAAGTGTAATTTTATTAAAAAACAAAAAAAAAATCAAATAGAATCTACTTTGTTGATATTGTGACGAAAAGGAAGTTGCATTCGAAACGGTACTCCAAAGTTGAATTAACGGTGCGCAAGATACTTGAGGAGATACTTCGTTAAGGAATTTTCACTAAAAATTGTATAAAAAAAGGAGTTTTTTTTTTTTTTAAATTCTTCATTAATCATCAATATGCATAATATTCTAATTTTATTTTACTTATACATGATATGACGTAAAAAAAAATTGAAAACACGTGTTACGCACACGCTTCAATGCCACGCATTTAGCGCAAGGAAGAAATATCAGAAAAAAAACCTTAATCGATACCCTTCGATTTTTAATGTACGCATTTCGGTTTTGTCCCCTTTGACAAGAACACCTTCATAGATTCGATTTCGTTCCATTGTAAGCCTGGTTTTTTCCACGTTAATATCTTTGCATCTGTTTTATGCTCGTGCCAAGGTGAAAAAGTCCTTTATGTGCTTGGCTTGTATTGGGCACATTGAAGACGGAAGTCCTTTATGATTTTTAATTTTTTGTTCAAAATTTTTATATTTTTTACTTCTTGTAATAAAAAGAAAGGATTTATATATCCTTACATAAAATTCTTGAATTTTTTGTTGTATATTACATATGCTACGCCTATTTTTCATTTTAGCTTCTACTTGGTGACTTGAAAAATGAGCATATCAACAGATGCCAACTTATGTAAAAAGGGTTTTCTGCAGAAATCCACTTTTTTCTAACAGAAATATTATTTTAATACTCAAATTATGTTAATTTTTTCCCAATAATTTTCTATCTTTTTTTTTGTAACAAATTATAATTAATGCCATATCATTGCGTATTAAGTACAATAGTTTCAATGCTCGAAAATTATGCCTAAATCCATAAACGTTGCTCAAATCTGGCTTAAGTCCGACTTAACTTATTAGTATAGCATAGCAAACGAATTTGTGTGTGTCATGCAAATTGGGCTGTAACTTTATCTATATGAACGTCTTTGGTTTTAACAATTTAACAAAATTGCAAAGCATTTAACCACACAATAGCACCGACTTAAAAACCATTAATATTCGGATTAACTTGTAAGACACTATTACTGCTTTCAGATACAATATTTGTCAATAGCAAACAGGTAGAAAGGTGCATATACTTGTACTTAAGATATGTTAAGCCTTTTAAATGTTCTTAGTAGTCCTATAGCCTTTTTCACATTTATTTCAGTTTTTTTCTTGTCGAAACATTTTTTGGGTTTTATTATTTGGCAAACAATTGACACGCACTAAAATTGTCATTTCTTCAAAAAATTGGCTCTGAACCAGAACTGATCCTTTGTCCTGTTTACCATTTGAGTCATATTTAAACAAAATGTGAATTAAAATGTTAATTTTGCTAAGTCACTTACTTGTTGCAAGTTAGTTAAAAAGGATGCGCAAACAGAATCTGAGCTAATGGCAATCCATTGCAGTCAGTATTTGCACAAAGTATTTTAGGGGTTTTGTCATGTGTTTTTGTTGATTAAATGTTTTTTTGAAGTAATCCGACTCAATTAGGATACTTAAAGAAAAAACTAAAATTATGAAGATGTTAATCATAAAATTTCATTATCTTTTCTTAAAGGAAAATACTAAATGGAAATTATCTTATAGAGACCTTATATGAGATCTTAAACTCGTAACTCGTAAAAATAACTTATTAAACATATAATAATTATTAATAACATATAATAATTTAATAATAGGTTAGGTTAGGTTATATCGGCGATCCCAAGGGAATCCACTTAGGCTTACAGGCGGTCCATTGTGCTGCTGTATTATTAAAAACCCAAGCGTTAAAATCATCAATTTAACAATAACAATACAATAATTATAACATTAAATATAATAAGAATAATATTTTAATAACATGTCAACTACAACTATTACCTTAAGCATCGTATTTTAATTTAAAATGTCAATTGATAAAATAAATCGTTTAAGAATATTTAAATTTATTTGAACATATTAAAATTACTAATAAAATTACTTTTCATCTTTAACAAAGATAAATCTAATCAAAAAATATATAAAGGATAGAGCCCTGAAATTATTTGCGAAAACTGACAGACTTACCAACACAGCGTTAGCAAATCTCAGAATGGTCACAGGCTCCTCGGGGAGGTATGCAGATCTAAGGTCAATTATTGCTTAATCTGATGAAGTGATAAACAATAATCTAGTCAAGGTGTACAGATTGGTTTTGAAAATACCTCGCGTTAGTAAAGAGTAAAAGTGTTTAAGTGCACTGGCTCAAACAGCTTCAACATAATAATTAACAAAGTTCACTTCACGCTTCAGAGATATATCAACAAACAAAATTGTCACATCTGGAGTAGTGAAAATCCCCAAGAAAAAAACAAAAAACCATTCCATTCACAAAAAGTCACTATATCGTATAGCATTTGCTCTATAGTTGTGATGGATCCATGCTTTTCTGATAATGTCACAGCTACGTAATGGTGTAATTGAAATAATGGATATGAAATTTACTTTTTTCCGGGAAAAGTTGTCCCCATAAATAATTTTACGTTTTGATTATGTGAATGATATGTGAAACAACATATATAGGATCATGTTTATGCGAATAACGCTTGAACTTTGAGAACAATCATTATTCAAGTAGTGGTTGTATTCTTTCTACAATTTGCATAACTCCCTGTAGAAAAACTCAAATTGACATGTCGCTTATTATAATTATCATTATTATATTAAACTTCCTATTTAAATTACCTCACTGCTTAGTACTGATTAATTGCTTTTATACATGAAGAAACTGTTATACAAAAAAATAAAATAAAATAGCATTTTGTTGCTGTGTGCAAGCATTTTTAATTTTCTACATATTTCGATACTGAAATATTGTTTTCACTATCGTTTTTGGAATACATAAATTAAAGTTTTCTGATATCGTGTGTAATGACAATGTTCTTTATTCAATTGTTTAACTAAATTTTTACCAAAACTAATTATAAAATATAACTATTTAATACTATATAATATATAGTCATAAAAAATAACTATAAAATAATTAAAATATGTATGAAACTATAATCGTAATAATATAAATTTTTTCATTATACGGCAATCGGTTTTGTCGTCAGTCGGTCAAATTGGAATAATCTCACTTCTTCAAGGCATTGCAGAGCTTTTGACAAATAAGTTATTAACTATTTTCTAAAATAGATCTAATAACCATAGAGGACATTTAAAAATAAAATAAAATTATATAAACCTTAATATCTAAAATGGAACTTAAACGTGATTAAAACAATACAATGCATATGTTATATAGAGATTATTATGAAGATCAGTGATCATCATACTCAGTAAATAATTATTTTGATTTGGAAATTCATTTGAAGAATTATAGCCCACTTCTATACATATCTTATACTTAAACAATTTTAACTTCTCAAAATTAACATCACTTTTGCTTATCTTCGGTTTAAATTCTTGAATATAACCATATGATATTATCAGTTTAAAAATTAAGATTGTAACTAATAATTAAGTGATGTCTGTTATCAGGAATATATGATATATATGCATCAAAACATCTTTACAAAAGCCTTCAACTTTGTTAGAGTTGTACAGTACGTCCACATTACACCACATCACACCTTTTCTCTTAATCAATTTATGTCGGATTTTAATTTTAATTTTTCAAACACATAACTTGTTAAATAAATGTTCGTTAAAATGGATTAATAATACTAAAGTTTTAGAAAAGTTAATTCATATTTTAACAAAACTTTTGAAATAATTAAAATTCACTCTATAAAATGTTCTTTAGCAGATACTAAACGCTAAACAACATCTAAGCGTATCGAAAAATAAAATCCTAATGTATATTTTAATAAGTCTTCAGAAATATTTCAAATTGGCTATCAATTTTTCGAAGAAAGATAACAAAATATCAACAACAGCTTTAGATAACTCGGTTAGGACTCTAGCAAAGCCGATGATTATGTTCTTATTACTAGAATTTGTAATGTAAAAATTTAGCTTAAAATTATCTGTATTTTTGCTCTGCAGGAAACAAGATTTCAATAGCGATCAATAAGACTAAATATGACATTCGTATTAGATCAAGTTTCTTTGTTAAAATATGACTCATAACTAGCTCAATTTTGTTTCATTCGGTGATAGAAATTGGGTCTATTAACTCTTCAGTGTTCTCACTTTTTGAAGGATTCAAGTAGCAAAATTAGAATTGTTAGTTATCACAAAAAGTATCGCTTCAAACTTTATTTGGACTCAATTTTCATTAAAAAGGTTTCTTTGAATCCTAGAACTATTGAGTATAAATCTTTATACTTAATGCTTCAACTTTATATATATTTATCTGTTGAAATGATCAACATAATCTACTTGATGTCTATTCTATTCTATAGTAGGAAGCAGAGATGTTACTTTAATATTATAATTCCATTATTTTTATAAGAAATTTAAATCATTTTTTTTATCTCTCTTACATCTTTAATATATTTAATTAATATTTAATTAATATATACGTGAATATTAAAAATTATGTATGCATTACAAATCATAATGATTTTATATTTAACCAAATAAATCAAAATTTGTAGGAGGAGTCTAAATTTTATTTAAAAACATTAAGGATCAAATTGCTAAGAACACAAATAGAATTAATGATGAGAAAAAAATGTATAATAAATTATATCAGCAGCCAGCACCAATAAAAATGTGGAAACCCTTCACGCAGATCTTAATGGGTTTTGTATTCTTCATTTATAACAAAGCAGATAAAAGGTAACAAACTACCTGAGTTGGTTTGAAAACGAATCAGAAGAGTTTTACTTAGATTCGATTCGAAGAAAAAAATTAGCTACAAAAAAAACCATCCATAACCAATACAAGATTTGTACACCAGAAACAGCTGGTAAGCATATTAAGGCCCAGTTTCTTAGTGTTGAAATGTTAATGGATACATTGAAGAAATTTATATCGTGCATATATGAGAGCAGTTTATATATTATGTATCTTTAATAAAATATTTTGAAGTCTGAAATCTTTTGCTTTTGCATTAAATATTAAAAATATATCTATTATTATAAAACAATATTTATAGTCATATATAAATATGATACTTAGTATTTTAATCTTTATTTTAATAAATAACTAGAGTAATAATGAATAATATTTTTATAAGAAAAATTTAATTTAATTCAAAAGAAATAAAAATTATAAATTATTATTATTATATAATAATTATAATAACATTTAAATTATAATTATAATAATAAAATAGTAATAACAACAATAAAATTATATTTTAAATTTGAAAATGTAAATAGTTAAATAATAATAATAAATTTAAAATAATATAAAAATAATTTTTGTTGTTAAATTTAATCATGATGGCAAAATGTTCTTCTTTTATAATTAGAAAATTATATTAAATAATTTTAAATAGTAGTATTATTTTTTAAATTAAAACCTTTTAAGTCAATCTTTAATGTTCGTAGTCTTCTAGTTTTGCAAAGTAATTAAAATAAAATATTTGGAATATATAAGAACCTATTAAAAGTAGTATAAATACATATTAAATATTAAGCATTTAATTTTCAGATTAAATTGAAATAATTTTAAAACTGATGTTTCTTTTAAGTTCATTACTCACCAGGTCGTGATAAAAGATTAAGTATTCTTATTAAGACTGGCTTAAGTACCGCAAGACAGCTTATTTGGGGCATATTTTTCATAGTACTATATATAAAGTACTAGAAATGATATTACAAGAAAAAACGTAAACATACTCAAAAAAAAAAACGAGGTATAGAACGTAAGCAGATGTCATAGCTTAGAAACATCCTCGAATAGACTGGACTAAATCAATTAAGTAACTTGTTTATATGGCTTAAAATGGAGTAGTGTAGATTATTGTTTACAAATATTAATTTTTGTTTTTTATTATATGTTTTGTATATCATATATTTTATTTCTATATATATTACAAATTTTCATATGCATGTAAATTAACAAAAATATATATATATTTAATAAATCTCCAATAACAATTACATTCAATATCAAATAATGTAAATTCAGTTTAAGAAAAAGATAAAGTCCAAATGATGCTTTTTTACCTTAGGTATGGGTACTAATTGTAACGCATATTCACTCATGTATAGGCAGTTTAAGAACAAATTAAGTTTTAGGTGTTATTTCTTTACTTGGGATGTGGGTACTAATAGTAACGCACGTCCAGCAATGTATAGGTAGTTTTAAAACAAATGCAGGTTTAGGTAATACATCTTTATCTTGGGTTTGGGCACCAATGATGACATACAGTTTTTCTATAACTTCTTTTCTGTTATCTTAGAAATATTTTATTTATTTATTTATTAATAATGATAGTTTAGTTTATAAAACTAATACTAACATGAATAGATATAGCTTTGGCTGCTGAGGCCTTTAGCTATATCTTACAAATATATTACAAAAATAACAATATTGATTTTTCGTTCTATATATGAAAAGATTTTTTGATATTTCTAAATTTTAATCAATTGTTTATAAGAAACCTTTTAATTAAATATAAGGTGCTACGTAAAATCTGTGCCTACGGCTCTGTTATAAATAATTTCTCAGCCATCCGATTTATGAGGCACAAAACATTCCTGTGATAACAAAACACACCTACCTACCTACCTATATTCAGCATAT
>NC_051847.1:166342190-166383007 GCF_002237135.1 Teleopsis dalmanni
ATGTACGAATATTCATATATGTAAAGCTTTTAATATTGTTATAAATTTTGATGTTTTTTTTTCTTTTTTGCTAAACAAAATTAATAATAAAAAAATTTTAAAGTAATCTTTGATACAATTTGCTTTGCTACTATGTCAAGATAAAGTCTTCTTGTTTATATCTTATTTAAAGAAAAATTTTATTGTAACCCGTTAGGACCTGCTTGTGAAGTCCCAGCGGTCGCTGACAACGAGTGTCTCCGATACTTAGTCCCGGCCGTTTTTGAAACCTAGTCACATTATAACAATAATTAATATAATGTAATTTTTAAGCTGTACCTATTACAAAACCTTGGTACAATTAATTTCCATATAGCTCTGGTCATTAGCATTCGAGAAATTTAAATAATTAAAAAAAAAAAAATATTTTCTTGTTAAATATTTTAATAAAAGACGTGATTAACAATTGTTAAATATTTTATTTTTAGAAAAACAAGATATACTGAAGTTCAATTTAATTGCCTGAAAGCTGTTTATGCACAGTTGGCACATATTCATCCCACTGTGCTTGATAGAAATTTCCACCAATTGGTGTACCCAAATTATATTTTTCCGCAAAGTTTTTAGCACTGAAATTAGGACGATTATTGCGACTTCGATTGCTAATACGTGGTTCATCAAACTCCAACTTGCTTGGCTGCTTATAAAGCAAGAACACATAACGATGTAGACCCGTACCTTCTGGTGGACCAGAACCTACGTAAGCTGTTATGACTTCACCCTGATCAATGGCATTACCGGGTATATTGGCTACGAGCCAATGGTGAACTTCACGTAATTTGGGATCTGTGCGTGTGGGTGCATCTGGATCTGTCATTATAAGCGTGTAATAAGTATTTTCTTCTGCAACCCAGTCAACTTTAGGTTCTGATTTTACTTGAGTGGGGGTCAATTCGGCACCTTTATCAACAGTTAAACCATTTTCATAGGTAATCTGTAAATTTTTATTATAATAAAAATAAATAAAACTGTTATGTAAAGTACCTTAAGAAACTGTTTTGGTGATGTTGGTATAACGTCAGGTACCACTTCGTGTGCTTTAAAAACCTTCTCGACTTCATCTTCTTCCATTGCATTTACAAATGCAATTGTGATCACAAAAAAGGTGCAAAGTGCGTTTTTAAATATTTTAATTAAATGCATTTTAAAATTCAATTACATATATCTTAGTTTTGAATAATAATACTTGCTTATGCTCTCAACTATATTTTAGTGTCTAATTTAGAAATTTTTCAATGTTCGTTTAATTAAAATTTTCCCTCCCAAGTTCAACAACAGGTTTTCGTTAGCTTTTTTTGGTGCTAAATTTAAAAATAAGCTTTTAGGTTTTATCTTTAACCCTTCGCTGACCGTTTTTAAACAATTATATATTTATTATAAGAATGTTTTTATTTGGTATTATTTGTCTTATTATGGTTGTTAAAATTGCTTTTAAATTATAGGAATAATAATATATACAATCTATATTCAATATGTAGAATAAATATATATTTAATTTTATTTTTAATAATTATTAAATCTTTGATTTGACTGGCACTTGGGATAAATACTTGTTTTTATTTACAGTGAATCGAAAATCTATTGAATGGGATGTGCAGAACAAGTCGTTTTTGGATGTTTGTTTGATTTTTTTTAAAACCGGGTCTTAAATACAATTCTATATAATAGTGGTACATTTTTTGCTAAAAACTATTTTGGTGTTGAAGACCTAATTTCCCTTCATTAATAGGTTGTGCAGGACAAGTAATTTTGGAATGCGTTTCTCATTTTTCTTTGAACTGGAAAAACCGTGTATTAAATATATTTCTGTGAATGTTTAATTTACGTTATAGCAGTACTTTTCACAACTGTTTTTGCAAATAACTATTTTGATTTTAAACACAGAAAATCTTTTAACTAAGAACATGGGGGTCATCTAAGCCCGTTGTGGGAAACGGAATATTAATTTTCAGTAATTAATAGCGCTATGTTCGTTACCATAGAAATAGGAAATTTTTAAAAATGCATTTATGTTAGGACTTAGATTATAGTGTTAAGTATGATTGTCAATACTTCAATAAATATTATTGACCCATACTTTAATAAATAAATTAACGTTCCTTTTAAATTTAGAATAGAATAGAACATGAAGAAAATTTTAAGATCCTCTTATTTATATGATTATAACAGATTTTTTGTGCTAAGAACTAACTCTAACCGAAGAGAAGACAATCTGTCTTTTCCAGAAGACAATCCATCTTCTCCAGAAGACAGTTTACCTTCTCCAGAGGATAATTCGCCTAGAGATGAGCTCCAGTCTCGACAAATTTTTTTAAAATATAGGTAGATCAAAGAAAATGTAATTAAAAGTATCTACCAATTGCAGTTAGACACCATATTCTAACGCCGCAGAAAGATCCATTATTTAGTCTTAATTTTATTTATATAAGAAATTTCCCTCTATATGTGTGTTTATAGTATTTATATTCTTTTATATATTTTTTTGTGTGTATCTTTTTTTCTCTAATTTTACTTCGTTTCTTTCTTAAGCATTAGGCTTATACAATCCAACAACTATTAGAGTTGTAGCAAACTATACATTATAGTAAAAAATTTGAAAATTTTTATTTCATCGGTTTAATTGAACTCTCAACCAACATTATAAGAATATATAAAATATATTAAATAACAATTATAAGTAAATAAATAAGTTTAAAAATAAATAAATAGGTTGCCTTATATAAATTATTTATAGCAAATTTTTAAAACGATCACTTCTTTTTAGACAGATTCCTATTATAAAAATTTTTAGTTTTATTTCCTATAGCACAAAAAAAAAAAAAAATTAATTAAAATTAAATGATTAAATTGAAAACTAGAAAATATAATGTATATATAATCTTACCTTGGCTTTGAACTGGCAGAAGACTCGAATATTTTTGATTTCGAAGGGGGTGCGGTCTTTGAACTAGTTTTTGCTGTCGATGTTTTTTTACTGAAGGAAACTCCTTTTTTAGATTTTTTAGGCGATTTCTCAGTTTCTGAAGTTGTGTACCCGCCTATGAATGTAGCTGGCCTCCTTTTTCTTGTGTATATAACACATTTTTTAGGCTGGCAAGCAAGGGAAGAAGATGTTGTACTGGCAACAGGTGTTGCGGCTTTTGCTGCTGTGGGATGGAAGTTCTTGTAAATAATAATTTGTAAATTTTCAAAATTTTCTTATAATATAAAAAATATCATTTTTAGGTCTCTAATTAGAGAAAGCGCTACAACTGTTCTAAATGCTACTCTCTTTTTCTGGCACTAATGCAAGAATATATATAATTATATAGCTGTAAGCTTACTACTATATAACTACTACTATATAATTATATAATTACTTGATGTTTTTTTTATGGTAACAAAACATACCACAAGATATTTTAGTTGAAATTTGTTAGTAATTATATAATTATTTTTATAGACCTACACAATCAATTTTTGGTTTCTTGTTTTTTCGAACAACAGAAACACAATTTCTTACGTGGGGGCGCTTTCTTGGGTGTGGTCGGTTTTTGCTTTCTTTTGGCTAACAGCCAACGTATAAGTAGTATCAATAGTAACAGCAGCAGGAGCAGCAGTATTAGATAAATAAAGAACCATAGCACCCATTTCCAGCGAGCTTTCTTTTTACATTTGTCCTCAGATGAGAATGTGTCGAGATCTTGCATATAGTTGTTTTGTCCGTATACATCGTTGTTGGTTTTATCACCAATAAAACCACCTTTATGTTTGCTATTTCCATCACTCATGCCAAGTAAATCAATATCATTGTTAGTATTAGTTTTACTATCGGTTTTTGTCATAAAATCATTCCAATCTCCTAGTGAGCTATCATCATTATCATTGTTTTCAGGTGACAATTTCGATATAGCTCCATCACCCTCCAACTCAGCTGCATCATCGGTTATATCCATTTCGTTTAATTCATCATCTTTTGTATTTACAAAATCTGCAGACTTCTTCTCTCTTCTTAAAATTTCAAAAATTCTTAAAACTGCACCCAGTCCGGGATAGAACTCTTCATCGGATAAATGTTCTTGAATATTATTAACAAGCCATATTTTAAATCTACGATTGAAGTTATCTTGACATATATGCTGAAAGCTATAACAATGCGTTACGGTTTCGAAAAATTTTGCCAATATGAAACCAGATGTAGGGGCCTGAAGATTAAAGGTACGCCTATTACGAAAGGGCAAATATATATTGGCCAAATAACCATTCTTATCTACAGGATCAAGTTTCGGCAGTGTGACAATCATTTGTTCACCTGCATCACTCTCTTTACAAGGTGATAAATCTAAATGTGCGCAGCAATCTCTGTTTTTGTCCGCGTCAGTTTCCATTTCAAAAGGTTTAATGGGTACATTCTTCAATTCGTTAATAATCTTCGCTGGTGTACAACTCCAGCCATTACCGTTGGTATTTAAATATTTCTTACACTGTAAGAATAGTGTTTCTAAACTTATATATGTCTTCAGATTAACGGTGCCTGCATAATATGAATGTTTAATAATCGGTAAGAGGAAAGTCTTTAAGTAACCACCAAGAGCGTCATAAAATGCCTTCTCTATTAGTGGTTTAGTTTCTTCACCTAAACCCTTGATAATATTATTGCAGCAAAGAAAATAATCCATTATAATAGTAATCATTTTATCATTAAATAGGCAGTTCGGTAAGTCTTTTGGCAAAATCAACTGGAAGATAAGGAAGATAAGTGAAGTGCACAAATTTAGAATTTGGAATATAGTTTTGTAGAATTTAAAATACCTCAAAATCTCTTCGTGCTATAAGCAATGCAGCTTGTTCCTTAGAGAAACATTTCCTTCTATTTGCATCAAAGAGATTGGAGCCTACAAAATCTTCTATGCCTTCTTCTGTGCTGCAGTCACTTCTTGAAATTTTTTTTGTTTGTTCTTTTTGCTCTTTTCGCATTTTCTGCGATTTTGTTTTCGCTTCCTCATAATCTTCGTCCTCGTAATTGTAATCACTTTCATCCTTATCCCTCGTATCGTCATTTTTTTTCGCTATCGCTTTTACTTCCAGTGGTTTCGTGTTTACGATTGCTTCTAGTTTTAAATTCTTATCAACAGCGTCGGGATCTCGCACGGTCTGCAATTTAAAGTCGAAAACCGGGCAACCAGCGGGACAAATGTATACAAACAGCAAGAGAAGAAAACATATTTTCATCTTCTCATTTTCACAATGCTTTACGCAAATACCGACTTCTTCTAATTCATTTAAAATAATTATTTTTAATAATTTTTTTCGAATTTTTAGTTGATATATTTTTCAAGGCAAGATTTTATAGAATTTTAATTAAAATTTTTATAATTGATTGAAGATACTTGTATCAATTTGTAGGTTTATCCGTGGGTAATAATAGTAAATATATTTTATTTATTTATAAAATAAAAATATATATCAATTTGTTTATTCGATAGTATTATTAAAGACAATTGGAAAGTATTGTTAATACGTCATCTTTTTCCTTTAATATACTTTTCTCATAGTGGACAATTGGACCTTTACAGAGTTCTTATATCGAACTTAGTCTAAACATTATCGGTCAAAGTTATTTGAGAAATAGTCTGCAGCCTGAAACCTACCATTAATCGGTCCTCTGCCGTGTACTCCATCGCGGCAGTCACAATATAAGTATTCCATACGAATAGTTTTTTTTGGAATTTTTTCAGTATTGGATCCGACTCATTTTTTTGGGTCTACATATTTCTTAAGTGTTAGATCGCATTCCAAAGTTTTATATTATTTACGTGGTATTGTCAATATATGTACATGAATTGGTGGACACATTTGTTGAATGAGATTTGTTGGTCATTAATCGAACTACCTATTAATCAAGAATCAATACCATATAACTGCTTCGATGTAAGCATTATAGACGTCAAATAGGATTTTTGTTTTTCTAATACATGTCATTTTACTCAAATCATTAGATAGTCAATATCTCAAAACCCATAAGCATAGCCGATGAGCATGGTACCAACCTTTCATTATCTGTTAGAAAAAAAATGATTAAAGAGACCAACGCAGCATTAATCTACAGTCGCTACAATGGCTAGAGAGAATATTTAAACTATCGGGACGATTGAGTAATCGACAGTGGTAGGTATATAATCGTCTAAAAATTTTTGAACTACAGGGAGAGTCGTGGCTTTAGCCAGTGGCTATAGTTTAATCGAGAGTTTGGCACTATAGCCATTTTTTCTACAGATAACTTAGGAGAGGTTACGCGTCCATCGGCTATTTTTTTCGGATTTTGAAATAATATATAAGATACAGTATTAATGTTGATGACAGCTAGGTTTTTTTGTAAGTGTAGTGGTCCTTTGCTTGAGTCATCTGAATCTTTATAATCTTTGATATATTTAAACGATCCATTGTTTATAATGTATTTACCATTTATTTGAAATAAAGTTATGTATACATAATTATGTCACCTATTGTAAGAACACTTTTCTTTTCAACAGTAAACAGCTTTATTTTATTTCTGTAGTTATTTCAAAAGAAGATGACAGCAGCTTTATATATATAATTTCTTATATTAAATTGATTTTGTTTTCAATTACAATTGTTTTAGTGATACTTCAAAGATACTATGTATATTAATATATCTCATTAATGTCACTAATGTCCGGTTAAAGGCAATAAATGCCGCGCTATTGTAGTCAACTTTATACGACCATTGTGAAAGAAGAACTCGAGTGGAAGACGACAATTGATTGTCGTACATAGGTGAATTTGGAATATAGATCACATTTTTCACAGATTTAACTTCAGATCAGATACAGTCTAATTGGATCTCTGTAGTTCTGTAGGAATCCAAGTACTAGTAATTTAATCACAAGTTTCGAAACCGTAACTTTATATTAATATCATAGGAGAATAGTGACATTTGTAAAAGAACTGCTTTTTGTATTAACGATCCTATATCTGAATTGAACTCGTAGAAGATCTACTCTTTAATATATATGTAAATTAAATTAGTTGTACTGTTTTATGTAATTTGAAATTGTTGGTGATGAATAACCCCATAGACCCCATAACCCAATATACAAACTAACGATCTCTTAAGTAATCAATACATTAATGTTATGTTTATCATTTTGTATATATATATATATATATATATTCGAGAACTATTAATTCATATAACATATAATTTATTCAAATTTAAAACTTTATAATTCATAAATAAGAAATTTTAGAAATACATTCAGATGCCAATCAAAATTATCCTTTTAATTGCTTATATACAGTGGGCACATAATCATCATATTCCGCTTGATAGAAATTAGCAGCAATTGGATCACCAAGTTTATATTTTGCAGAGAACTTCTTAGCACTAAACTTGCCACGATTCGATCCAGAGGTCTTTGATATATTTGGTTCATTAAATTGAACCTTACCCGGTTGCTTGTAGAGGAGAAACACATACCGATGTAAGCCAGTATTTTTAGGCGGTGCTGAACCAACGTACTCAGTTAGCACATCACCCTGATCAATAGCACTACCTGGTATATTTGTAACCAACCAATGATGCCATTCACGAAACTTGGGTTCTGCACGACTTGGAGCATCTGGATCAGTCATAATAAGAGTGTAAAAAGTATCAGCTTCTGCATCCCAAACAACCTTTGGAGGAGATTTAACTTGAGTAGGGGTTAGAACATTACCATAATCAACGTTTTGACCACCACTGTAGTTGATCTATAAAAATCACATATTTTTTTTTATAAATCTAAGAGAAAAAAAATACACATACTTGCAATGATTGTCCGGGTAATTGTTGAACTACATCTGGTAGAA
This sequence comes from Teleopsis dalmanni, assembly GCF_002237135.1. Lineage (NCBI taxonomy): Eukaryota > Metazoa > Arthropoda > Insecta > Diptera > Diopsidae > Teleopsis > Teleopsis dalmanni. The sequence continues at coordinate 166,350,081 of NC_051847.1, forward strand.
CTTTATGTTTCTTAAACATTTTATCTAATTTATTCTCTTGAGCCATTTTAGAGATTATTTTTTGTAACAATTCTATAATTTTTTATATTATTAAATAAATTTTTAAATAATTTCAGTTGTAAATCAATAGAGCAAACACTTTTATAAAAAAAAGTTTATAACTATTTGAATTTTTTTTTATTTTCTAATTTAAAATGTCAAAAAATACAGTGTTGCCAACTACATTAAAATTATTTTAGTAACTCTGTGAGGTATGTTAAAATAGTCCATAAGATTGGGAGTAATCTACAGCTTCAACTTTTTTACTTTTTATATCATAAAAAAAATGGTACACGAGCTACATATATAGACAAATTAGATCTGAATAGTTTTAAATTAAAATCTTTGAAGATGGGTAGGCCTTTGAAATGAATCGAAGGACTATATTTACACATACATGCACATTCAATATAAATTTTTCAAGACTGTTTAATAAAATAAAAACCTTTTCTCATGTTACTAAAATTATCTAAAACCCTCAGTAATACATTTGTGCCTGAAGATAGATATAAGATTTTCAATTCATTAAGAGAGCTAAATTCTATTTCCATAGCTCGTGCCAACGGCTTTGTGGTTAATACTAAATGGGTATACTGACATGTGCAAATTTTTAACGGTATCACAATGGACCCCATGGTCTAAATGAGTCTTCGGACAGCCCCATTTAACCTAACCTAACCTAGACATAAGATTTAATAAAAATATCGTTAGAAAAATAACTACTAAAATTATGCCCATGGTTGATATTTATTTGCCATTAATAGATATACGACTATTATTATGGTCACTTTAAATAAGCTTAGTAATTATATATTCCCAAATTAAATAATTCAAATTTACCACTGCATAATTCAATTAATAATCTAATTTATATTTAATAATATTATTTACATATGGAGAAAACTTTGAACCGCGACTCAGATAGTCTACTATTCAAGCTCTAGTTATCTTAATTGATCATTAAGTTTTTAATGAACTATAAGGTGATTATATGATTTTGTCTTCTTTCAAAAAATTATGATGCAAAGAGTTTGTCCTAAAGTTGGACAAATCAGCTGTTGCTTACTTTTGGACATACACATAGATAGATCAGACATTTCAGCATTGTTTGAACTATTGGAGATATTGGTTTTTATGAGATCAGTTTGTTGAGATAGTATACCAATCCGTACTGAACTGTCATTAATGAGCTCCGTGAGAATTTTGATTTTCATTTCAATTTATTTTAGAATTTTAGAGCAGATTGGTTTGGAAAAGTTATTGACTCCTTTAATCCTTTATTCCTTTCGATTTTGATCTGAAATTAAGTGTATACCCGAGATTTCATACTAATTGCCCTTCATTATAAAAAATTTACGAATAAAAAATAATTCTTTTTATTTTTAAATTTATTGAACACCTTGAACAATAGAGATTCAAATATATAAAATCAATGATTTAAGAAAAAGGTAATTTTTTTCAATGCTAAAACATATAGAAAAAAGATATTACTCTTCCATTATCCAAATAGTTGCTGTTCCAGTTCTGGTACATAGCTATCAAATTCGGTTTGAAAAAAATTGGCAGCAATAGGATGATTAAGTTCATATTTTGCAGAAAACTTCTTTGAAGAAAAGGATAAGCGATCCATACCATTGTTTTCAGAAATAAAATTTTCTTCAAAATTTAGTATACATGGTTGTTTGAAAACCAAAAATACTATTCTGTGCAAGCCTGTATTCATCGGTGGCACTGGTCCAATATATTCAGCAAGTTCGTTGCCATAATCCAGTCTATTACCAGGTATATTTACAATAAGCCAGTGAAGAAATTCACGGTAAACAGGTCTGGCACGATTTGGTTGGTCTGGATTGATCATCATTAGTGAGTAAGTAGCATTGGAATCTGTATTCCAATTAACATAGGGCGCTTGTTTAAGATATGTCGGTTCTATTTCGTTACCACCCCATACTACTTCACCAGTGCGATATAAAATCTGAAACATTTCAATTAAATTATATTTATTAATTTATACGTAGACTAATTAGAATTAAACTTACTTGCAAATATTGGTCAGGAGAATAACTTAAAACGTCGGGAATCACTTGGAATTTGTGAAAGCTGTTATGTATTTCATATTCTGGTGGCATTTCGAACAGATAAATATTTATTACTGTTAGCTTATGAAACAAAAATCTTGGTTATTGAAAACAGCTGAAATTTTTTTTTTTCTGAGATATATATTTTTTTTTCTGTATAATAATTTTTTGTTCTTAAAAAGTTTTTCATTTGTTACTAAGTTCTGAGACTAAGTTCTAAGTTACTAAGTCCTGCTCTGAGTTTTTCTAATTTACAGTAATAATCAGTATTGTTATGCTTATATTATGTGATCACAATTAAAGAGTTGAACTTGGGTAATACATAAATCAATACTTGTCTCCAGAACAGTAAAATTAAAGATTGTAATGAGATCATACCCTTTTATGTATGATATTATGTGATCACAATTAAAGAGTTGAACGTGGGTAATACGTAAATCAATTCTTGTCTCCAGAACAGTAAAATTAAAGATTGTAATGAGATCACACCCTTTACTTATAAACAGTGCAAGGTTTCTTTTAGCTGGATTCTAAGATTCAGGATATTAAACGAAAAGACGTAACACGGCGGTGTACGTAAATATGATCACCTCTGCATAAACATGTGGAAGAATTAATCTTTGAGTTGACTTCTGAGAACAAATGGGAGAGTGTGATGGGGGGGGAAGGATGGGGGCAGTTTCAAATATTGCTACTGTAGTAATAAGTATACAATGATAACTAGAAAGATATCGAAATGCCTCGAAAGTTTCGATTAAGCATATAAAGCCAGACTCTTCCACATAGAAATATTGAAAAGAAGCGCCAGTGGAAGCAGTTATTTGCAGCATTGACATGACAAAAAAAAACCTAACCTATAATAAACAATTTAGCGATTAGAAATGACTTGTGAATTAACTGCGAAGACTAGGATTAGCGAAACCGGAAAAAATTAAATCAGTAAATCAGCACGCAGCAACAATTATAATAATAATTATAATAATAATTTAATCGAATTGTATTTAGTTTTTTCTACTTAACTACATTAATCTCTTACCGAGTACTCTACTCGATATTGTGAACACCACTATTCAGAGAGTCGGTATATATTTGTTACTTATCAACATACTTTGTTATAATTGTGGCTTATTAACCATAGCCATAATAATTACAATAACTATGAACTATAAAAAATGGAAGCATGGAACATAGAAGCGCTCCAGAAATATAGAGAGAAAGGTGCAAGTGTTTCTCAACAAGTGGCTATATCGAATATCAAATGAACGCCTGCTGAACCAAAGGACGTAAAAGCAGCAAAAACTGAGACAAAAATGAGGAAGTGGTAGTGAATAGGCCATATGCTTACACAACCAAGAGATTGGCATAGCGAGGCAAGCATTGGCATGGCATCCACAAGGCAGCAGAAGACCTGGTGCGCTAGCGAAAACATAGAGAAGAACGATCAAAGCTAGCGGAAGCACGATACACATAAAACGACATATACAAAGAAGCACTAAAAAGAGCCAGATTTAGAAGAATTTTTGAGGCCTCACTGGGAGAAGTGGGCAATAGTAGTATATTGAATGTCTTTATTTCCAAAATGAGTACTTAAAAATATACGAAGATTCTAATCTAGTCCCTTAAAATTGGTTAAATTAATGCTCATTTGTCTACTCAAATAAAGTGCCACAATAAACAAAATAAAACATAATATTTCAATGATGAATTTGAATATTTAAAATTTTCCACTAAGATGTAATTTATTGCCTTATTTTATAATAAATTTATAATTTTATGCAATCGCCTCTTAAGCATCAGGTTTTGAAACGCTCCATTTTCACTTTCATTGTGTGACGTTAAAATATACAAAATTAATTTATGCACTGATTTTGCAATAATTTACCGATAAGTAAAATAGTATGCAATAAAACACATAACAATAAAAAAACATTAATTATAAACTTTTAACATTTAAATGAAAAAATTCAAACGAGTTTTGTTTTTTTAACCAAACAACCAGTCAACTACGCTCGACACTATAGACCCAACTGCTTGTGTACCGTGGGCACATAATCGTCATATTGGGCTTGATAGAAATTACCAGCTACAGGTGCACCCAAATCATATTTGCTTATGAAATTTTTAGTTGAGAACTTAGGACGTCCGCTGGCACTCTTGTTACTGATATGTTTCTCACCACGGAATTGTATTTTTGTCGGTTGCTTGAAGAGTAAAAATACATAACGATGCAAGCCAGTATCTTTTGGAGGCCCAGATCCGATATAATCAGTGAGTACTTCACCTTTGTTTAAATTATCGCCAGGTATATTGGTCACTAGCCAATGTAGAAATTCGCGTGATTTTGGTTCAGCACGGCTAGGTGCATCAGGATCAGTCATGATAAGCGTATAATATGTGCCAGCCGCTGGTGTCCATTCTACTTTGGGTTTATTCTTCACTTGTGTTGGTGTTAGCTCTACACCCTTATCAGCACCGACGCCACTGTCAAAGCTAATCTGTTATTTGATAGATAAAAGAGGTGAGGTGTATAGCATATATATTGAACTTTCATACCTTTAAAAAATTCTTTGGTCCCACATCAATGACATCTGGTATGACTTCTAAATGTTTCATAAACTTTGTCACTTCAGTATCTTGCGTGCTATCCGCTGATGTCAACAGAAATAAACAAAAGAGTAGCAAACCGCTGAAGCGCAACATTTTCAAAGATCGTAAATAATAATTAATCTATAATTTAATTACACTAATAATACAGATATATATTTATATAATATGTATATTTATAAATATAAATCCAATTTGATAATTTTTTTTGATGTCTTCCGCTACAACCGCTCTCAAGCGCTGCTGTATCACAAATGCATTTCGGTGCGAACAATCATCGACTACAAAACTTGTGGACTTCAGATGTTAAAAAACTTTTTTTATTAAATTTTATTTATATTTTTTATCTATTTGTGTATTTTAAGCTAAAACAGCTTTTCTGTTTAGGGTTTGCACAGACCAGTTTATTTCTGAAACGACTTGAAATGAATACCACGGCTTCACCTAGAAAACAGCTGTTCGCCGGCTGTTTCGCTGCTTATCTAGTTTTGGTATTGAAATCTACATGAGGTCAGGCGTTGTATCTATGTGGGTAGGTGCTTTAGCTTTTTAATAAGATTAAAGAATCTGATATGCGAATACTGTAAGCTAATAACTAATGCATTGTATTCGAGATTAAGATTTGCAAGGAAAATTTGATATTTTAACGGAAACTGTGATTTGAGGCCGTTGGAAATATAGCACGAAAGATATATAATTAAATTTTATTCAGGTTTACAAAATTTACTGTAATAATAATTTACATCAAATAAATTTTTTTTGTATATTAATTTTGGTAATTTTAATTTAAATATAATTTATTAATTTTAGATTAATAAACGTTTAGAGAATATATTTTGAAGTCTTATCTTCTACTCATAACCCTAAGGGAATTGAGTAAATTGAGGTAAAATTGTAATTAACTTATGTAAATATTTATTTATTTATTTATTGCATTTATTTATTATTTTTGGTTAAAAGTTTTCAAAATTATTTATTTATTTATTAAATATTTTATACAATTTTCACAATGGTAACACCTTATTTACCTAATTTTTATTTAATTTACCCTACTCAAAATTCTGGTAAATACAAACATTCGCTGCCATTCGACATCATTTACTATTTCTCTCAATTTACCATCAATTTACTCGAACTCGCACACGGCCGCAATTTCTTCATGCTGAGTATCTGCTAAAAACAAGCAGTAGTAAGGAGAAGAAGAGTAGCGTAGAAGTAGAACAGTAAAGAGTAAGAGTAGAATGAGAAGAAGAGTAATAAAAAGAAAAAGAATGAAGAAATAGACAGATTGATCCATAGTCAAGAGTTAAGTGCATATTTAATATTATGGCGTAGGAAATTAAATGATGATATTTGATGATATTGGTAAAATTGGCCTCAATCTTACAGAGAACATAAAAAGCGAGGCTCTCAGTCGTATATGCGATCTAATAATGCAACTAGTCAAATACATATTAAAAAATAAAAGACAAATAGCAGAATCGCTGAAAGAACTGAAGAATGGTCTCGGAACTATTTGGTCTTATACCATTTGATTGCAGTATGTGGACAAAGTTAAATCTCATTAGCAGTGACGATTGCAAGAAACTCGAATTTAAAGAGATTCCAGAATATTTTTTGTTTCTCTCTGATTCTTTAAAAATTATGATTTTTTGAAGTTTTTGAGTAACTAAGCTACATACATCATATTAGAGTAAACTATTTTTAAAAATTCGTTAATGAAACTTATATCCAGGCATAAATTTGTTTGGATCTCTCAAAAATTTGATTAAAATTGAAGTGATATATTTTTTAAAATTCGTTCATGACACAGGCATCTTCTGTAACGGAAACTCACTATCAAGCTCTCCTAAGAACTTGACTAAAGTTCTTTGCAGCAAGCATATTCGAAACACTAAGCTTTGTCAATGATACTAGAGTGAATGATTTCTTAAAATTGATTAAAGATCACATATTTTCATAATTATTTCATATAATTATCGGGGTCTCTCAAGAATTCGACTAAAATTATTTAAATCTAGAATTTTTAAGAAGCTAAATTTCATTACTAATTTGAAAGGACTCTCACCTAATATCGTTAAGGACTTATAGGTCTATACATGGCATCGGCCAACTAGCTGGTCTTTGCATGATTTGATCTGCTCGTTTAGCTACACCAACCTATGTATATATTTTTACTGTAGCTATTTATAAAAATTGTTAATAAATATTGTCTTACTTAACATAAAATATGATTGATCAAATACGGTCTGCGTAATAAAACTTGTAGTACTGAATGTTATATATTTATTAATTTATTGGATGAGATAAATAACCCATATTTTACAAAGACACACAAACTTATGACCATATGTAAAATTGGGTTAATTTAACTATTTTCAGAAATATGTTTTATGTTTGAGCAGAAATGATTAAGAAACTCTTGCCAGTACTTAAAACATTTCTTTTGTTGGCTTCTGTTTATTTACTAACAGTTTCTTATTATATATTTTATATGATCCTACTGCCAAGAATACCTTCAAAGTCATTAATCTCAAGAAAATCTTTATAAACCTTAGGAGGTTGTATATCGACATTTAAATTCGATTTAGCTTCTTTCTCAGCTGTAACTTCCACATCTGAGTTTCCGTTCTTACATTGAAGCAGATTCGATGCCTTTTTGGAGCCTTTTTTCAATTCCTTCTTCTCAACAATGCTCTTTGTCGTCATATCTAGCTTCTCCACTTTTGGTACTTGGGATGATTTTTTAGTTTTCATTTTATGTTTATTTTTCTTTATTTTTAATGGAGTATGAATTGTTGGTGAGGAATTGGAATCATCTAAGCTGTTACTGTTATTAAATACATTTAGGTAGAAGCATGTTTAAATAATAAATACAACATAATTTCTTACTCATTTAATGGGTGGAGTTTCCCCTCAGCAATTAATGTCTCCAATTTGATTCTGGCCAATTCTAAAAGGCGACCTGTACTCATATATGCCTGACGCTCCATTTTAGTCGGGTAATATTTAAAGTGCGAAATATTAGTTAAGATGACAACCGACGGAGCGAATAATATAATTGTTTTTTTTAGTGCATTTTTGGAAATGATAAATAAATTTATAAGATTTTTTTAAAATTAAGTTTATGTTAAAATTTACCTATTTTTTATTTGATGTTTGTGGCATATTATATTTGATTAAAGAAAAATTTGGAATATGTTCACACAAACAAATAAAGGTTGATTTAGTAGGTACATTTGATGCGAAATGTTCCGGAAAAATATTGTTTATGATTAGTTTAAGTATATAAAGCCTCACCTAATATTAAGTTATTGTTAAACTAAGAACTGTTTGATTGGTAATCAACAGTTCGAAATGCGAAGTTGGACTAGGGAAATCTACAGTTCCTGAACATTATTCTTGAACAAATAATTTTAAGCTACTAATGCTGTACAGAAGTGGCATCCGACTTTTCATAGGGTTTCTCACAGGGCATTGTGCAGTAAAAAAGCATCCATCGAACATAGGTATTGCTAGAGACGATAGCTGCAGACTTTGTTACGAAGAAGAGGAAGGTACACAACGCAAACTGAGAGGATCACATACGAGGATCTAAATCTATGCATTCTACATGAGACGGGAAGATCATTTTAAAAGGCAACAATCAATTTTTTTTTAAGTTCTACTATCTCTAAAATCTCTCAGGTCAAAATAAAATTTTGTGAACTACTAAAAATTATTGTAGCGCAATCTGAATTAGGGTATAGCTAAGTATTTAGACAAATACTTATCGTGTGTATCTCTCACTAAGTGTGGTATATTTGCAGATTATATATGACGCTATGATCAGTGTCTAATCTGTGTCTAATTTTCTTGTGGTATCATTGCGAAGCTTTCTGAGATTTGATAAAAATTGGATCTGTTCTCATCCCTTTCGCATATTCATCTCTTTTTATTTTTCCATTCTATCTCTAATCCTATGAAATATTCCAATTTTACAGTATGAATACTTCTATAACATGATAGACTGAGTGTGTTTCTAAATTCTAGGAATGCCCCTGTAACTGGTTAGATTCCAAGATATAATGTATTAATAACATGTGCTTGACACATTCCTTAAGCTAAGTACCGAACTTATATTTACATAAGTTTACACAGTTAATAACTAAAATTAAAATCAACTTTTATCCTAGTAGAGTTGGAAGAACTTCTATCTTATAGTTGGAGGAAGTGAAATTTCTATGCAATTTTTGGGCCTTCAGATCCACTTTGTTCTCCTAGGGCTAAGGGTCTTTGGGCTTTTAGGGGTTTTAATATATACTACAACTCTGATTTACTCTAAGTGAATGTTTTTATATTTATAGAAAAACAGGTCTTAGATAAAATCTTAGATTAAATGCAGTGATTAGGAATTACGTGGAAATATAATATAAATGAAAAATAGATATTTTAAAAACAAAATTGAAATTAAATTGAGTTTCGGCTGAAGTAATGACTTGCCAGTGAATATAATCAGCAACTGGTGGTCAGTTACTGTAAATACCTATTTTAGGTAAATATCACAGCTTGAAAGATTTGAAAAATAGATAACTTTTAATTCATAGTTAATAATAATTTAAAAACACTCTATTAGATAAACTATTCTATAGACATGCATGACGATATAGATGCATGTCATAAGATGTGCGCTCAAATTTGAATCGCTCCGTGACTTTAATGTTCTTAATTAAAAAAGCTAGTGACTCTAAAGTTAAAACTATTAAACTAGTGCCCAATTTTAGGGAGAAAAGCAGAATTTTTGTAAATTTAAAATACTTTTATTGACAAAGTTAATTTATTTTGCAAAATTATTCTGTTGAATTTGTTTACTTATCTTTCATCACACTCATTTAAAAATAGCTAATAGAGTCAGCATTTAAAGCCCAATACCAGACAATACTAGGTGGTCGTGACCGCTATATGGCATTCATGAGTATTGAGCATAAGATTATTTTAAATATTCGAAACCACAGATTACCATTTTAACATAAATAAGAATAAGCACAGTATGAGTTAAAAAAACTGGATACATAATAGAATTTATTTTCAAAAATAATTAAAATGGGAGTGTCTGCTAATGTACTGCTCTTTGCATATGGAAGGATTATTTACTTCTCCTCTGGTAATAAATAATAAAAAAATTGTATACTTTTAGGGCTTAGAAAAATGTATAAGTAAATTAATTGTAAATCTGCTTCATAAGTACTCAATTATTTTAAAATTCAAATTTTATGGATGAATTTTTTTAACTTTCTATATATGTAATAAATAATATTACTCAGTTCTGGGGGAGTTAAGAAAGTGTGAAATATTCTTAGAGCAAAATAAGTAAGTTATTTGGCATAATTTTTTAATATAGAAAAAATTAAGTGTTATCATTCCAGAAGAGTTCTATTTTCTCATAACCCTTTTCATATATAAATACTTTCCTCTTATTGTGCCCTGTTAGACATGTAAATATTTTTAATGCCAAGTAAAATGTATCTGACAATTCGTTTACACTTGAAAGAGTTGTCTAAAAAAGTCTTTATACTCTTTTTAAATATCCAAAATCGCATCACATCTTGAGTACCATTTAACGATTTTTCTCCATTAAAAAAATAAACCCCGTAATTGGTTTTCTTCTGCTTTGGGGTTATTAAAAATGTTTACGCGTGATTGAGGCCATGAAGTTCAGTGGCCTTTAAAATGTTTTTCTTTGATTTATTTAAGAAAAATTTTTATTTTTCGAAATCTCATAAGTATTATTATTTAAGGTCTAATGGATAGCAAAAATACCTCCAGGGTTGCCAATTAAATTTTTAATAAAAAATAAAGTAACAATATTTTTTCAAACAATTTTCTGTTTATTTTTAATTTGCCTTTCAATAAATTAAATAAATATTTTAACTTAAATTTTTAGGGTTTTGGTTTGGTCGAAGTTCGCAGTAAATTTAATATTTCGAAGAAGAAGAAAATATAAAAAATTAAATAAAATAATAGAGAAAGAGAAACGAAATTAGCAGGAAATATTTTAGAGAAAATGAATAGAAAATTTACAAAGTAAGAGATAGTTAATAACAGAAAATAGTTGAGTTTAAAAAAAGTAGAAAAAGAAAAAAGAAGTGAAAGAAAGAGTTAAGAATGACTAAAATTCTATATAAAAATAAATTATAATTAAATATGTACTACGTGGCTTTATCGTTTTTAGAATTTTTCTCTGTTTCCTTTTTCACTTTTCCGTCCATTTTTGAAGTTTCATTTAGTTTCATTTTTTCTTTTCTTTACAATATTCTCTATCAGCAGTCGAGGCAACAGTAAGTTGCCTAATTAAAGTTATGTTCAGTTCATCTGTTGTTTAAGAAGATGAACTATAGCTGGAACCGGTACTGCTGGAGTATGATGAGCTACTAGGATGGTATGAGCTGTAGGCTAAATTTTGTGCATCCCAACGTGCGTATGGACCACCGCTTTGAGGTTCCCAACTGCTTGGGTCATATGATGAGGCAGTAGTGCTTGGTACACCATATTCGGGGGCAGGCATTGGTGGCATTGGCATCATGGTCATTTTCATACCTCCTAATTTTTGTATTAAATTATAGATGAGGAAGCCAAGTACAAGTTTAATAGCGATTTTCGACAAAATCAAAGCCTTGAATGCTTTGAGTCCAATCAATGACATAATTATGGGCATGATGACCTTCAATTTCAATTTCATGAGCAACAACAATGGCAGGAAGAGTTTCTCCTTATTCTTCTTTTCGGCACGAGCTGAAAAATTATTTTTCATAATTATTTTTTATTTATTCTTATTCTATTTTTAAATTAATTAAATTAATTTCTTGTGTATTAATTTTTAAATTTTAATTTTGAAGTTATTGAATAAAGTGGATTTTATCAAGAACAATTAATAAACATAGTTCTTGATAAAGTTTTGAGTTTATATATAATATTATATGTTATTTAATTATTAAAAATTATTTAATTTTATATATAGTTATATGTATAATTTCATATATATTCTATTATATTTTATAACTATTATATATTTATATATAAGTATAAATGAAATAATATATATATAGTTATAATTATATATAGTTTTATTTATATATAATATAAATATAATAATATATATAATATTATCTATATAATACTATTTATTATTCTTATTTTATATTATTGTCATATAATAATATAAAATAATATATTATATAATATTATATAATAATATTTTATATTATTGTCATATAATAATATAAAATAATAATATAAATAGTACATTAGTATACATAAACAGTATAATAATGAAATAATAAAAACATGTAATGAAATGTAACTCTATATATGAAAAGTGAAATCCTCTCGGTGACTTCATATAAGATAGGTAGGTATCGTTCATATAAAAAGCTTATTCATAACTTCTAAGTGGAGTATTTAATCAAGAATATACTGGAGATATTTATGGTAAATATTATAACGGTGATTAATGCTAAATAATTTATATACAAATAAATTTATTATAAATAGTTTAAATAATTTCAAAAAAAACTTTTAAGATATAGATTATCTAGGTTTGTGTTTTTTATTAATTTTTATATCGTATTTGGAACATCTTTGTAGTTCTCAGACAACTTTTCTAACTAAACTTCCACTATAGGATTATTATTTTAATATACAAAAAACTTAACCAATACATGTGCAAAGACCACTGATAATGGATATTTAGCGGAGTACATAATAGCTATATAGCTAACCTGAAAATTCACCTAAAATGTAATTATTCTGGTTAAAAATTTTTTCACAATATATTACTTCTCTACTCAAATATAATTAAATTAGTGGTTTGATATTGAATATATAATTAGAATAGATAATTGTATTCTGCGATGTATAAAGTCTATTGTATTAAATATAAAAAAGATATTAAAAAATATATTAAACCCCCCGCTCTATTTTATATCTAAAAGTTGTTTGGTTTTTTATTATTTTTATAGATCCTCCGCTTAATTGTGGACTGAACTCAGAAGATAATTAAATGGAAAAAAGTATTATTTTTATAGATTCTCCGCTTAATTGTGGACTGGACTCAGAATATAATTAAATGGAAAAAAGTATATAAAGGATTAGAGAGCGTTTTCCATTGCAGTAAAAAAATTTAAAATTTTTTATATATAGTACTTAAAATGAAGTTAAATATCTAGGTAAAAATATATCAAGAAATTTTTGTTGTTATAAAATAAATATATCTGTTAGAAGTGAAGAACTTTAACTATAAGTAAATTATGAATTTATTATTATATGAAAATTGTATCTTTTATTTATTTAGGTTCTGTATCTTGAGGCAGTCATTTTTTGTCAAAAAACTATATTGTATTAAATTATAGACATGACTGTATATTTTTTTAAAAAATAACACTGTTTAAAAAATTAAAATGTGTCCAAGGTAACAATTAAAGTTTTAGATTAGATTAGAGTGGTGTTCTTAAACTTTGTACGGTAGTGCTAGATAATACATAAAAGTTAAAATAAAATGTCATTCTTGAACTTTTTAATAAATTTCTATCACACTTCGAATAATAGAGTATATGTCATATAATATATTATTTTATCGGTATTTCCAACCTCAGAACTTTATGGTAGATTTCTACCCACGTCAAATGCTTATGACTAATTTCATTAAACATATAATTATATTCACTATTTTTATAAAATTAATTTTTTTAAAATATATTGTTTTGATTATGATTATTTTGAACATATAATACAATTATTTTTAATATTTTTTATAAAAATAATTGTACGAAAATAATTTATTCTCTTTTATAAAAATAATTGATTAAAAAATATATAATTTTTTTTAAAAAAATAATGAATAATTATTATTATTATTATGTAATAAAATTATAATTATATTTTTTTTATAAAAATAATTAGCTCACATGCAATAATTTTAATATATCAAGCTACTTTAAGGTTTTTTATCTAAAGTTCTTTAAATTTTTAGCGATTCAAAGATTTATGACATCAAATCACCTTCTTGCGCAAATTTATTTGACTTGATATGATTCAATATGATTGTACTTACCTTCAGTTTGGGGTACTTCCAAATCGAATCCACGATCGGCACGATAACTAACAACAGAGCTTGCAAAAACGGTTTCAGGTAATTGAACACGTATCTCATTTGTGTTCAAAATCCGAGCAACGCGATCCAAAATAACTTTATCGATGACATCGTCATTGAAAGCGCGTCCACTAACTTCCTCCTCAACACCAGCAACATTATCCAGATATGTCAAAACTTTCTCCTTTAAGCAAAACATAGCATTGGCATGGAAGCAATTTTCCACAATGCTCGTAATCAATTCATCAGAAGTCTGTATGCGTGGCTCTCCAACGGAATTATCAATGGCAGCTGCACTGACTGTTGCGGAGACAGCGAGCAGAGCACAACCGATCGCGAGTAAGGATCTTATACGGAAAGCCATTTTTTTTATTTATAAATATAATTAATAATTAATAACTAATTAATTTTTTTATTTAAAAAATAAAGCAGTGAACGCGTCCTCAACTGCTCTGCTGCTGGTGTTCACTATTAAATTGTTAATGCGACAATGTTGAACAATTGGAAAAGTACACAAGATTTTATACTGCCGCTCCTCAAAACAGTTTTATAACAAACTATGACTTTGTGAGAGTTACGGTGGCATATATGGCCAACAAGAGCAATGAAATATAATGGAAGAAGAAGCGAATTCCAATGGACAAGGTGGCACTTTAAGTGACCAACGCAACAGCACGCATGCAGTAAATAATTTTGGTTATGCAGCCGTATTTCGTTTTCCAAAAAATTTTTCGTACTACGAGTATTCAAATTTTGTAGAGTGATTTTTTCTTTGCGGGCCAAGTTTCTGTATTGGCCAAGTTTTCGTTGACAAAACAATTAAAAATCGACATTAAACCCCAAACCCGCGGTACACTTCTGGCATTTACCATTGACCATTAGCATTATTGAACAATTGCATTTCTTCATAGGCAGCCAAACACTTTTTCCAGCTGCGCTCCACTACATTTCGATTTTCGATATCAAAGCGCCTCATTTGTATGCAAGTCCAGACCTCTTACATTACTTTTGCTTGAGTATCGGAGACTCTACTCAAAATTGGCTCAAAACATTTTTCAACGTATAAGCCTCAACGTATGCTCGCTCTGTAGTGCCATATATGCCTTGAAAGACTGAAAACAGCACGGAACTGAGTTCGATGGTGTGCCCTACGCAAGGTTTTAGCCTAGGCGAGAGCAGAAGAAGTGCTTGAAAAAGTATTTTTGATTGATTTTGGCTACGCATGCGCGTAACTTGCATTTTCATTATTTGGATTTTTAAAAATTTCTCAAAGTATTTTTGGTTATGAAATTCATTTAATTATATTTATATAAATATAGTTATTTCCGTTATTAGTTTGTATGTATAGCTATTATTTAAATATATATACTTAACTTCATACAAAATATATATACAATATAGTGTTTCAATCATAATTTTTGGACGCTTTCTTCAAACATTTTCGTCGTACATGGCGAAGAGTATTTAAAAACGCAAGTGCGTCTCATTGCCCAAATGGATTTATAATTCTAGACGCATTTGCAGGCGCGTACATACTATAATTGGTTAAAGGTAAAGGTAAAAAAATAGGTATTTGTGTTAACAAACACTCATGAGCTGGTTACCTACTCACTGAAATCACTAATTATGGGTCAACATAATTTGATTTCCAAATGTACGATTTGCAATTATTTTAATGTAAACAATTTTTTTTTTTTTTTGTAAACATATTTATATTTTTTTATTGCAAAATTAATTATAATTAAACTCTAAACATAACCTAATTCGTTTAAGAAATTTATTATGCAATATTAATTGTGGTAGCTCACTTACAATCGTTAAGCTGGCAATTAAACAAAAATATCTGAGTATAGTAAAAAAAGAACTGAATAAATAAAAATTCCTGTCAGATCTCAAGATCTGTTTGGCCTAAATTGAGCTGGAAACGTAACAGTCAGGTGCTTCAACTAAATTCAAACCTGTTCAGTACAACGGCATCGGTTCTGACAGTTCATTGTGGACGAGGAAGTCATGCTGTGAGACTTGGTCTACACTGTAATGACGTTTGTGATTCTGGTACTAAAGAGGAGAAGAAATCACTGTTTTTTTTTGTCAATGATCATCCTTGAACAATAAAATACCAACCATTTTTAGTGGTTTTCATCCATTAGTAGAGAGTAATCCATTAAAATATATTCTAGATTAAACATTTTTGGAGATTTTTATAATGTCATCCACTAGTAGAGACTAATCTAATCTAATAAAATCTATTCTAGACCCAAGAATTCTAGAATGTCAGGTGGATTTAGCTACACTAATTCTTTGTTTGGTATTAACTCTGGTTTTAACTGATATTGTCTTTATGTGCAACATATCTCTTTTGTATGTGATTCCGTTTCTTTATCATGAAATCTTCATATGCGATTGATACCTAAAGTGGCCTGTTAAAATAATCTGGTCAACATTTTAATTTAAATTTTTTTTTATTACCTAATATTTTTATTATTACCTAATGCCATTTTAGATTATCCTTTCCAAAGAACGTGAAGGTTTGCAAAGAGTTTTTACATTATGTTCTTATTAGACCCTTAATACTTTCTTCCATATTTACTTGCTTGTACTGCAGTATGGCTTAGTTTCACATATTCTCATGGATGTCCTCTGTCTGGCACACCTTGTTTCACAAAATAACCTTGAGGCGAAGGATTGAAAGCATACAGACTGTGAACACTAAGACTAAGATGCGGCTTTTGCACAATCTAATCTAGTCATTTATCTGTCCATATATGATAAAAAATTGCGTGAAGAAACAAACTTTTCGTGTAAAGATTTTAGCTCGAATAGAAAAAAAAACCACGAGCCAGCAATTACAATTCAGCAAACCATTTATGGTAGATTGACAAATAACCAGATCTCATAAGATGGTCATACCAGATCTCAAACAGTGGATGCCCAGAAAATGCAAACACATAAATTTTTACTTAAAGCAGTTGTTTTTAGGATATAGGTCCATAAATTAGGACACGACGGTAATCTTTGCTTTACATATTCCAGAAACGACATTGCTGAAAATGTACACCACGTATATTTGGAAAATGGAAGATATGTTACAATATGGAAAAGTATAGCTTAAGTGCTGTTTCTGAAAAGTTCTCTAAAGTTGATAATCCCATAGGGCATTTATTAAGTTCAGAGAACGAATAAAGAGCAGCACGAAATTTGGTCACTATAATAATGAGTAAACAAAGAAAATTTGAAAGATTTCAAAATGTACCAAACGAGGAAGCCAGACTCTTCGTGTGAGAGTGAGAATTACTGATAGGCATGAGGTTATTTACAGAACTGATGTGTCCTGCTTTTAAAAATCAATGTGCTATCTTCAATTTTATGCTTAAAAAAAATAGGAAACTATTAACTATTAAAGTTATTATTAAGTAAGTTTGTTTTCTTGCTCTCTGCATGCCTGGCAATTTAATAGAGACTGACTTCGTCTCATATTTATTTCAAATAATTTAGGGTTAGTACCGACACTCCATCTTTTGTATACGTTTTACAGATTAAATTGACCACATTTTTCAATGGCGTTATTTTTGCTTCAAAAACCGGTTGTATATTTTTCTATATTTCTCTTTTTTTTTTTTGTTGGCGGTTTTGGTGGTAGAACTATCAGTTATTTTACGATTTTTCAGACGTTAGAAGATTTCGAATATAAATTTGACGAATTTAAATTTATTGAAATTTGGCTGACCATACAACACTTTTACGAGTATTACCGAGAATTCATCATCAGTGGTCTTAGGAAATATTCGAATTTTTATTGAGTTAGTTTATATTTCGTATATAAAATGTTTGGATTGCAAGTGCCAGGCTTAGAATTCGTGCCTGTCAAATTAAAAGCGATGACTAATTGTGTTTTTCCAGAAGTAGCTAAGGCTGCACAAACTTTCAATGCTCAAGTTCCAAGTTTTTTGTCACTTTTTATTTTTTAAGTGACATTAACCAAAGCATTTGCTATATTTGTCGACATAATTATATTGTCACTTATTCTGGTAACCCTTGAAGGATACGGCATATAAAGCACACCTTCTTCCAAACTATAAGGTTTCTCTACATGGTTTTAGAGTACTTTATTTAAGAAGAATTAAATATTTTATAAAATAAATATAATTAAGATTACTGAGATGTGAGTGCTTGTCTATTTCCTTTCTACAAACAAATTACTTTGTTCAGGATAAAGTGGAATAGATATTTCTAATTTCTATTAATCCTCAAATAAAGTTTAAATATATTTTTTATTGAATTCCTAGTTTTTTAGTTTTTACAATTTATCGAGGTCGGCTCTAGTGTCAAATCAATCACACCCAGACGCTCGTCAAATATGACAATGTAATTTATTGTGACCTTTTATTAACCTATTTTTAATTTGTTTAATTTGTAATTTTAATTAAGTTCAATAAATTGAATTTTATGTTTTTTACTCTCTATTAAACACACATTTTTGTAGAAGCATTTTATTTTGCAATGTACGAAGTAAAAGCTCTCTTGTTGCGTTTCCAGTCAAATAATCTAGAAATTGTGTTTTCAGTTTTCAATTTGGTCAACAATCTTATTTATATAGAAAATGTCTCTTCAATCAATTTCAGTTTGTCCTTATAATTCATCAAACGAAAGGTTTTCCAAAAATTTTTTGGAAAAACAACAGGTGGTGTGGATGGAGGTGTGGTGGAAACTTTGTCCAAATGGTTTTCAGTATTCGAAAAGTTTCTCTAAAATGTTCATCTATATACGAATACACCGTAAAATTTCCGTAAAGATACTTTGACATTCACTCATCATCAAGTTTACTGCTGAAAAATTAAATTTCAATTAAGAAAATTTATTTAAAAATATTTACTTAATCACTTTGTAATTCATTTAAATTAATTTGATATTTTGTACACTTAAAGTAAGAGTTTCTCCTTATTTACCTTTAAATAAAGTGTAATGGTAAAATATGTATATTATTTGTTGATTTTGCTCTTTGCAAACTTCCCAAATTGTGTTATGAAAGATACTTAAAATTGATTGAAAGTTTGACTAAAAGCAATGAAACTTTCTTATAATATAAATGTCCATTTATTTAATATTGCAAAGTAATGTAATTAATTTTGTGTAAATATTGACAAAATTAATTACAATCTGTAATTTGCCTGTAGCATTAACATTAATCTTCAAAATAATAACTTAATTGTCAAAATAATACGACTATAATACCTTGAACAATGGTTTAATAAAAAGTAATTATGAAAATTTCAGTAGTGATTTGTGGGTTACTTTTAACTCATTAAGTAAATGTCAGGTATTAATTCTAGAGCTAAAGCAGAAAAGATGCTCTTCAGTATACAATTTTTGCATATTGGTGTCCCTCACGCAACAACTGTCAAATTAATACAAATACCTGGAGTTAGTATTGAAAGCTTAGGTAGATTAAGATGTTTATCAAATCACCTGGTTAAAATTGGAAAAATTTTCTATTAATTTCAATTAATATTAAATTTAATAAAAGGAAGGCATGGAAGAAGCCGTACAACAACTTTTCTTGGGTTGTGGCTCTCAAGATGAGAAGAAAACTGCGCTTCACCTCACGTATTAATGTCCACAATTGGCTAGACGAAGACTAAAAATCTTAGCGTTTTTTTTATGACTTTGCAGAGTTTTTATCTATTAATGTTAAAACATAGACAAATTTATAGGATTGCTTGGTTTGTTGTCTTTTAATTGACCCATACTCGCTATTTAAGTACTCAATGCTTCAGACTTTTAATTTTAAGTTGGTGCTTCACGACTGGCAAACAGTAAGTGGCTAATCCATGTCACTACAATGAACTATTATTAGTGCACAAGGTCAGCTGGAGTGCACAAGGCTGCATTTACTCAAGTTACTTTTTATTACAGAATTATTTAATGTATAAATTTTCGTATAATCTTGACAATTAAGTCAAGATAAGTCAATTTCCAAGTGGAGCTAAGTTATCTTCAGTAAAATAGTTCTATAAGTATTAAAAATAGTCAAAATATTAGTTAAAGAAAAATCGATTCATATATTTCGAAAATAATCTCTAATACAATCGATTTATATTTATATGAATTTAAATCAATACAATAAAATAAATCAATATTAAATAAAAAAACAGGAATATATGGCGAACGATTTATAAATTCTATATGATTTGCTTTTAAATAAATAATTATCATCCCTGACGTATGAGTGATTTTTTTCGGATAAATACAATACAATAAATCATTGTAATGGTTTGATATTATTTTTTTTTCTTATTATTTTTTTATTTTTAATTATATCTTTCTGATTAGAAATTGACAATTATGTAATTAAATCTTAAAAACTAAACATAATGCAATTAGTAGGTGAAAAAAAGGAATTTAAACTTTATAATAAAATGAAATGGATTATATATATCAAAATTTATAGCAAAGGAAAAACATATATATCAACATTACGTTAAGGAGATATGAAGCTTTTTCGCTTAAGTCCAGATCTTGTGGTATCAGAAAGCAGATATTGGATCATTGGATTACTAAGCTGGTGAAGTTTCACTTTATATTTTTGGTCGCATGTTCTAATCATGTCTGCAACTGTTGGGATTCCAAGATCGTTTTGGATATGTACATTTTTGAGATACCAAGGAGCGCCGGTTATTTGTCTAAGTAATTTGTTTTGAACTCTCTGCATTTTTTTCGATATTAGAAGCACATGCTGTACTCCAGAGGACCAGATAGGTTTTAAGAGATTGAATTGTATACCAGGACTTTATTAGTCCGACTTAACTTAGAGTTGTTATTAATAAGCCAATGAAGCTGCTGTGATTTCAATTTTATTTGAGTTTTTTTGCTTTTAATGTGTTAAGTCCAAGTCAGCCTTCATCCAGATCAATGCCAAGATATTTTACATCACATGACTGGGGTATAATGATGGTATTCAACTTAATAGGGGAACACGTTTCTTTTCGTAGAGTAAACGTGATATGTACACTTTTCGTTTCGTTTACCTTTATGCGCCACTTTGCTAGCCACTTCTCTAATAGACTTAAATGAGTTGAGACACTTTGGGAAGCCCTCATATGATCACTGTTAGAACTGAGAATTGGAGAATTGCAGTGGGAGATCAGTAGTGGGAGATCAGCTGTGTAAATTATATACAGAAACAGCCCCAGAACGCTTCCTTGAGGAACATTAGCCATTATGTTGATTTCTGTTGAAATAAAGGTATTGTATTTCAATCTAAATCTAGTCACTTCTCCAATAGATTTAAATGAGTCGAGAGACTTTGGGATGCCCTCATATGATCACTGTTAGAACTGAGAATTGCAGTGTCATCCGCGAAAGTAGGAAGTATGTGATTAGAGAGTAGTGGAAGTAGATTAGCTGAGTAGATTATATACAGTATACAGCTGAGTAGATATATACAAACGGCCTCAGAACGCTTCCTTGAGGGAACATCAGCCATTATGTCGATTTCTCTTGAAATAATGGTATTGTATTTCAATATAAATCTTCTAGAGGATATATATGAATACAATGCTTATGCATATTTTCAGGAAGGTAATGTTTTATTTTATACATAAGACCTTCGTGCCAAACCCTATCAAAAGCTTGGGCTACGTCCAAGAAAACGGCGGAACAGTATTTTTTGTGCTGAAAAGCAGTATGTATTTCTTTAGCAATTCTATGGATTTGCTCAATAGTGCCATGTTCTGTTCGAAATCCAAATTGATGGTTTGGGATCACATTGTTTTGATTTTATTGCAATGCAGAATTAAATATGTAGTTAAAGTTAATTTTAATTAGCTTAAAGTGGATTGTGCTACAATATTTATTTTTACTAAAATTTTTATTTTTTAAAATATATAAAAACATATAAAAAAAAATTGCAAAAATATTTATATTTACTGCTATCACAGAGCGGCCCAATAAAACCTCACGTTAGCCAAAGTAATTAAAAAAATCACTGACTGGAAGCTCGTGATGAGTTTTATTACTGCAAGTGACATATACGTAATACCTATGTGACGAGACATTTTTATTGCGGAAATTGTGATGCATAAATAAATTCGGCACAGTTATCTAATATCTAACCACCAAAAAATAGTGAAACATGGCATGTTTATATGAATTATTTAAATTATTCCAAAAATACTCTGGTATCAACCACAGAATGTACATATAAAATGCAGTGAATAAAACCAAATCCTTATGCCGCTCAGGTAGTTGTCGAAACGTTATATTTCGTTTAGTCACTTTTGAAAACACGAGTAGATGAAATAAAATAAAATAAAATACATTTAAATTCGAATCAAAATTGAAATGTTTTATATTATTTTTTTGATAAAAAATGTTTGCCGCTCAAGTGTCAACAACATGTTTCAGGCGACAGCAATTTGCATGCAAGTCAGCGTCCAAATTGTAAAGTTGAACGTAAAAATATGTAAAAAATTATTTTATTTTTCTTATCGATTCTTTTAAAAAATAGTTCACTTTAAGCCTAAATATTATTTATTAAATTTTTTAAAAATTCTGGAGTTAAATTTTTTTTATTAAGTATATCGATTTCAATTGCGTTTGTGAAAAATTGTGAATCCTTCAGCAATTTGATGTGTTGCTGACATCTGAATAATTAAAATTAAAATATTCGCATACCTGAGCATACAAAATGGCAATCACTTTCACTTTATTGACTTTAAGAATTTATTACATTAACAAAAAAATTAAAAAAAAAAAATAAAAAGTTGAAATAAATTATATATATTCAGTAAATATCAAGTAAATTGTTGGAAGCTAATTGGACAATTTCTATAGAATTTTAATAAAAGTTAACGATAAAATTAATTAATTTTGATGATTGAAGAACTATACTTCTTGTTGGTTTTTAAAGTTAAATAAAATCGTTAAATTTTAAAGCTAGGATTTAAATTTCAGTTTAATTCTGTCAAGGATTTGATTTAACTTGGCACCGCCGCGGCGTAACAAACAACAGTGATGTCAGCCTAGAGATCAGATGAAGAATCACAATTGTCAATAGTTGCTACTATAGGCTCAGTAGGTAATTA
Source organism: Teleopsis dalmanni (assembly GCF_002237135.1). Classification (NCBI taxonomy): domain Eukaryota; kingdom Metazoa; phylum Arthropoda; class Insecta; order Diptera; family Diopsidae; genus Teleopsis; species Teleopsis dalmanni. The sequence goes on from NC_051847.1 coordinate 166,373,012, forward strand.
GGATGTAGAGTTCTTTCTCGACAAACAAAACTCTCTAGGGCACTCATCCTTCCTGTGCTTCTGTATGCTGCAGAAGCATGGACGGTATCACTGAATGATGAAGCAACACTGGGAGGTGTTTGAGAGAAAAGTTCTTCATAAGAGTTTTAATCCTCTACGAGTTGGCGACGACTAACGCATACGAATAAGCTACGAACTGTACGAGCTTTTTCTCGACATTGATATAATTCAGTGAATTAACAACCAGCGGCTTCGCTGGCTTGGTCATGAGGTGAGAATGGATGAAGATGCACCTGCGAAAAAGGTATTTGTAGTCACGGTTGCCACTTATGGTACTTTAGTACCAAAATTGGTACTTTTTTTTCCTTTTGGTACTCTGGTACTCATGCTCAAAAAATGGTACATTTTCGGCGACCCAACTTTATTGTGGATATTTTCAATTAATTTTTTTTATAAATGTAACTTGTATTGTTTTATACTTTTTGTACATTTTATATAAATTGTATTTTCTTATAAAAAGACAATAGAAAAATTTTGGACCTTATTTACAGAAATGGTACCTTTTTAAACCAATTTTGGTACAGAAAAAAATTTTCAAGTGGCAACCGTGTTTGTAGTAATAGTTGGAAGAAAAACGTGTAGAGATAGACCGTGTCTCCGGTGGAGAGATCAAGTTGAGAAAGCACTAACCAGATTTGATGTACGAAACTGGAGAAGACGCGCTTGCCGCAAAGGCGCATGAAGAGACATGTTGCGTCAGGACGAAACCCGGTAGCGGGTTGTTATAGCCACATAAGTAAGTAAAATCGTTAAATATAATGGATTATATTTTATTATTATAATAGTTATTGGTAGTTCTAGATATGAAGTTTATAGAGGAATTGGTTACATTCTACAAAAAATCAAGTATCGGATGCAAAATTTATACTCTTGAGACTATAAAAAAATAAGACTAAAAGCATATCTTGATTTATAATTTCATATATCTGTCATTATTCTTCTTACTTTAATTGATATCTATTGCTATGTTTAGACAATTATACTTAACTCAAAAAACATGCAATAACATGAGCCATTGCTTATACAATTCCAAGGTTCGTATGAAAATATGCTAAAGTGGTTCAATAAATCTAATTGTAATATTAATTATTTATTTTAATATCTTGACACCAATTTTGTTATTAATCTAACTTATATATATGTTATTAGTTTTTTAAGTGCTTTCGAAGAGCACCAGTTAATATATCGATTTATAAACAATCATCACCGGAAAAGATCTTTGTTGACTTTCTCTTAAGACATGTATTAGGAATTTAGGAGCTCTAAATTATGCAAGGTGACTTATATTTTAATATCTTTAAAATTGTTGGAACTTTGGGGTGACGAGAAATTTGGTTATATTGTGTTATAAAAAAGCCTGCCATTAATCTTAATTTATTTGATTGTAATCTTTGTGACCATAGTGACTTGGAATCACTAATATGTTTGTTGTGCCTTCTGTGAAACTGACTTATTATTTCGTTGCGAATATGGATTATGTTCCAGAATTAAATTTATTTACAGTCAGTTTCAATTAGTTGTTATTCACTTATTACCGAGTCAAGAATACAGCTAGGCATTTAATTAGTAAGTATATGATCCTATCTTCGTTTTGACAACAGTATCTTAATGAATCTGATATAGAGATGCCTAATTCTTGCTGATTGATTTTTTGCTGTACTCGATAGTGAGTCGGTATTGGATTTTCAAATCAAATATCTAAGGAGATAATGCATGTGCACCATTTATTTTAATTTTATAGTCTTCAATATTTCGATTTTTCCATAGTTTTATAGGCAAAAGTGCCTGTAGCGAAGGTGCACAAATTTGATGTCTAAGTTAGTAAATTTGTCTTTATAATTAGGTCTAAGAATTCAAAGGATATAAAATCTGCAAAGTAGTATAGAATAATTCCTTACTTAGGATACACATTCATTGTCAGATATTCTCATTGAGGATTTGCAATATCATGGGTTCATGCTTTGGACTTACGGTAAACGAAGCAAGTCATTATAATAAGAACTCTAACATTGTTTTTAATTCAAACTCTGATGAACTCTGATTAATTACTGATTTTTTTTACTAAATGTGTTGCTGCACTGGTTCCTGATGTATACAGAATCAGTGAAACGCAGATGTTTAACATCTAACAATATTATTTTTCTGCGTCCAGTGATAGTTGGGAAATAAATTTTCTACCTTCATTTGAAGTGAAGTTCTTAGAAAAATAATATGCAAAAATAATTTAAAAATAATGAAATAAAAATAGTTCCTCAACTGCTTAGTTTGATTTAAAACACAAAAAAAATTAAATTTCAATATCTTATCTCCAGGTATGTGGTAACAAAAATCGTTACGTGTACCAAAGAGGAAGCACCGTCGCTACTAAATTAATTAGAAATTAATAAACATCCGGGTGTCATTAAGCAGAATGATATTAATATTATCTTTGTATTCTTTTTTTTTTTCTATGTAGTTTAGCTTGGGATACTTTCTCGATGAATAAACACAATATATTTAATATTTCAAATATTTCATAAATTAAAAATCGATCATATAGGATGTGTTTCGTTTCAGATGAATTATTGGATTTCAGAGTATTTGTTTTTAATTTTTATTAATAAAAAGTTCTTATATAAATTTCCAATATCACAGCAAGATAAATGAGAGTTTTCACTTTTTAATTACATCAAAAAACCATAATATTAAGCTATAATTAAATTAGAAATTGAAATAGATGCACGTAAGCAATTAATTTAATTAAATATTCACCTAAGTAAGTTAATTAGGACACCATAAAAGTTATACGTGCAGTGATTTATAAAATAATTTTATTTGAATTTTATTCATTTAGTTTTAGTTATAAAAGAAAGCTGATTTCGTTGAAATTAATTAATTATTACTGCTAAAATAATATATAAAAAACACATATCCTTATTTTAAAAAAAATTTCTTTATTAAGCATTGAGTTGTAATTGATTGTTAGGAAAAATCTTATGACATTAAAGCTAAACTATTCGTTAGTTCTACCTTTAACTAGTTGAAGAGTAAATAACATAGGTTGCCAATAGGTCAATATTATGTTGAAGCTATTTGAGCCTTTGAGTACTTTTACTCTTTCTTAACACGAGGTATTTTTAAAATCCCTCTTTACGCCTTGACTGGATTATTGTTTATCACTTCATCAGTAGTTTCACCGATAGTCTACGTTCATGGCCGTATAAGGGAATATAAAGGAATAATTCTTCTAAAGACGTTATATAGTTTCCAAAATATTTTTAATAAAAAAAAATAAATGTTAATATTAGAGTAATAAAAATAGTGCTTTTATGTGATTGAAATAAATAACTTTTAAAGTCATTTAAAGAAGTTGCTATCCAATACCAACAAATTCTTTTTTTTTCTTAAAGGTGATTCTTTAAATTTTTTATTTATTTTTCTTAAAGGTGATTTTTAAGAAAATTTAGTAACAAAAAAAAATACTATAAATATAAATGAAATAAATATAAAATTTTATATAAATATAAAAATTTTTTCTTTAATCGCGGGTTAGAATTTAAGTTTTTATTTTACGAACACGATTGAATTTACCTCCCATCGCTTTACAGTTCAACCAAACTCTTCTATATTTTCGATTTGAAGTTTGAGTGGATTACTTAATTATTTACTTATTTCTTTAATTATTTAATTTTAAATTAACACAAAAGAATCATTTTGATTTCAGATAATTCCAGTAACGTTCTTGGAAAACCACTCGAGAATCTGTTACAATCGTACAATGCATAATACCACAGTACGATCTACTTTCCAAATTTTAATTAAAATAATTTTCGAAAAAAATAATTTTTCATTTTTTCATATATTTCACAAAACTAAAAAATAAAATAAATAATTTACAATAAATAGTAAAACTAAGAATATAAGCAGCTTAAGTAGAAAATATCATTTTATAAATAAAATGCGGTATTTTTGTTTGCTTCATTTCTTTGGAATATCCTTTGAGTTGTAACTGAAGTTTCCGGTTCCGTAGTATATTTGCCTGATGGCACAGAGAAGTAAAATAAAAAATATTTTTTTTTTATTTTAAACTATTAACATATAATTTAGGTCCTCTTAAAGTGTTTCTGTGCAATAATATTGAAAATAACTAGCGAACTGGAAATGTTACGCCGTTCCGCTCGGAATGTGCTTCACGTGCTTAGCATATTTTTAGGGACTTAAGGTTCGTTGACTATTGTACTAAACTTAGGAAACGTAGGAAATGTAGGAAATGGTTTAGGCATAGGCATTGTAGGCTAAATTTTGTGCATCTTCAATTGGTTGGTATGCTTCGATGACAGAACTGACTGAACGTCCATCCCAAGGTCCGTGAGCGGTAATATGGGCGGAATGGTGTTCGGCGGCAAGCTAGGAAATAACAGGAAATAATAAAAGACAAATAAAAATTGTGTAAAAATTAAATAAAAAATAAAAAAAAAATTGAAGTAAGGAAAACAAGCTGTAATTTGTATACAAAAAACACCAAATAAGTAATTTCTATATTGTTCGAGCGTGTTAAATTGTCAAGAATTTCATAGAATTCAGCTAATAGGGTTGATCAGTTGGTGGAAGGGCCAACCAGCACCTTTGAACTTTATTAAAATACCTATGCAAAAAAAGGATATATTGAGAAATATTGAATATTTCCGAAATATTTCCTTTTAGTTATAATATTTTTCTACATAATTATGGCTTTATTATTTTGTGACAAATAAATTTATAGGAAATTTAAAAGGTTGTGGGCAATAAAAATAATTATTCAAAAATGTTTTTTTCCTTCTATTTCGTAACCATATTATAACCCAAATTAAGTACGGATAAAGGAATTTGACAAAAAATTAGAACAGAAAATATGTTAATTATTATGAAGGGTTGGTTTTTTTTTCGTAGTTTGGATTTTGTCTTTATGCTTTGGATTTTAATTAAGGGATTGAAAAACTTACCCACAAGGAAAATTCTTTTAGCATTTTTAGTTTTGGTTTTCTAAATTTTTTTGTTTTTACATTATTTTGTTCTTTATTTTATAAGCATTTTTAAGTAAATTCTTTTGTATTCCAATTTATTTAACAGCCCACGACAGCCTAAAATTATACAAAAAAAATAATTAGCTTACCTTCTTGCACAATTGGAAAATGGCCAAACCAACCGATACTATGAATGAGAAGAAGCCTAAGGCTAACGCATTGAAAGCCTTAATTTTCAATATGCCAATTGCCATTGGAATCACAGTCATTGCCTTCAATAAAATCAGAACCATAATTGGTGTAATCATTTTACGTAGACGATGCTTTTTGCCTGAAAGTATACAATAAAAAAATATTTTCATGTAACTTTTAAGTATTCCACTGGCATATGGTTTATAACATGCAAAACACACCCTTCTTGAAGATGTTTCCCTTCTTACCCTTGCCTTCAACAACGTCATTATTGGCAAATTTAACATTCAGGCTTAACTCATCATTGTCCAAACTGCGTGAGGAGACTGTGACCTTAGCGTCAGCAATAGGCAAGTCCATGGTTACATCGTGACCTTGTATATAATTTTCAATGGCATCGAAAAAGTTATCACTGCTGGAACGAGCCTTGCTTTCAGTGGAGGCCTTGAAACCATTGCTTTTTACCTCAACATCCGAAAACTGAAATGGAATGAAATGAAGTGAGTAAATTTTTTCACTAGAATTTAATTTACTTTTTTATTTTTTTAAAAATTATAAATTGCTTTAAGGTAAATAAAAGTTGTAATTTTAATAACAAGAAAAATTTTATGGAAATTATGAAAGTGTAGATTTCAAAGAAAATGTGAAGGTATTTTAAAATGTCCTGAAAATTATGTTAATGAAGTCAAATGAGTGCAAAAACTGCAGGTGTGCGAAAATGATATATATATAAGTGCGGGTATATCTTTATATCTATGTAAATTTAGATATAGAGTGAGTTTTTCTCTTATTGGAGAACAAGCAAATGCAAAGTGTTGACAGGTAGTCTAGAGATTAATTTTTCTAATTAAAAGTGACTTTCATTTCTAAAGTAGAAAATATAGTTACTACACCTTTAAAGTCTCTTGAAGCTGTTAAGCTGATAAGTTAAAGGATAAAAACAAAATTTTCTGCTTTTTGCTAAGAAATAATTTTTGGCATTACTTTAAAAACATGTCCTGAGTTAAATTAAAGAACTTTAAACAAAAATTAAGAAGAATTGTTGTGGAAGAAATCTATTAAATACTTTCATGCAATTTAATTTGTTATTGGTTAAACATGCTAGAGCTTTATTTTCTTAAAGATTTTGATCAACTATTGAAGCTCCCAGTAAAGAGCATCTTAAGTTTTGTTAAAGGATTTAAAATCAGTTTTAATGATTTTAAATTCTTCGTGGTTTATACGATGCAAAAGGCTATCAGCTTGAAGTAGTTAACTAGGATCACTTAGCAAGATTAAAGAAATGTAACGTTATATGAAGGCTAACTTTAAAAAAAAAATTAGAAATATATCGAAGTAATTCAATGTATCAAATAAAATAAACAGAAACTTCAAACATTTATTAACTTATTTAGAAAAATTGAAAAAAAAAAATTAGTTTGTATATGTATTTCAAACCTATAGTGGAAGTAATTATATTTGATATTAATAGGGAAGCTGAAAGTATGGTTTATTTTGTGGTTCAAAATAAAATTCAATGATTTTAGCGTTATTTCAAAAATAAAAATAGAATGAAAAAAGAAATTTTCACATTAGCAATATATATCTAAATTTATATATTCAATATATTTTTTTAACAGATATAATATTGAATTTAATATTATTAAATATTATCAAATGTGGCACATTTTCACAAAATAATTATTATTAGAAATTTATTGAATTAGTGCTTGAGGTACTAAACATTCTCAGATTATTTATCAATATAAAATCGATAGTAATGTTTATCAGAGATAATATCACAATATAATAATAATAATATATATATACATATATATAATCTAATGCAATAGATATATAATTTAAAAATATAGTTAAAAATATTTATAAGGGATTATATGAAATTCTATATTATACTGTTAAAGATAAATTATTAATATATGTTAGTAATTGTTATGAGTTGATGATCTGTCCTTTGAAAGTAATAAATTTTTAATTTATTATTTTATTTTTAAATAAAATCTAAATTACATTTTTAAAAAAAATTTTTTAACTAACTTATTATTATTTTCAATAAATTAAAATACTTTAGAATATTTTGGTGTCGTGATAATTAATATTTTAATTTTAATAATACAAATAATATTAATACTAATATTAAAATTTAAAATTAACATGTTTTTTAATTTTTATTGTTATAAATATTTATTTGAAGAAGTGAAGTTTATTGTTTTATTTTTTTGCTATGCAAAAAATTAAGCTTATCCATACACATATGTATAACAATAAAAAAAAAAATCAATGATAAATTTCAAATCTTTAAATAAATTTAAAAAACTTAATTCCAAACAAAAACAAAAGTGCTTATCATTCACAGAAAAAATATTTTTTACTTTTTTAAATCCGTAGGGATTTGCACCGTATAAAAATAAATCTTAAAAAATCTTATAAAATCTCTGAACTCACCTTGAATGTATCTTTGTTGATAACGGTATCCAGAAATCTCATTGCTCGAACCTTAATGCACGCCATTGAATCTTCACCGCTTTCGCATTTTAAAGTTTCCTCATTAATCATGCTCTGCATATTGGTTGCCTTGACGGCGGTGGCAGCATTGCCAACTGCTGCAAAACCCAAAATTGCTACGAGGACGCAATACTTCGTTGCTGCCATCTTGTACTTTTATCTTATCCGCCTTGTAAATAAAGTTTCACGTAAAATCTTTACGAAAAAAAATAACGATTTCCTGTGCTGCTTTGCCACTCGCTTGACCACTCGCCTCAGTGAAGAAACAGTTGCGAATAATAATGGTTTTTCTATTGTCCACGATTTTTATACTGCATAGTAGAGTTTTAAGTTCAACTACGCACTTCCCACAAAACAGTGGCCAAGAGCAGCCACAACTCAAAGAAACACAGCAAGAGAAAAATGGCGGAAGAAGACATAAAAGCAAAACCAAAAGACAGACGTAACCCTGTACAAAGCCTGACAAAACAAAAACAAACGTTGAGCTGCTCTCAATTGCATGGCAGCAGTCTGTCGTATGTCGTCCGTTGTCTGTTGTCTGCCTTTGATGTGTTTAATGAGTGCAATTATGTGTTGGTTGTATTGTTTCTGATTTCTGTGTTTTTTTGATTTTTTGTGTTTTTTGTTTTTCTATGTTGCTTGGCAGAGTGTCAGCAACTTTGTTTGTAGTGCGCGGTGCTGCTGTATGTGTTTATGCTTTATGCTTATTAACCAGCAAAGGCACATATACATGGCGTATGCGTAACATTATTTTTTGATTTTATTTGAATTTCATTCATGGCTTGCCTTTGCTTGGGATTTCGTGCACGTTTGTTTAGATGCGTACAAATTTATTTTGGCAGCGATTGATTTTCAACGTTGAACGTTCAGCAATCAGTAGTCAGCAGTCAACAGTCGATATCAATGATTAGCATGTGAAGTTGCATTTGAAATAAAAAATTTGCAGTTGTCAGTCAAAATTCTCGGCATAAATTGTTTGAATATTTGCTAGGAGAGTTTTTGCTGTGATAACAATTTGCTGATAATATTTTTTTTTCTATTTGTTATTGACAGTTTGCTACTTCATACAAAACATTTTTTGTTTTCTCTTAATTAGGATGCTTAATGAGTTCATTAAAATATTTAAGTAAAACTGAAGGGTCTGGCAAGTAATGTTTTATTTGAAGTCCATAGCTACAATTCATTGCCAAGTTTTAATTAGAAAAACAAAAAATGCAAAAAAAATAAAAATAAAAAAATAAAATACTAAAATGAATATATTATAAATATACAAAACAGATATTTTTATTTTAATAGAAGTATCTCATTAAAAAAATCAAGTTTTTTATGATATAATCATTCTTTATATCTTCAAATTTTTAAATAGATTTTTTAAGTAAAATTGTATACTTTTTATAAAGTCATAAATGGACATTTTTTTTTGCTTTATACTATACATCATAGAAGAAACTTGCTTCATATGGAATTTCTGTCACCAGAACAAATTTAGAGCTCTTCTCCAGAGTTAGTTCTGGATTTTGTTCACAAAGCTTTAAGGGGCTTTGTGTAATCAAAATTGAAATTGGTACAATAGGAGGACTCTTCTGGCCCCAGTACCGGCTGTTGGGCGATTACACATTTTAAACTTTTAATAATAATAATAATACATCACTTTTATGACACAAATATATATGTATAAATATATATATTTGTATATAATATATATCTTTATATGTATAAAGAAGTTTTTTCGAAAAATAATGAACTACAACAACAAAAAATCATTTTATATTATTTTAATTAATTGAATTTTTGGCTGACCATTTTGACTAACAGTTGAGCATATATACATTATATATTAAAATATATCAAATTGTTTAAATAGTAAATATATGTAAGAAAAATTATATAGGGATATTAATTATAATATAAAGCATATTCCAAAAAGTAATAAAAAATAATTATGTATCAATAGTTGATGATATATTCTGTAACATTAATTGGACCACAACTTCTGCATGATAAATTACATAAATATAAAGGGCACCTGTATTCTCATAGATAATTGTATTATAATTAAACTCAGTTTAAAGATGATAGATGAAATATAGAGACTTCAACATTTTTTTTAAATATGTAAGTCGAAGCCATCAAAAGTTAACATGACCCACATGACCCACATGACCCACTCAAAACTCGTCTTTCCAGTTATTTCAATCTACGTACTAGTGACCGATATGTTTTTTAATAATTCACGGCTGACGAGATAGGTTGGATA